>NC_141140.1:150750275-151064233 GCF_053477565.2 Lygodium microphyllum | reverse complement strand
TACTCCAGATCTACCCTTGACGCAAGAAGCCCATTGCTCCAAGAGTGCTTTTCTCTCCTCCTTCTAGCATTGGCTTGCCTCTCTCTCTCTCTCTCTCTCTCTTCTTTTCTTCTCCTTCTCTCTCTCCCTCCCTCTTCTTCTTCTTCTTCTTCTTATTCTTCTTCTCTTCTTCTCCTTCTCTCTCTCTCCTGTTCTTCTTCTTCTCTTCTTCTCCTCTCTCTCTCTCTTCCTCTTATTCTTCTTCCTCTTCTCTTCTTCTCCTTCTCTATCTCTCGTCTTCTTCTTTTTCTTCTCCTTCTCTCTCCCCCTCTTCTTCTTCTTCTTTTCCTCTCTCTTCCTCTTCTTCTCCTCCTTTCTCATCCTCTCTCTCCCTCGTCTTCTCCTTCTTTCTCTCCCTTCCTCCTCCTCCTCCTCCTCCTCCTCCTCCTCCTCCTCCTCCTCTTCTTCTTCTTCTTCTTCTTCTTCTTCTTCTTCTTCTTCTTCTTCTTCTTCTTCTTCTTCTCTTCTCTCTTCCTCTTCTTCTCCTCCTTTCTCCTCCTCTCTCTCCCTCTTCTTCTCCTTCTTTCTCTCCCTTCCTTCTTCTCCTTCTCTCTTTTTCTCCCTCTTCTTCTCCTTCTCTCTGTCCCTTCTTCTCTTCTTCTCTCTCTCTCCCTCTTCTTCTCCTTCTCTCTTTTTCTTCTCCTTCCCTCTCTCTCCCTCTTCTTCCTCTCCTTCTCTCTTCTTCTTCTCCTTCCCTCTCTCCCTCCTTCTTCCTCTCTTTCTCACTGATCACCAGGGGGGTGGTCTCAGCTGACGAATGAGGGGGGGGGGGGGGGGGGGTTCAGACGACGGCCATAGGGGGGTTTTCTCTGTCGAGAGCCCAGGAGGGCGCAGCTGCTGCTGCCGCAAGTGGAAGGGGGGGCGTTGCGTTAGATGGGGGGGGGGCTTGTGGCCGATTCCGGAAGGAGGGGGGAAAGGCTTGCTGCAATCCGCCGGTGCCCTGAGCCTCAGCCCCTCGAGGGGCTTTATAGAGGGGGGGAAGGGAGGAGGTATGGATGGGAGAGACGGCAATCCCCGCCATCTGGGGGGATGCATGACCCCCTCTCCTCATTACTCTCTCTCTCTCTCTCCCCGCCATGTAGTTGGCAGGGGGGAGAGGGAGGGAGTAAAAAAATTTAAAAATTTTTGAAAAATATTTCTTGGGGGGGTTCTCATGGGGGAAGCACCGGGGGGGGGGGACATTATAGTATTGCACTATACGTGGAATCAACCATAACTCGGACATAACCCAAAAGTTTCTTCTCACTAGACCCATAATCAAGGACCTTCATGCGAGTTCTTGAAGCCATGAATGATCAACCTTATAACGAAATACAAAGGAAAAAATAATTTAGTAACTTCTCATATGTAAAAAATACACTAATATTTTAAAAAAATTAGAAGTGTTTCCATCACATAACACAAGCATCAATTTCTACTCAATGAAAAATACAACCCACATTTTTAGCTTGCAACTATAAAAGCAATGCATCTAGTAAAGACTTAAATATTTATCTAATAAAGCCTATCCATAGAAAATAAAGTACACAACATTAGAAATGATAACAAGATATAAAATGCACCAATACATTTTGCACACTTGATCATGTTGACGACTAAGCTTACAAAACTAGGGTATTTCTCAGAAGAGAATGTCTACTTGCACTAGTGGAGGTGACAAGTTATTGCATTAATTAAAAAGCAGTAGTTTGTCGGGGAAAGTTTAAGAGGTTTGGTATCATCTATAATTGTTGGGCACACTTGGTTATTAGTTTTTTAATCATTCATTTATAATGCATTATTGTTTTCTAATCATTAGTAATTTAAAATGCAATATGAATATGATGTGAAAATCATAGCTTTTTAAACCATTGAAGTAGTTCTCTTTCTTTCATGCTTGTGTGTTAACAACAATAATATATCTCTTTGGCAACTTTAAAGAATTGCATGTATACAACACTCCACTTGCACAATCATATTTAGCAAAGAAAATAAGAGAGATTGAAACCTTGTATATACATTAAATGGTTCGTTAATGTTTCACGTATGCTAGCTAGAGACTATTTATAGATATAAAATCTACACCATGATATTAAATATGAAACAAAGTGGTTATAAAATTTCAAAAATTGAGAAAGTCAACCATGCAAATTGCTAACAAGACACATAAAGACACATAATCTTGAGATAATTGCTCTTAAAGATGTACATCCACATAATTAACTTAATCTTAAAGCACAAATTACAAGTTGTATTCTATAGAGCATAGAGTTTTACAAAAAATATACAACTTTTCTAGGCATCCTTGGTTTCACGAGTCATAGAGACTCCAAAAATTAATAGGTTGTTTTACAAAATACAAGGAGAGATTACAAGAGGTGGGTTGTTCAAAAAGGGTGAGCTAGAATAGGGCCAAGCTCTACAAGCAGTCTTTGTGCCTTTGCAGGATCAGTGCTACACTGTGCCCTAAAAAAGTCATCGAGATCTGCATAGCCTTATCATCTAATAAATGCGATCCCTTGCCTTGAACTCTATTAGGTGCATGATGAATTCATTTGGGGCATCTCTCGGCTTCATACACAATCACAAACGTTGGCTAAAGTGCCAAAACTCAACAAGATAGACGATGAGCCAACCAACTATGTATACATTAGACTCCTTACTGTAAGTAGACTCACACAATGGATCATAGATCTCAGAAGCAATCCATGGCCTTCTTTTCCTTTCTAACACTCCTTTTTGTCAGCGCTCATCTATGATGTGCATGGGCTCATTTGGTCCCCTAGATGGGTAGTTGAGAGCTCATCATTTCATACTAGAAATAAGCATGAGACCCTAGTCTATGATGCCCACCCTGGGGGTGTTATCTCTGGTGAAATCCAACACCATGTTCTTGGCATGTAAGTCCGAATGGATGATACTAGCACTATGCATGGCCTTCATCCCATCCACCAATGCATGAATAATGTTTGGCATATTATTGATGATGCCCACGATCCTAGCCCTCTCCTCTATAGTACACACCCTATTAGGATCCGGTCTCCTAAACCCCATTGAGAGCTTGTGGAGGTGCTCGATGGTTTTCCTATATTTACATTCTTGAAAAGGGCCCCACATCAATATATCATCTATTGTACCACCATTGAAAAAGGGAAAGACTGTAACCCAAGGGGGCTCATAAGTAAAGGCAATGCATCGTACAATGGATGCATTGACCTTTTGCATCCCACGCTCCACTTGGAATTGTTGCAGCTTAACATTGTTGAATCCCTTATACATTTTGGCGCAATATGTTAAATCTAAAGGAAAATAAGTAATATTATCTATAGTAACTTGGACACACTATCCAAAGGAACCTTCACCAATGACTCTACCTAGCTTGATGGCATCAAGGGGAATGCCAATTGTTGGTGCGCATTGGTGATTCCTCAATGTGTGCAACATAGTTCCTACCCCTGATGGATTCTCTCTCTGCCTTGCAGGACTAGAACCGGGACTTGCATTTATAGTGGTCTTTAGATGCTTTGGCAGAGAGGTTGTCCCAAACAAGTCATTTGCTTGCTTTAAGCATGCCACCTCTTCTCTCCACTTCATGTTCCAGAAGGCTAACCTCTCCTTCAATGTAGACACTGGTACTAACTCCTTAAGATCTTCAACCATCTTGGGTGCATTCCCAAGCAGTGTATGACAAGGATGCAAGCTCTTCTTAGGATCCCAAAGTGTATCATTGACTAGGTGCCAAAGCCCTCGCTACTGCAATATGGTCCGCATGGATGTACATGCTGAATTGCAGAAGTTGACAAAGACAATTTCATTACTATTGACGAGTGATATCTGCTCTTCTGTGCTGGATGATATAGCCTCTATCAAGCAAATGCGTAGTGCTTTGGCAACGTTCAAGGCCATCTTCACAAATTGTAAACTCTCTATAATAAAGAAAAGCAAGTGTATAAGCATAATGGCCAATGCTTGAGCTACCAATTGTAAGTTAAGCTACATAACTTTAATATAAATATATGACATATAATCTTTGATTAAGAATACACTTGTATGATATCAATCTTAATTTATATTGGTATTGCATATGAACTTCAATTGCATGATACCATCTAAACGGTGAAAAGGTAACACAAGTTACTGTTGAGATATCGAGCTCCACTCGTGATATGCCAGGGTAACCGTTGTGCATTTATGTCACCGACGTGTCAAGCAGATGCGGTTGGTACATTGCCCATGAATAATAGCTACATGACAGCTATCCTTATCTACTCTAGTTCGTGGCTCAGCTAGTATGCCACCTTAGTTAGTTGAGTTTGGTTTGAGACCCATATATAGGGTTCTTCTATTTCTTTGTAAGTGAGTTCTTTTGGCTTACACAAACTAAGAAGAGAAAAACTGTTTTCAGCCTCCACCTCTGTGTGTATTCCCCCATTGTGCAAGCAAGAAAGCTACAAGTGAGACTCCTTCCTTCTCTCCCACAATCTTGACATGGTATCAGAGCCTTGTTCGTGGTAAGGAGCTCAAGAAAGCAAGCCAAGCTTGCGGTGTTCTGGTAAGAGGAGCAGTGTTGCTTTCATTTTCTGTTTTGGGAGCAGATCTCTGCAGGTAGCACAACCGAAAATTGCAAGAGTGCATTGTCTCTGGTTGAGATGCCCTTCGCGGAGAAACAAGAGGGCAGTATATGCTGAAGGCAAGGGCTTTAGCCCTTGGTGACCCTGTTTTTTTGGTTTGAGGCCATTTCGGGGCGTGTTTTGGAGGCGGAAGTTTTCTGCACGCACTCAGGAAAAGGCCCAGTTTTATGCTGTGCGACCACTATTCTACAGGTCGATGAAAAGTTACTGTAGAAATTGCATCGTATGCTTGTGTGCAGAGACATTGGGAGTTACAGAGTCATCCTTGGTTCCTGTTTATGCAAAATCGTCACTAGGAAGTGACTGTGTGGTCGAATACCACTTTCGCCAGTTTTGCAGATTTGCCCTTGTGAGGGTGAAGCTGTGTTTTTTGCAGTGACAAAATTTTTTGCAGTGTTCTGTAATGGCGTCTGATTCTCTTTCACAGATTGTAACTGAAAAGCTTGACAATAACAACTTCCAAGCATGGAATTTTAGAATGACAAGTTTCCTTATGGAAAAAGGATACTGGGAATTTGTTGCAAGAAATGAAGAAGAACCAGTTCTTCTTGATGTTCCCAATCAACAGCAAATGCAGGCATTCAAAGCATGGCATGAGAGAGCCAGGAAAGTTATGTACTGGCTGTCTATTAGTATTTCAGACTCTATGATTGTGCATATTCAGGATGCAAGTACGCCAAAGGAGGCATGGGATACTTTGTCAAAAATGTATAGCACAAATACGCAAGCTAGGAAAATGCAGCTCAAGCAAGAGTTGCACAATGTGCAAAGAGAAAGTATGAGCATCAATGACTACCACATGAAGGTGAAGAAGATTGCAGATGCACTTGCTTCCATTGGGTCGCCAGTGGAAGATGATGATTTAGTTTCTGTGACCTTGAATGGTCTAGGAAAGGATTATGCATAGTTTCGGACATCCATTTCAGTTCGTGAAAGATTTCCTGATTTTGAGGAGTTGATTGCTCTTCTAATTTCTGAGGAGTAGAGAAATGGTGGTGCATCTTCTTCAGGAGGAACTTCGAAAGAAGCTGTCTTCTACTCAAATGCTGGAAGAGGTAGAGGCAGAGGTAGAGGAGGCCGATTTGGAGGCCGTGGTAGAAATCAGAATATGCAGCAAACTCAAGAAAACTAGTCCTATGGAGGAGGACGTGGTAACTCTAGAGACTGGGGGAGCCAAAGAAGTCGTGGTGGATGGCAAAGAGGCCAAAATGCAAACAGTAATGTTGAATGCTACTACTGTGGTAAAATGGGTCATATGGCTAAAGACTGCTATAAAAAGCAGAATGACATCATGAATGGAAAACTGCAACAAGGAAATTATGCATCTTCTAATAGACAGGGTGATGACAGAAATGAGCATTTGTTTATGGTGCAGCACATGAACAATTCTGTGACAAGTGCAGAAGAAAGCAATGATGTATGGTATGTTGACTCAGGTGTATCAAACCACATGACAGGTCATGCATAATGGATGGAGGATGCAAGGAAAATGGAAAAACCAGGATTTGTGGAGACTGGTGATGATACTGCACATCCTATTGTGCAGATTGGAAAAATTCCTTTGTCTCTGTAGGATGGGAAAAAGAAATACCTGTCCGATGTATTTCATGTCCCGAATATCACCAAGAATCCGGTTTCTGTTGGTCAAATGGTTGAGCAGGGCTTGCAGGTCAGATTTAATCCTCATGGATGCTTTGTTGAGGATATGAAAAATAAAGGTTGCCTGATAGCAAAAGGAAAGAAGAAGGGCAGAATGTTTACATTGGATGCAGACATGCCTGAATTGAGTGTAGCAATGTTTGCACATGGGACCGGTGTAGTTGCAGATATTGATATCTGGCATAAACGCATTGGTCATGTTAATGTACAACGACTTAAATCAATGCAGGCCCAAAATATTGTTGCAGGATTGCCTAAATTCAAGGTTGCAGAAATGCATAAGGTATGTGAAGCCTGTCAATTTGGAAAACAGGAAAGGAAGCCATTTCCTAGACATGTTCAAGAGAGTAAGAAGCCATTGGAATTAATCCACTCTGATGTGTGGACTACTAAAGCTGCATCTCTTGGAGACTGTCATTATTTTGTCACTTTTATTGATGACTATAGCAGAAAATTTTGGGTGTATTTTATGAAAAAGAAAAGTGAAGTTTTTGGGCATTTCAAAACTCTTAAAGCTATGGTTGAAAAAGAAACAAGCCTGCAAATAAAATGCCTAAGGTCAGATGGAGGGGAAGAGTACCTCTCAAATGAGTTTGCAAGGTTCTTGCAGGAGCATGGCATAAATCAGCAATATTCATGCAGTCATACCCCACAACAAAATGGAATTGCAGAAAGGAAAAACAGGCATATTGGAGAGGCATCTCATGCCATGCTCAACGAAAAAGACTTGCCAGATTTTTACTAGGCTGAAGCAGTTGCTACAGCAGTCTATATAATGAATAGGACTCCCACTGCAGCAATACATGGGATGACTCCAGAGGAGAGGTATATTGGTAGGAAACCAGATATTTCTCATTTGAAAATTTTTGGTTGCATTGCCTATGTACATGTGCCAGATGAGTTGAGGTCCAAGTTGGATCCGAAAGCTCAGAAGGGCATCTCTATTGGTTACTCTCTGAGCAAAAAGGGTATAGATGCTATAACCCTTCTACTCGTAAGTTTACAGTGAGCAGAGATGTTGTTTTTGATGAGATGAGTAGCTGGTATAGACCAGTAAATGTGATTGATGATGTAGACGCACAAAATGGTAATGTTGCACAGAATTCACAGCAGCAGTCACAAAATTTTAGTGGACCTGGAGCGTCCTCTAGCAGTGGTTCACATTCTTTGCCATGGACAGGCAGATTGAGATCAGGAGAATCTTCTCAAAGCAATGCAGATAGTGGTATTCAGGTATCACGAAAAGGAAAAGAGAAGGTAGATCAGCCCATGTTTGATGTGAATGCAGGTCACTCTTATGTGGATGGTGAATCCAATGGCTTAGAACAGAGCATTGATGATGAGTTGGGTATTCCTTCTATTGTTACACCTGGAGTAAGGAAGACCAGGGATGTTTTGAGAGCACCTGGAAGTGAACCTACTTTGCGCAGGTCTACCAGAGTTAGGTATCCTGTGGATAGGCTGAAATATGATGGATTTACAGGCATTCACTATGCATATATGGTCAAAGTGATACAGGAACCAGAACCCACTTCTTTTGAGCAAGCCATGGGAAAAGAAAAATGGGAGAAAGCCATGGATGAAGAAATGGATGCCTTGGAAGCAAATGCTACATGGGAATTGGTACCTTTGCCTAAAGGTAAGAATGCAATTGGTTGTAAGTGGGTTTATAAGGTGAAGCACAATGCAGATGGTTCTATGAACAGATACAAGGCAAGATTAGTAGTCAAGGGGTATGCACAAACATATGGCATTGACTATGAAGAAACATTCAGTCCGGTTGCAAGGATGGCAACCGTAAGAGCAGTCATTGCTATGGCTGCATCAAAGGAATGGTCTTTACATCAGATGGATGTAAAGAATGCCTTCTTGCATGGTGACTTGCAAGAAGAGGTCTATATGGAGAAGCCACCAGGTTATGTGCATGCTGTTCATCCTGAGTTTGTTTGCAGGTTGAAAAAAGCCTTGTATGGCTTGAAGCAAGCACCTAGAGCATGGTCTGACAAGATAGGACAGTATCTTGTCACTATTGGCTTTCAGATTTCCAAGGCAGATTTCTCACTTTATGTGAGAAAAACAGAGAAAGGTATTATGCTACTTGTCATTTATGTTGATGATTTGATTATGACAGGTGACAGTGATGAAGATATCCTTCATGTGAAAATGCTATTGAAGCAGAAGTTTGAGATGAAGGATTTGGGAGAGCTGCGTTATTTCTTGGGCATTGAGGTGATTAGATCACCAAGTGGGATACAGCTCTTGCAGAGGCAGTATGGATTGGACATGCTGTCCAAATATGGGATGACAAGCTGTAAGCCTATTTTAGTTCCTTTGGAGCAGAATGTGAAGTTGAGCGCAGATGCAGGTGAGCTTCTGGAAGACCCTACTATGTACAGACGCATAGTAGGAAGTTTGATTTATATGACTATTACCAGGCCAGATTTGAGCTATGTTGTTGGATTGGTAAGCCAGTTTATGCAGGCTCCAAGGAAACCGCATTTGGATGCGGCTAGATGCATACTCAGGTATGTGAAGTCCACATTGCAGTATGGACTATTTTATGAGACTGGGGTTCAGATACAGTTGCATGGATACACTGATGCTGATTGGGCTGGTAGTATTTCTGATAGACAATCTACCAGTGGATATGTGTTCTCTTTTGGGAGTGCTGCAGTCACTTGGAGCAGCAAGAAACAACCTACAGTTGCCTTGTCGAGCACAGAGGCTGAGTACAGGGGTGCAACAATGACTGCATGTGAGGTAGCTTGGTTGCATAAGCTACTTTATGATATGCATCAGCCTACAGATGGGCCAGTTGTCATTTATTGTGACAACATGAGCAGTATACACTTGGCAAATAACCCAGTCTATCATGCTAGAACAAAGCACATTGAGGTGCATTATCACTATGTGAGGGAGAGGGTTTTACCAGGTCTTATTGATCTAGTTTATGTCAGCACAGAGGATCAGGTAGCTGACATATTCACGAAGGCATTGGGCGTAGAGAAGCTGCGCAAGTTCAGAGACCTGCTTGGTGTGCAGGAATTGGGATTGAGCTCGAGGGGGAGTGTTGAGATATCGAGCTCCACTCGTGATATGCCAGGGTGACCGTTGTGCATTTATGTCACTGACGTGTCAGTTACAGATGCGGTTGGTACACCGCCCATGAATAATAGCTACATGACAGCTATCCTTATCTACTCTAGTTCGTGGCTCAGTTAGTATGCCACCTTAGTTAGTTGAGTTTGGTTTGAGACCCATATATAGGGTTCTTCTATTTCTTTGTAAGTGAGTTCCTTTGGGTTACACAAACTAAGAAGAGAAAAACTGTTTTCAGCCTCCACCTCTGTGTGTATTCCCCCATTGTGCAAGCAAGAAAGCTACAAGTGAGACTCCTTCCTTCTCTCCCACAATCTTGACAGTTACATCAAGTCATAACTTATAAAAAACTTACAAATGCAATAACATGATAGATTTAAAAAAAACTACACATAGGTCAGGACATTCTTTGGCCGAATAGATGACCTAAATGCCCATCCCATTGAACAATAGCAAACAATTAGTGTATCAGGACATTGTGCAATCGAATACATGATCAAATGCCCATCACTTATTTCATGTGTATCATGTTAGGACACTATTTAGTTGAATGCACGACCAAGTGCCCATCTACAACCAAGGGGGAAGGGAGGGTATCACAACCAAAGTGACACCTCTATGCCGAGTTCATGACACAATGCCAAGTCAATTGTGGCATACTTATCAAAATACACTCACTTGCTGAGTTCACGACTAAGTGCCTATTTGACAAGCACCTTTTGGCCCTATGAACTCATCACAAGACAAACATATCATGACTCACTCATCCCCTAAGATGCACTCATCCCCTGAGACCCTTGTACATAGTAATGATTCTAATCATGTGTGTGTACCTATGTTATGCATTCAAGGAGCCAAGGGAGCATTAGGTGTTAATCATTAAAGTCAATATACATAAATACATACATCTATTAAGATAGAAGTACATATACATAAATACATACATCTATTAAGATAGAAGTACATATACATAAATACATACATATATCTATTAAGATATTAGTACATAAGCAATCTTTCAAATTATACATGTTACTTTGCACACTTGTCATAAAATTCTTTTTCACAATCCTCTTCTTATCCCCCCTTTCTCTTAATCAAAGGGACTCTCATTAAAATTTTGAAGCTTTTAAATCAATTTCTAGGTCCTAGGGAGGGTCTAAGCAATAATATCTTATCCTATTTTCAATATTGCAGAAGTAAATCTCCCTTCATGCTAATTCAGCCAAAATAGGAGAGGTGCACATTGAATAGAAATATCAAAACACTAGTACGAGAAAACCATCTATGTTGGAAAGCATTTGTCTGACATATAATGGACCAAGCATCTCAGAGTTAGTGTCTTAATTATTCTTAAAATAACAACACAAAGTTGGATTGTTGTTGAAACTATGTATACATCAAAGAAGATGAGGATGAGGAATATAAATTGTTGGCTCTGAGCACACCCGTATGAGAGAAAGAAAGAGAAAGCACGCACTTGATCAACTAGAACTACTCACCCTTGTGCAAGCTTGGCAGCCTTCTCCTTGTTCTAGGTCACGAAGGTGTATATGCAAATTATACAAAGTAAGATAAAGATGATGGCAAAGAGCTAAATATATGTCCTACATGGGATGCTTTTACAAGGGAATGATTATATTCAATGAGTGAATAAATACCTCTTTAGGCTTTATTGCCATTCATTCGATGAAGTGTCTATTATGTTCTTCCTAGTCACATGCTAGTCAATGTAGCAGCTATCATGCTTATACATGTTTTCCCTTCCATTTTTAATAACCACTACTTTGGCTCTGAGTTAACTTTGGTGCCAATAAATTGCATTGGGAAAGAGTGTAGGTAGTCGAGGTGATATAGCATGGTAATTATTTCTAGTAAATCCTCTAGTTAGAGAATGACAAATCATACATTATTGACTTTTGAGCTGGTTCTAGTAATTGCCCCAAACACAAGCAACTGGCACTCAGCATGTGCAACATTCCTGTTTGCATGTGTATTGGTACAGTGCCCCTGTAGGTTTTCTGTCTAATGTCACATGTTTGCTAGCACAAAGTAGCTGGAAAGGGATCAGCTAAGAGGATAAAATAAGACTCTTTAGATAATTTCCCAATTTAAAAAAAAAAAATTGGACTTAAATAGACATCATCATTGAGACATGGGGTAGCTTGGCGAGAGGCGAGGAGCTCACGTGTGCTCAACAACATGGGGTAGCTTGTTGGCGAGAGGCAAGGTCACCTACGGAGGACTTCTCATATGTTGGGCAGCTCACCAGTAGCATCGGGCAGTTCCAAGAAGTTGTCAGCTTAGTAGCAGCATTCGGCAGCTCCAAGTAGCAGCATTGGGCAATGATCGTTAGCTCAGTGACCATCAACTTAGTAGCAGCATCGGGCAGCTCCAAGTAGCATCATTGGACGACTGCAAGAAGTCGACAGCTCAATAGCTAGAAAGGGATCAACTGAGAGGATAAGGCATCATTGTGAGAATTAATACAAAGATGAGATGGTATGGCAATCGGTAGCTTGCCTTTGCATTCAATCAAATATCAAGAAAGTGAAGACGGTGGATGCAGTAGTTTAAAGATCCCTCATTGTGGCAGGACAATTACAACAACAAGTTAGTTTGCCCCGACATATCTCATCATGATGCATTCAACCTCTGCAAAACATGAAATCTTATGAGCTATCATAGAGACATGGCTTTTTCTCTCACCCCATTCCAACTACAAGCCAGTGCAAAGATCTCTAGATTTCAAGCACACATTGACAATAGAAGTCTTGTGGTTGGATTACCAGTAAAATCCAACCTAGGTTTTTGAAGAGCTTAGAAAAACAAATCAAAGTTGATACTTGAATTGAACAAAGCGGAGCCTCAAGAGGAGAAAGGAGCTATCTTTTGATAGGAGATTTCTCATGTTGTGGTACTTTTGAAGGCTTGTGCAAAGCAAACCAATCTATTCAAGGGCACAAGGCTACGTGAGGACATTTGCAAATGGGTCTTACTTGAAAGAAGTCCCTATGCTACAAGCACTTTAATAACTATGTATGCTAAATGTGGTGCTCTTGCAAAAGCACAACAAGTACCTGAAAAATGTATTGTTCATGGATAGATTCTCATGACATACACTAATTGCAAGATATGCACAAAATGGCCATGATGATGAAGCTCTAAAATGCTTTGATAAGATGTAGCACGAAGGTCACTTTCTATTGAGAATCAACAATCACACTCACTAAACAGCCTCTTTGTATGGAGCTTCAGGGCCAAGGACATGCAGGCTAACCTATCCCATATGCACAGTGGTGCCTACTGCAGTTTCCTACTTTCCTATAAAGCATTGTACTTGCTTCCTTTTCTTAATGATATGAAAGTACTCTTTTCTTTTCAGTGAAGTGTCAATGTCATTGTCCACATACACAAGATTGTGTTTATGAGTCCACGTCTCAATCTTGGAACCTAATTCACTTGTGTAACAAACAGTGTCTTTGTCTTCTCCATCATGAGTCCACACTTCTCCTTCCATCCACCATAACTCACTGCCATGCTCTAGATCCCGCATGTTTCTCAACATGGTATCAGAGCATAGACAAGCATGGAACTACTCCTTCAGCTCCATTTAACTTTCATCTAGCTCAGCTTGAGCTCAGTCCAGCTCAAGACTTCATCTTCTACTTTTTTTTCTCACTACCTTGTTTGGCAGCCATAGCCAAACCTGCACCTACTTGCCTTTGAGCTCTTAGATCTCTTGAACTAGGCAATATCTCCTCAAGCTTTCTTCTGGAGGATTGTTCCTAAACTCCCTGAGCTTCCCTTTGTTGCATAACAATCCAACATTGGGCTCCTATAGCTCCAGCATTGTCATTCTTCTGTGTTTCTGTCCTGTGGCCACCATAGCTAGCCTGGACATACCTTTGATAGAGGGCTGAGATCTCCCTCTACAGGTCAAATCAGCCTATGACCTCTTCTTGGAAGATGTTCCTCAACACTATGCGCAACTCTCTATCACAATAACTGATGACATTGTTGCTCTCTGGCCCAATTGCGCATGTCCTGAACTGCGCCGAATCTTATCGAGTGCCATGCGTGCTCCGTACAGCCCGCGATCTGGACGATCTCCATGGGGCTTTGATAGCCCATGACATAAGCTTCCTAGACATGTAAATTTTTTTGAAAATGATCAAGTATTGAGGTCACAACAGCCAAAAAAACCATGCCCCTGTCTCAAAAACCCTAATTCCACCATAGCCAAAATCTACCAAGTTCATTTTTTCTTTCATTTTCTTACTCCTGCCATTAAACCAAGCTAAAGCCCACTCTGACCCACTATTCCAGCATCAAATCAAGGAGGGGAAGGACCTGAGAAGATTGAAGAATGACCGAACGATCCCGAACAAGAAGAATCAAGCTCAACATCAACACTGACATAGTGTGTTTTCACACTGTCATTAACTGTGTCTCTTGACACATTGCAATCTGCTCTTCTACTGATAAAATCTCAGAATTCTGGTGTTGATTTGCTACTGATCTTGCAACCTCAACATGGGAAAAGACTCTCCAAATGCTCGATTCAAAGGAGTCGGGTTCCACACTTGGCAAACCCGCATCAAGCTCATCCTGATGAAGAAGGGTCTTTGGGCCATCACAAATGGCAAAGAGAAGAAACCTCGAGATGCGGACCTTGCAGTTACTTGGTAGAAGAATGATGACAAGGCACAAGCCATCATCAAACTGGAATTGGACGACAGCTACATCCATCATGTGGATGCCTGTGACACGTCCCATGACACTTGGGATAAATTGGATACCCTATTTGGTGCACAGTCAAAGTCGTCTAAGTATGGTCTATTAATTGAATTTTTTCGACTTGATATGAAGCCTCATACATCTCTAGCATCCCATCTGAACTACATGGAAAGGCTGCTTACTCAACTTGCAGGAATAAAGCTAAAAATGGATGAAGATGTTTGTATTGGTGTCTTGCTAAAAAGTTTGCCTCGTGCTTATGATTATGTATCAACCACTCTAACCAACATGCCTGATCCTCAACTTGTTGATATTAAAGCCTCTCTGTTAGAAGAAGAAAAGAAACTTAAAAGCAAAGAAGAGCCCATCACTTCAAAGGATGAACAAATGTTATATGTGAACAACAGATACAAAGGTAAAAAGGAACCGCTCTTTTGTGACTTCTGCAAAAGGACCGGACATACTGAGAAGTTCTATCATGCTAGGAAGAGGTCCCAAAAGGCCTACCTTGTAGCTGTGAAGGAAGAAGAAGACCATGGACCAAAATATGAAGATGAAGATGAAGATGAAGACCACCAGGATTGGAAGGACAAGACTCATCAGTCCTTCTACTCTTATTACTCTGATAGACTGTTTTAAAAGGCTTGTATTTCCTTGCCCTAATGCTTCTTGCCATAAGCTTTGTAAACTCCTCATGTAACTTGGCATTACAGTCCCTGTACACTTTGTGAGGCCCCTGTTATAGCCTCTAGATGTCCATCATGTTTTGGTGCCCACACTTAGCCTTTTCTGCGACAGCCTCTAGTGTCTACCATGTTTGTGGTGTGCCCACACTTTGAAGGTGGTTCTCATTACAGCCTCTACACACTTTGTGCCTTTCTAGTTGTGATTGAGGAGGGGTGTTGAGAATCAGCAATCACACTCACTAAACAGCCTCTTTGTATGGAGCTTCAGGGCCAAGGACATGCAGGCTAACCTATCCCATATGCACAGTGGTGCCTACTGCAGTTTCCTACTTTCCTATAAAGCATTGTACTTGCTTCCTTTTCTTAATGATATGAAAGTACTCTTTTCTTTTCAGTGAAGTGTCAATGTCATTGTCCACATACACAAGATTGTGTTTATGAGTCCAAGTCTCAATCTCGGAACCTAATTCACTTGTGTAACAAACAGTGTCTTTGTCTTCTCCATCATGAGTCCACACTTCTCCTTCTATCCACCATAACTCACTGCCATGCTCTAGATCCCACATGTTTCTCAACACTTTTCACATTCAGTCACCTTTGCATGTGCATTGAAAGCCTATACTTGTGTAGAAGCATTCAATAAGGGTGAATGAATTTGTGATGAGATTGTCATATCAAAGTTGTTGGAGAAATATGTTGTACTTGTTAGTAATGTTGCTTTGGTGAACATGTGTGCCACTTGTGGTGCATTGGGAAAAACATAAGGAGTGTTGGATGAACTTCATGTCCAAGATGTAGTCACTTGGAATGCAATAGTTGTTGCAAGGTATGCACAACATGGGCAAGGCAAGGAAGCATTGAAATATTTCAATAAGATGCAACATGAGGGACACTCACCCACTTTAGTCACCTTTATTTGTGCCTTAAAAGCATGTGCCAATGTAGGAGCACTTAACAAGGGTGAACAAATTTGTGACTGGATCAAGAGATTGGGGTGGTTGGGTGAAAATGTTATGCTTGGCAATTATTTGGTGGACACGTATGCAAAATTTGGTGCACTTTTAGAAGTGCACGAGCTCTTGGGCAAGCTTCATGTGCACTATGTAGTGTCTTCGAGTGCATGAATTGTAGGGTGAGTGTAGGGTATGCACAACATGGGCAAGGAAAGGAGGCATTGAAATGTTTCAATAAGATGTGATATGAGGGGCACTACCCCACTACAGTTTCCTTTGCTTGTGCCTTGAAAGAATGTGGAGACGTAAAAACAATTGTAAAGGGTGAAGAAATTCATGATGAGATAAATAGACTAGGGTGGTTGGAGAGAGAGAGTGTGCCTGGTTATTTTGTGGTGAATATATGTATGCCAAGTGTAGTGCATTTGCAAAAGCAGAGTGAGTAGCTCCCTATTAGTGATGTTTCTTGGAGTTCACTTATTGTAGATAATGCAGAACATGGCAATGTAAGGAAGCACGAAAATGTTTTAACAAGTCACGGCAGGAGGGCCACATTCCTAATGTAGTCACCTTCATGAGCGCCTTGAAAGCATGTGTGCTGACATAAGAGCCATTGACAAGGACAAAGAAATTCATGAAGAGATTGTTAGGCTAGGGTTTTTGGAGGGAAATGTTGTGCTTAGAAATTATTTAGTGGATATGTATGTTAAGTGCGGCAGATTTACAAAAGCATGGGAAGTGTTTAATGAATGTCCTGTGTGTGGGATGTAGTGCGGGATATAGTCTATGTGATCCCTAGGGTTGTTGACTAGGTTGATGAATATAAAAGTTTTGTAAAACAAAAACTATCATGTAGCATGAGGATTCCATGAGGAATTCATGAAAAGTGAAAAATAAGAAGAGTGAAAAGGTGTAGGATTGGAGTAAAGGTTGTACAATGAGGGGCTTGCTAAACTTCTTTCAAGTCTAGCAAGTGACTTGTAAGTGCCTTGTAAGTTTGTGATACTTTCTTAACCTTATTTAACAATTCTTTAAACGATGTTTCGGGAAAGAAAGCATGTGCCATGGGTTGTGTTTGTTGATGTGGAGGTTGCTATGATCGATGAAGTGCGCACATGAACATGCTTCAAATTGAGCAACTAATCAATGGCAAGGAGAATGCTGCCAATAACTTTGCTTGCGGTTGCTACACCAAGTAAGCATCTTTGCATATTAGGTGCTTCATTCGTTTAATTTTTTTAAAAACATGTTTTCTGTCATAATTTCCCACCTTCTCTTTCTCTCATAATTTCCCACTCTCTATAAAGATAGTGATTTAATGGTTGAAATTTCCTAGACGCTGCTAAATCATGATTAGGTCCCCTTGAACCTCTCTCCCACCCCATCGGCTCCTCTCTCTCTCTCTCTCTCTCTCTCTCTCTCTCTCTCTCTCTCTCTCTCTCTCTCTCTCTCTCTCTCTCTCTCTCTCTCTCTCTCTCTCTCTCTCTCTCTCTCTCTCTCTCTCTCTCGCGCCTTCCTGCCTGCTTTTTTGAGAGCTCCCTAGTTGTGGAGCTAACGACTTCTTGGAGCTGCCCCATGCTGCTGCTGCTGAGCTGCCCAACATATATTTTAGCATGTGACCTTGCCTCTCGCCAATAAGCTAACGCATGCTTTGAACTCCTCGCCTCTCGCAAAGCTGCTCCACGGCTTAACGACATTCAACCCATGCTCTTATCGAGACTTGTAGAAATGCTACTTGTAAGAATGATGAGCTGATTGATGATAATGGTGAATCATGATGATGATGATACCCCCTCTTCTACATCTCTAATTGTAGGAAAGGATGGAGAAAATTTTTCTAGTATTAAGCTATGAGGCGACCATTTGATGGTCTAGTATGCATTAACCTAAAATCAAGGACTCCTTTTTTAGAGGTGACTAAGTATTGTATCATTATTAATGGTGTCAAAAAAGAATCTCTGGGTTACAAAATTAGAAGCCATTTGGCTAGCTAACTTATCTCATTATTACTAAAGTGATCCTCTTTACAAAGTCCCCTAAGATATCACCAAACTTTTGGCCATATTGCAGCTTAAACAACTTGCCCATCTCCTTCTCGTAAGAGGAGTTTAATGTGTGTCTACCATATCTCACGTAGTGTAAATCACCTAGTTATGTTAACATCAAAAGTTTGTGGGCTGGGATATAGGATTTTGGGTTGTGAATAGTTAATCCCCATTGACTCAATTTGGGAAGAACCTCCCTCCAAATATGGGGGGCAAGGAAGCCATCCCATAACAAGTGTGAAGGCGTTTCCACTCCTCCACAAACACATAGGCCATCTAAAATGCCTTTGTTCTTCAAGTTTTAACATATAAAAAGAGCACCTGAAATGAGTTTCCAGCCAAATACTCTATCTTTGAGAGGAGCCCTAATGTTCAAAAGATGAACAAGTGCTCCCTCAATCTCAACATCTGACAATTCAATACCCTAGATTCTGCAAATGTGGCTAAAGTCAGGTCTGCACCTTAACAATAGCTTCCTAACGTAAGTGGAAGACAATGATTGGCTGATCTTGTTGCCTTCTATGCAGGGGGTGCTATCCATACTAAGATGTGATTTACTACTACACCATTGTACCACTTCTATTTTGACCATTATCCATGATAGTTTACAAGGTTGAGTGAGTGCCCTCCTCCAATATTTCTAATCTGATGTAGCCAATGCTTAATTTTAAGGACTCCTTTTTTTCCAAGATCCACAACTCTTAACTCATAAAGTGGGCCACTTTACTCAAGATAGTGAGCCACTTAACTTGAGTAAAGCGTGGCTAATTTTTGGAGCCATGCACTGCCTTGCCACCACCATTTTACTAGCATACGCCCTAAAAGGCAATGCTAATAAAATTGCAAGGAGAGGGAACAACTATGGATGCTTTGCCTCACCCCACAAACGCACCTGTATTGCCTATAATCCTCAAACTTGGAAGTTGCCTGGATTTCAATGTGAACACAAGGTAATTTCATATTGATGAAAAGCCATGATAGAATCCACCCCCCTCCCCCATGCTAGTTGTAAATATTTGTCTCATGAGAACATATATGCATTTAAGTATTGATTCCCCTCCCCCCACCCATCCCCTTCCCATCCCACACACACCTCCGCTCCCCCTCCCCCCTCCCTAAAAAAGTGTGTTTCTAAAAAAATTTGAATTAAAACCCCTAATGTAAATTTAACATGAGGTGCATTTATAAAACCCTTTTGTTTTTGGAAAACTGTAAGTCAACATAATGAAAATACCCTTTCTTTTAAACTCACGTGGTGTATTACATGTTCTATAAGGTGACTCCCTCCCCCCCCCCCCCCCCCCCCCCCCCGCCCCCCCCGCCGCCCCCCCCCCCCCCCCCCGAGTTTCTCATTAGCACGTTCTTAGTAGTCCATCAAGAGATATCCTAGACAATGCTATCCATGACTCTGGAATACTTTAGAGTTTGCTATCTAGGCCCTCTTGAGTCTACCTCGATGGAAGTTTCTACTAGCTGTTCCCATGAGGATCGACATGAGTTTTGGGTCAAGTCACCTATTGGTTAGCTAGCATTAGTATTTCGAGATCTCACTTCTCACAAGATCACTTGAATAGAGTCAAACTTACATTCCACTTGGTTCAAAGAGAATGGGAGACGAAGGGGAGTGTAGCACGTCGACCCTTCTGCTTGTAAGGCAATCCCATTCCGACCCCCTAAAATGATACAAGTAAGATTTTTTCTAATATCTAGTGGCCATTTTTTTTGTCTATTTATTGACACACTTTTTATGAGAAAAGCTCTCAGCTAATTGGGACCACCTGACCGTAGGTCTGGACCCATCGGGGATGCATCCATGTGCTTCCCTAAATAATAGAGTATTTTTAATTACCTAATTATCTACCACTTTAGATTTAACATATAATATAGCTACTTTCATTATCTCTTGGCACAGATTTGTAACACATCTTTATTTCACAATACAAAAACAATGCAAAACAATTCTTTCTCAAATAGTTCCTTTGAGAAAATATCTTTTTACAATGCTTCTAGTCCCGAGACATAATATCAACCCGAAGGTATTATTCCTACCAAGTTCTATCCCTAAAGTAGTATCGCGACTTCCAAAATACTATATGGGCTCAAAGGGTTATTGACAGTTCATAATAGTCTACGGAATTTGTGACTAGAGCTCCTTGGTATTCTTAACTCCTCCTGCCCAACTAGAATTCCCTAGGGCAGGACATTTCATGTTGTGATTGGTCCACACTCATCGGTGGTGCAAAAATAAAAATCCATTGGAGTAGGTTTTATTCATGCTGATCTTGGGGAGGTCTAGCATCATCAGGGAACATTGCGTCAGTGGATGCTCTGTGCCTATATTAGAATATTGACTCAATCAAGGATCTATACTTGATTATCCATATTTTATCATGACAATTTAAGAAAAATCAGAATCTAATTTACAACCACAAACAACTTACTTGAAATTTATCACACACAACTATTTTAATGAATTTTCTTCCAAGAAAACACTTTTCCTAGAATGACAATATCAGAGCTAAACTTATTGTAAGTGGCAATATCTTCCAATAATCCTGTTGGATTACTCTTTCCCTTGAGATCTAGCCCAAGATAAAATTTAACAAGAGTTTATTTTTTCAAAACTCCTCTCTTTGAGGGTCCGAAAAGTCCTTCAATCCTTCCAAGACTGCTAAAGGACTTCCATAAGCAAAACTTTCGTGATAATCCTTTTTTGTTTTTTTCTTAATGGAATTCTGTAGGTCCTTGTTTAGTGATAACAAATTGGATTCAAAATTTTAACTACATAATTATTTCTTATTGCAAAAATCATAGTCCTTGAATCTAGTTCTTGGTGACTCCTACTTGATGCAGAAAAAATCATAAATTCTTTTTGGGTAGTGCAGTAATTTCCATGTGTCCTATTTCTAATAAATCTCACATAATCAAAATTAATCCTTTTAGAATTTGTGATGACCAAGGTAAAATAATTCTCTTAAGTAAATTTTCTATGCATGCGGTTATATGCAAAATCCTAATTTTACTACTATCACAGATGCAATTTTTCTTTACGAGTTCGTGAGATGATAATCTATTTGTTGTATGTAATATTTAAAATAATAGTCAAATATGGCACCTAGGGATTTATGGCAAGCACTTGGTTGTTGGTTGTATTCGAAGCCTCATTTGTAATTTTAGTACTTGCCATCTTGTTTGTAGTGGTCGTACTCGCAACATTATTAGCAACTCCATATTTATAATTTAATTGAAGGGAGGGGGTCTTCATGCGTCGTGGCCAAGAAGAGGAGTCCTTTATGGAGGATATCTTGTCAATCAAGCTATCTAGAAGCTTTTGAGATGTGATCTGATGCTAGTGATTTGGGGATATGTTCTTTAAAGTCCAAAGAGGCTGCTAGAGATGCCATGACGGATTTACCTAGCTTTCGGGTGATCTTCCTTCAATTTGGGCCTCTTGTTGAACTAAGGAAAGGGGGAGATTGCTGGAGAATTTTGTGCAACAATAAGGAACCTAAGCAATGGATCCAATACTAAGAGCGGAGTCTTGATTCCGAGAAGTGCTTAAAAATAGCTAAAAATTACGAATATCAAGGGGAAAATATTCAATGTCGAAGATGGCGGCTCGATCTAGGACGATTTTAAGCGTCAAAGTGCTTTAAAGGCACCCGAGCGACACTTGTTGATTTTTGATAATTTTCACACTGTCGTACGGGTTGTTAGGAGTTACTGGCCAATGCGGGATGTCAAGCCGGACGCCCAGGATTTTTCAGAGCTCAATTCGGAGTCCGGACAGGGAAATGGCCAAGAAACCGGGCAAGATACGAAGAGGTGGACAAAAGTTTGGCCAAATGAGTGGTGACCTTTGGGGGCTTGGGGCATTTTATGCCAACATTTAACTTAGCATGAAATCGTGAAGAGAGAGGGGATGAAGAAAACGTGACAGTATGGCGCCAATTTTTGCGCTTCAATCATGGAGATGCCTCTTCCTGGCTGTGAGCAGCCACCCCAATTGACATTGGCCCTTGCTTCCCCTCTGTCCGCTGACTCTATCGCCGTGCTTTGCTCGCGCAATGATGGTCTCAATGGAAATCTCAAAAATCAGTCTTTCTCTCTTCTCCCTCTCTCTCTTTTAGAGGCAGATTCATGTGGGAAGAAGGATTGACGGATGCTTGTCCAACCGAGATGGGATTGCTCCGTGATGCAAGAGGAGGGTAGATTGTTGATTCTGGACTGTCATGGACATTAATGGCTACTGGAAATCAGTCCCGAAACATGGCAAATAAAAACCCGCAACCCGCAAAGAACGGTAATTTTATTTTTACAAAGGGAATTGATGTTTTATGTAATTTGCTTCATGAATATTTGTTCCCATGGGCTGATTATGCATTATGATGTTGTTTTCTATGAGTTTGATTAGTTTATGCTTAGAAAATCAGAAAATCATAAGTGTTATGATACTGAAATTAATGGTATAAAACCAGTAAAACATGTGTTTAAGAGGCAAAATGGGGATTTTTTGCAAAATAAAGGGGAAACATGAGATATAACATTAATAAAACTTGAATTTTTGCTGTCAACAAACCTAAGGGCCACAACCCATAATCAATCTTAATTTCTAGTCATTTTTATTGGAAATAATAGAGGAAAATACCAAAAAATGGTGGAAAAATAGTTTTAAATGGGAGAAAATTAGGAAACGATAAAAAGAAAAATTCCAAAAAATTACATAAGTGTTTGTGCAATGTATAATGAAGGTAGAGCATGAGGTTAGCCTCAGTTTACCCTCATTTCTATTGTTTTGTCTATATTTATTGCTTTCTCTACAAAGAAATACACATAAAATGACTCTTACACCTATCAACGATTGCAAAACATTAAACGATAGGGTGAGAGGGGAGTTTAAGCATCAAATTACAATCTTAAATCTGATTTATGTGTTGCATCATGGCTATAGGATGTGTTTCAAAATAAAGGAAAAGGCAGCATGATCGTAAGGCTCGGTGTCTCTCCTAGTTTCAATACATAAACGTTAGCATGGAAATCATGAAAAGCTTGGTTTCGCATGATATACAATGCTGATTTTCTATTGTTTGTGCACTAAACCATTCACATTATGCACTATGCATGGTTCATGGTATCGAAGGAAAAATCTCCTGGACTGCATATCAATTGTTTTCTTGGGACTTTGACCCACGCTTGAGAGTGTGAGGTTATTCCTTAAGGGAATGTTGGACTATGAACTATAAACACGGGAATTAAGCTTTAGGGCGGTTTGTCCTTCAGCCTTATATTGACACTCCTGGTCCACGAGGCCGTGAGGGTGTTTCTGTGTCATGAGCATGAGGTTCGGCTAGTGCCATAGCCAGTGCCGGCCCATTTCAGGTCCCATCAGTGGTGCGTCTGCCGGGAGCCACTTATAAGTGGTGGTTTTCGGATTTAGGGTTTCTAGGGACCAAAAGAAAGTTGGTTTATGTCATCTGACAAGGACCGTCAAGCCGAAAACCAGAAAGCAGAACGTGCTGAGAGGGCTAGGCGGCGGTTAGAGATCGTAAGCCGTTATTCTCCTCAAAGGAGTAGCCCAGTACGTATACGAAGCAGTGGTCTTAGTCATTTAACTACTCCACCTATTCCATTAGGTGCAGGAGGAAGTGTAAGATCTTCCTCTCCTCCACCAAGTCTACCCACTTCAAGTGGGGGTGTGAATCCATCACTTCAAGCTCCTACTGCTAATCCGATTGTCACCATGGCACAACCTATTGCGATTCCTGTAGGGACGCCGGATTTACCAGCCTTAGGAGTTCCCTTGCCCATTTTTAATGGGTTAGCAGAAGAGGATGCAGAATTTCACCTTTGTGAATTTCAAAGATTGATGTTCAATTATCGCATCCAAGACGAGGGACATCTCATGATGTTCTTCAATATGACGTTAAAAGGAAGGGCTGCGGTATGGTATGCCTCTTACCCATCCAACCTCCAATCCTCACTAAGAGAACTAAAGAGGGGCACTACCTAGCCAAAGGGAGGATGGGCTAGGACATCCTTTTTCTCAAAGAGAATTAAGAGAACCAAGACACAAATTTACAAGAGAGAATATATGTACTAGACACCATATTAGAATATGAGAGAGAGATGAGAGGAGAGAGAGATAAGAGGAGAAGAGGTAGAGGAAACTTGCCATTATGCTACATGGAATGAGAAGATGAGAAGAGAGGGAGATAATAGGAGAAGAGGTAGAGGAAGCTTGCCATTATGCTACATAATAAAAGAACTCACTCGTAGCTCACCTCAAAGAGATGGACTAGCATGAGGGTATTCTAGAGTGCTCTCATGGGCTTGTCATTGTCCCTCTTCCCCTTCATTCTCCATGGGCTCTTTATATAGCCTCTATGAGGGATTATATTAAGCTAATCTTCTTGATTAACATAATCATAGATGATGTATGGCATCTTTGAAAATATGGAGAATAGTGGATGTGACAAGTCCCCACCTTGGTCATCATGCAAGAAGCCAAGGGTGGTGGTAGAAAAAATAGAGAAATGGAGCTAGATTACAAGAGGTGGGTGCCCAAAGCATATTATTATAATATATTTACAAGAAGGATAGAGTGAAAAGTTGGTGTGGTGAAAGAGAGAAGCAAATTGCATATAGCCAGCAGTCTGCGCCTTCGTAACTTCAAATCCGTGAAGAATCTGAAAAAAGTTTCTTCTGCAACTTTGTAGACCAGGTCGAAACCAATCGAGCAACGTGGGAATTTTCTTGAAATTTGCTTTTTCTTGGGGGTTATTGAGATGAAAAAACGGATTCCAAAAGCTGCTTTGACTTTAGTCTCCCATATATATATAAATACATATAAGCATGTGACAAAAGGGGTCCATGCTTGTAAGCTTTTGTGCAAGATCCAAGTGACACCATGATGTGGATATTGACTTGTGTGCTAGGGTGAGGTGTCCTCTAATGATGGTGATCGATTCCAAATCTTAGTGATGCAGACGGAGCCCATGTGTAGTTGGAGACTAGTCCATTGAAAAAATAGATGCACTCACTCAACTCCTAGGTGTAATCCATTTTCATCTTCACTAAGATAACCATTCCTTTTACCCTTTACATTGACATACCTCCTAAGAACTTGTTCCCCCCATTTGCTAGAGTTATCATAATTGAGAAGCAATGTAGCATACCTAGTGCTTGAAGAGTAAACCCAAAGTGATATGGTAAGCTCTTGATAGGGGCTTTGGCCAAATTTTGTGGTAATAATCTAGGTTGTAAAAAACCCGGATCATTAGCTCTCCCCTTAGGCTAGAGGTATTCATGCCTCTAGCTTGATAATGATGGTCCAATAGAGCAAGGAGGACTGCACCCCCTCATTGGTGGCTCTTCATTGAATGACTGCTCCAAATTGTTCATATTTCTTTGAAAATAAGGCTTCACTCGCCATCCATTTACCCTTGTCTTGTGAACCTTCCCATCCATGTCACCTATCTTATAGCTTCCATTTGGATATCTCCTTATGACCATGAATGGCCCTTCCCACTTGAACACAAGTTTAGCATCCTTTCTATTATCAAAGCGGTTATCATAACATAGCACAAGTGATCCTTCCCTTATGTGTTTGCTAGCCAGCTTCTTATTAAATGTCTTCCTCCTCTCTTCAGCCTGCATGGAATAGTGTTGGACTGATGCTTCTTTGTCTAACTCCAGCCTCTCTAGATCCAAGATCCTTTCCTCTAACTTCTTATCTTGATTCTTCTCTTGACTGGCTACTAAAACATGCAAACTGGCCAGTTCCACCTCTATAGGAAGCAAAGCCTCTTGGCCATAGACGAGGTGAAATGGAGTATAGCCAAGTGAGGTTCTAAATGAAGTCCTGTAGGCCCAAAGAGCCGCACTCAATTTTTTATCCCAGTGCTTGGGGTGCATGTGTACTTGCTTGGTAATTATCTTACAAATCAGCCCATTCACTTTTTCGACCAAACCATTACATTGTTTGATAGTGGCTACTCGTACATTCCCAAGTAGTGTTGGCATTGGGGGCTCATGCAATGGGTGCATGGGGGGAAAATACTTCTTTATGCAGCTGCCATTGAAGAAGCATATGCCCTCACCTTCTAGGGCTTCAAGTTCTACGTTGCCAATTCGGCTGATGGTTCAAATCTTGAAAGGTCCTAGCCCTCGAAATTTCAAAATTTTTAATGGTCTTCGACTAAGTATAGTAGTACTAAGTCAACCTGTTGGAAGTTGCATTGCTTGACAAGCTTGTCGAACCAGCTTTTGTGTCTTTCCTTCTCGCATATGAGCACATGGGTGGCTAGAAGCCGGGTTTCTGTTAAGCATTCGAGTTCAATCAAGTGTTTTGTCCATGCCCCCTTCCCATCCCATCTTTCTTGAAGAGCGATCTTGAGGCTTGGTATGAAGAATTCCAAGGGAAGGGTTGCCTCTATACCATATGTCAATCTAAAGGGGGTCTGCTGTCCCACCGCCGTCTAGTAAGCCATGTGGTAGGCCCACAAGGTTGCCATCAATTTGTCATCCCAATCACTGCGTGACGCAGAGACAACCTTGGTCAGTACATTTACTATGACTTTATTTGTTTATTCAGCTTGACTATTTGCCTGTGGGTAATATGGTGAAGATTTTCGATGGATGATTAGGAAGGAGGATAGGAGGTGAGCTATCACTTCATTGATGAAGTGGGTGCCTTGGTCGCTAACTAGTTTGATGGGGCAACGGAATCGTGAGATCACTTGCTCCCATAGGAACTTAGTGGTGGTCCGAGGGTCATTCTTTATTGTAGCTCAGCCTTCTGCCCATTTGGTTAGATAGTCAGTGGCCACAATGATGTATTTAGCCTGTGAATATTGTGCCGCGGGACTAATGGGGCCGATAGCTCCATGCGATCTTTACAAATATGTACTTTGCTAAAATGCCTAAGGTCAGATAATGGGGGTGAGTATGTGTCACGTGCTTTTGAGCAGTTTTGTGATGAGCGGGGTATTAAATGTCACTTGACCACCCCTTAGCCCCCTCCCCAGAATGGTATGGTTGAATGCATGAATAGGAACATTCAGGAAAGGGTCCGTAGCATGCTTAGCCACGCTAGCTTACCGCAACAGTTTTGGGCTAAGGCAGTTACTACTACACTACATCCCATTAACAGTTCACCTAGCAATGACATTGACTTTCAATTTGCAGAGGAGGTATGGGAAATGCAGTGCTATGGATCCGTGCTTGTACACGAAGAAAGCCCGTGACGGTTCTTTACTGATTTTGGTACTCTATGTGGATGACATGCTTTTAGTAAGATAGATCACGAGGAGCTAGATGCTCTTAGGGCTCAGCTCAAGAAGAGCTTTTAGATGAAAGATTTGGGACATGCCTCTCATATGCTTGGTATGTGCATTATGCATGATAGATCTCAGGGACTACTCTATCTGTCACAGAGGAAGTACATTCATAAAGTCCTTGAGCACTTCCGTATGCAGGATGTTAAGCCTATTGGTTGTCCATTACCTTCTCATATGAAGGTTTCACTGGCCGATTGTCCACAGACAAATGAGTAGAGGGTTGAGATGGCCAAGATTCCCTATGCATCAGTCATGGGTAGTCTTATGTATGCCATGATAGCCACCCATCCAGATATTGTATTTGTAGTTGGGATTGTGGCACGTTTTATGGCTACACCTGGCAAGAAACATTGGGATGCCATGAAGGGTATCATGAGGTACCTGAAGGGCACAGTAGATATGTGCCCTTGCTATGGCAACCAGGATACAGGATTCATGGGGTACACTGACTCTGATTATGTAGGACATGTAGATAGTAGGAAGTCCACTTCTGGCTATGTGTTCACTTAGGCTAGAGGGGCTATCTCTTGGATGTCCATGGCACAAAAGTGTACAGCCCTTTCTAGTACAGAGGCCAAGTATATTGCAGCCACATAGGCTTGCAAGGAGGCTATCTTGTTAGGCCATTTTATTGTAGACCTTGGTATGACAGATGCTATGCCTACACTGCATTCAGATTCTATGAGTGCCATTAAGTTGGCCAAGAATCCGGTCTTCCATGCAAAGACGAAACATATTGAGGTGAGGTATCACTTTATTCACGAGGTCATTGAGAACATCTTTTTCCTCATCCCGTTGTACATGTGTACATGTTGTACTGTCTTTACTTTTTTCTCTCTCACTAGGGCAGATTCGCCTTTAAGTGGGAGGTTGTTGAGGGTAAAGGCACCTCCGCCTAGTCACCCATGTATTACTACACTAACAGTACCCGCCACTACACATTGCAGGTAGTGGGTGCCTGTCATAGTCACTTATTCTTTATTCTTTTAGTGACAGTTTGAATAAAGGAAGGCCCGTCCACACATTGTGGTTGTTGGATTTTCCACTTTGAGTTTCACTCTCACTCTTGCTCTTGCTCTCCATCCACCATAGCTCTCACCGCCAAGCTTCTTCCTCTTGGGTTCCACTTCCCTTTCAATGCTCTCTTGTTACTCCTTCCACAATGCTTATGCAATATCCACTTGCATCAAGCATAGCAATGCCATGAATCTTCAAGAAGGGGAAGATAAGTGCTACTTCCCACAATTCTTTGTTTGAGCTGAAATATTCAGCCCACTTTCTTCTCATAAACAAGTCAAGACGGACTCCTCTCTTCAAGCTTCCTCTATGGTAGATTGCAGTAAGCTTCCAAGAGCAAGAATGAGCCCTTTGTGTCAAGATTAATCAATAAATCAAGTAGATGAGCTTTAGCCCTTCAAATAACAGGATTGGAAGACCAATAACAGTCCCTATTCAACTCTTAAAAGACTTAAGAGAGTGGATTTAATGTCTCTCTTACCCAAGGATGATGAAGAATGATTGAATGCTAATCAAGGACAAGGTTGAACAACATGTAAAGACCCAAAATGTTCCATGGACATAATGCTTATTCACTTCATGATGTCATAAAGACTCACGCATATAGGCAACATCAATAACCAATGTGGAATTGAATAAGCCATGATTCATTAAATCAAAGATTTGAAGAAATTGTTGATGTTCACATGAAGAGATCAAGTTAAAGTGGCTTCAAGTTTCCCATCTAATTGTTGCTAAATCACATTCAAGGCCCAAGGCACAATAATTTAACCAATACAATGCGAGATCATGCAAAATGAGAGGTAAAGACCTTAGAACCAACACCTAAGTGCTAAAACACAAATGACTTATTGCATATGCAAATTTTAGAGGCAAGAATTCAATAATGCATAACATGAATGCACTAGTCTCTACATGAATAGTGATCTTCAATACTCTTAATTTCCTAGGATTGAAATCTTAGTGTAAAGTTAACATCACATCATGGTGGACTAGAGAGTGGATGGGAGAGATTGTGTTTGTGATCACAAAAAATAAAGCACATATATCATTCACAACATGATGCAAAGGATGCACAAAAGAATGATCACAAAAAAAAGACAAAAAGACAATTGATAATGTTAAATGAGGATACTTAGGGGGTTCTCAGTACTAAGAATTCCTCTATATCATGTGCATTTAAGAACTTATTTGAAAATCCTTCATATTACTATTATTTCGCAATTAAATGATCCCTTTCTATTAACAAGCTTAAGTCTTTCTTAATTAATTTAAATGACCCCTTCACTAAATGTAAGCATGTAAAATTTCCTTCAAAACATGAAATTGAAAACGCCTTCCAATGAACCCATGTGCTACACTTACATATTTTAATGTGAACGGCCCCTCGACTGATTATACAAGCTACCGAGTGAGCTACCAACATGTAAACTTTTGAGAGTCTATGTCATAAGAAGTGTCCAATTAAAAGATTAACTTAAAGCATTGAGTGGGCCTTAAGTGTGATAGACATGCAAACATGTTGAATGCATCTCAATGGGGAATATTTAACTAGTGTCATGATTGCATTAGACATGTAAATATCTTGAATGCATTTCAATGAAGTATATATTGTTATGTCCTTGAAGCAATTGGCCAAATTCAACTCGTGAAGAGAATAGTATATCTTTCTTTTTTACTCTCTCTTTTGAAAAATATGGTTACATTGTGGATAAAGATGTGTCTTGGGGTTCACAAAAAGTATAGATTTGAAACTTTAATATAGTCCTCAATTCTTAGATATTTAGGAGAACATTTGGCATCCTAAAACATTGGATACGAAATTACTAATAATGTTATTCCAGGAATTTAGGAGAACATTTGACATTCTAAAACAAGACTAGTAGCTCATGCAATTTGTTTTCCCCATACCACCACTTAGCATGGTATGATGAAATTTGACTAGCTAATTCTCTACCTAAATTGTAGTTACATAGAATTTTCCTTTTAGTTCTTATATAAGGAGCATTTTAGCTCCTTTTTTCTATTGATACCATAACTTTAGTAGTAGAGTTGAATGAAAACGATTTTAGCTTTGAAGTGTTACTTTCCAAGTTGTAATGTAATATTTCTACCCCTTCTCTAAGTTATCAACATTTTGAAAATTATAGAGAAATGGAAGGATATCCATTTGTTAACTACATGGGATGATGATTGAATACTTTTTGACATGCATATTCCATGTTCCTTTTTATCTATAATCTTGATTGCATTTTTTAATAATTTGTAGCTCATCCTACATGCATCCCTCTCAAATGGACCACTTTATATTGAAAACCCTATCCCTTACTTTAGAGTAGCACAATATGACATTCTAAAGTTTTATGCCTATCTCTCCTCTCTTGTCTCTTTACTGATGTGGAGGCTCTATCTAGAAATGTGGCTTGAATTATTTTTTTGTTTTTTTGGGTGGGGTGGGGGGTGCGGGGAGGGGGGCACGAGGGATGGCTTGTTTGGAGATTCAATCTATAGTTCTAGTGAAAACTCATTTGCATTAAAATTCACATAAATCCATAAGCAACCCTTGCCCACCCTTCTCCCATTTTTCATCTAAGAACCTAATGGGGTTTTTGTTTCAATCTGTAAATGAGTGTCTTTCTTAGACAAAATATTACTTTTACTATAAATTTGTATTTTGAAATTTTAACTTGTGATATTACTATTTTTCTTTTTATGTTATGCATGCTATTACCATCTTAAAAGACAAGAAGAGAAAAAGGAAAACTATTGGGAAAATACTAAGCACCAAAGAAGGAGAAAAGAATAAAGGAAAGATGGACATAGAAGCCACTTATTATGAGAAGAGCAAGAAAAGAAGAAGAGCTACAAATATGAAGAATGAATTTTGCTAAAACACTTTTAAGCTCAGCCGTTTCTCCAAAAACCATTTTTGTAGCAAGATACAGCTTCTGCAAAAAAAAGGGTTGTAGGCATAGTCTCCTTTGATGATGTTTTCTTCAGATCTGATGTCTTGATGTCAAATGGCTAGTACCAAGCCTTCAGGCTTCAGGCATTCAAGCTATGATACCATGTTGGAAGAGAGAGAGATAGACAAAGTGGAGTGGAAGATGAGCCTCAGCTCCTTGTTGTTCTTCTTCCATTATTCTTCCATCATACTAATTGAAAGAGACTTACACACATAGGTATGACTAATGAACACTAATAGTGGTTAAGTCACTGGCTACACCGACTTATTGAATATCACACACATATACATCTATATCCAACTAATGTCGATCACACACATAAAGATAGACTGACTGAAGAGTAACGGGAGCTCGATATTCTAACAATTTCCAACCCATGTACACATTTTTTCCCACCCGAAACATGCAAATTTTCATTTTTCCTTTGTAAAATGCGGTTTTCGGGTTTTAGAAAATTATTTTCAACATTATGGTAGTATGCATTTTGATTTTTCTAGCATAGAATCATCAAACATACAAAAAAAAACCTTCCTACCAATTTTCATCCAATATGAATATCATTTAGCCAACCAAATCTCAAAAAGAAAAAAATTTACCTTTATAAAATAGAATTATCAGTTTTTTTAATGGTTGCAGGTTTCTAAAACTGGATTTAGGATAGGAGAACAGTCCACCATTAATGCTCAGTCCATCTCCAATCATCCATATCTAGCCCCACTTGATTTGGAAGTGATTCGGTATGCCGTCGGACGAGCATTCATCAACCGGTCTTCATTCTTCTTCACGTGCAAGAACTGCCCCTTGAAGGAGAGAGAGAGAGGAGAGAGAAAGACTAAATTCCCAATAGATCATCCAGGCAACCATTGGAGGAGTAGAGGGCGGTGATACGGAGCAAAGAACTAATGTAAACCACTGATGCAATTGGTAGGGAGGGTTGTTCTTCAGCCCCACCCTTCAATTTTTCCATGGAGAAGGAGGATGTGCCGCCGTTTTGCTGCGCACGGCTGAAAATGTCCCCCCGCCCCACGAAATCAATTTTTTGCAGGTGGCCCGGTCTTGCAGTACCTAGCACCTCCTGGGATCCAATTCGACAATCGAAAAAATTATGAAAAATTAGAAACCGTCAATTGGTGCATCTTGAAGCACTTCCAAAACCTGTCTTTGACTTGCCGCTTAAAATTGACTCAATTGCCTATGCCGCCTTCAGCGGGATCTAAATTTTCCCTAAATTTGGGTTTTTTGGCAATTTTTTGGCACATATCAAAACTCAAAACTCAACTCTCCTTGATGACCATGGGACAGGGCGACTCAGCCCATCAAATCCCATGAACAAATCTGCACATACACAACCAAAAGGAGCATCAAGCTAATATAAAATATACTCAACAAAACACATCACAACACTCACCCTGCCCCCTGTCAAGACCAAGACATGAAATCCACGAGGAGTAGGTCGAGTATATTCTGACAAAAAGACCAAAGCTAGTCACTAACCAATTGCTTCAACATGGCCAAGCTAAAAAGAACAACCAGAAAGGCCATCCCAAGTGGTAGTCTGAACTACCTACCTAACTAAGGACAACTCAACCAGGAGCTCCTCCTAGGTGAGAATTCATATAGCCTGATAAAAAGTATTTTCTTTTAGCACATTGTCCTTTCCGGCTTTTATTTTTCCATACTCGAGTGTGTAAAAAGGAGGGAGCTGAGTGTAGTGACCCAAGGAGAATAGGCTATCAGCCTCAGGCCCTATCTCGGTACCCAAGAACCTACCAAGCCCTCGCAAGGCAACACTTAATCCTTTCTGACGCTCTCTTTTATTTGCAATCCAACCTTCTCTTAATTTGATTTTTTCGGCTAGATGCCACCCCTAGGAAGACAAGGCATCGGTGGCCCTAGGTCTTGTCGCATCCCTAGGAACCTACTAAGCCGTCACAAGGAGATGAACAACTGCCCTATGATTTTTCTTTCTTTCCTTTTTCTATTTTTAAAGGGGTTAGAACCCCTTTTTACACATCTCAGAATATATTTATTATTCAGTTATTCATGATTTTGATTCTTTGCATATATTTGTTCTAGTAAGCTTTTCTAACTGCCTCACAACTAACAAAAACTCCTAGAACGGCTGCCTAGCAGGTCGGTAGAACAGGGTCACTAGGATTGCCTTCTAAAACAGATCTTTTAATGCCTGACAATGTCTTTACATGAGGCAACAACTGCTCAGACCTCCCACAAATATACCTAACCTAACCTTGGGACTGCATGCCTTGATTGCCGATCCCCAACAAGAATAGAAATCCCTCATAACTAACCAGACATATATATTATAAAAATAAGATACTCATAAAGGAAAGATATCACCTAGATTGGGCCACGAGAAGCTTCTCCACAGCAAAGGCTCCCCCGGAGGTTCCATGTAATTTGTCTAGCACAACATTAAAACCGTTGTTGAGTGTTGAAATGATCTGTTTTTTGGCTGATTTTTTGTTGTTTTTGAGAGCTGAATGGTTGATTTTATGAGATGATTGATTGGTTTGAAAGTGGTTTGAGAGTGTTTTGGATAGGTTGGAATAGTTTTATTAAGCTCATGATGTTTATTAGTAGAGATGTAAAGTTCTGATGATGTTCAGATATGTTCTGATTGGTCCTGATTGGTTCTATTTTGTTCTGTTTTGTTCTGTTTTCTCTCTGTAAGGAGGGATGGAGTATTGATTAAAAAGGTTTGAGATTGTTTGGAAGCTTATTGAATAGTTTTTGATGGTTTGGAATGGTTTTGGTATGAGTTATGTGGTTCTGATGCTTTGTGTTGACCTTCTGTAACTCTCTGATGAGCCTCTGTAGAGTAGGCTGAAAATGAAGGAAATGGCATTGCCAAGAAGAGAAGAATTCAATGGATGTTTGTAAAGTTCCTTCTTCGAATGAAGAGTTGGAATTTCTCATAATCAAAGCCACTTTTCACAAGAAGTTCATTCCACAATGGCGGAAACACATCACCATCATGATGCATGCTCTATGTGGTGGACAGTTTCCTCTTCCTGTTGAAGTAGCAGAAACTTGCATCTTAGTGGCAAACTGTTTGGGAACAAACTGAAGAACAGAAACAGAGAGAATGACCATACATGGAAGATTTGGAATTCATTGAGAAGTTTCCAGACATCATCAAGTGGGAGATTGTGAAGAAGCTTCAGGAGTCTTGGTCTGTGGAGGTTCACAAAGACAAGAAGGAAAAGAGTTGGAATTTGTTCGTGGATGCTCAATAGCAAGATACATGGGATGCTCGGTGCACTGATAATCTTCTGTTTGTTCAATTAGCAACCCACTGGAAGTTGGTAGACAGAGTGTTCTTCACAACATACACTGTTGAAACCATCAGAAGTTGGCATTACTATGATGATGGCACCACCACAATGCTCAGACGTATGCATTTTGACACCTTCAGAACCGAATACCTTCCTCTGTGTAGTGGCATGAAAGCAGAATTCAGAGATGTTGAAAAGGAAGAAGTAGAAGAAATGTTGGCAAGAGAGTCCTCCAGAGATTGAAGCCTTCTGTTATCCCTCTGTGGAGCACTAACAACATAGTCGAGCCAACCCCCTGATGAATGAAGCAATAAAGAGGCAAGCGTTAGAACGAGTCCAGAGGTACGTGAGAAGAGAGAAAGCAAAAATCAGAGCTGAGAACAAGCTCGCAGCAGAAGCCGCCTTTGACGCCCTTGCGGAACTCTTTACAGAAGTCCCAATGGCACATCAAGCCCTTCCTCCTCCTGTTGGAGGTCCACTTCCAGGCCAGATCCATCCTGAAAAGCGAATGTAGTTCCATTGCCAGTTTTTTAAGGGAGAGTACAATGAAGACCCCGATCTTCATGTAGCAGAGTTTATGGTAGCATGTGTGGCTAACAATGCTAGAACCCCTGAGCATTGGTTAGCAATATTCCCCGCCACTTTCAAGGGCGTGGCGTTTCAGTGGTATGGGAGACAAGCAGTAGGAACTTTTGGCACATGGGACGACCTGAAGTTGGCCTTCCTCACTAAATTTAGGCGTGAAGGTTTTGAAGAGCGGATGCGAGAGGAGAGGAATTTATGAACCTAAGTCAGTCCTCTAGAGAAAGAGTAGAAGCTTATGTCTCACGAATGGAATCCATCCTGAAGAAATGGACTAACCATAATCTAGATGATGGCATTTAGAAGGGGGTGTTTCTCAGAGGATTACAACCAGAAGTCTGTAAGTTTGTGGAGCTGCAAAGACCAGCCACACTGCAAGCTGCAACAGAAGGTGCAAGACTGTACAATGAAGTGGAAGCTAGATTGACGATGAATCCAGGAAGAGGAGTCCTACCTCCTCTGATGCCAGGAATGATGTACCCACCAAATGCAGTCCTAGGGACAATCCCCTACCCCTACCAACAGATGCCCCCAGTATCACAGTACAGTGCACCAAATCCATAGTGGCCACAATCCATGCCTCAAATGATGGTTCAACCACAACAACAATGGTCCCAACCAATTTCCCCAATGCCAAATCAGCAACAGTGGAACCCTACCAACTGGAGCCAACAGCCAACAATTGAAACAGGAGCTCTGAATCAGAATCAGAATAGAGACCCCTCTGCGCCAACCCAACCTGTTTATGCAGTGATTACAGAGACTCCTCAAAACCCTACTGCCAGTACCTTAGGAGGAGAAAGCTTGAAGGATTATTTATCCAACTCAGTTGCAAATATCAAAAAGGAGTTGATGGATGTGATTATAGAGCAGCTACAGATGCTGAAAGTGAATACTGCTAGCATATCCAACGTTGCAGGAGCAGGAAGAGATGTGATGTGGTCAAATACTTGGTGTGGTAAGTGTCATCAAGCAGGCCATTTAGCCACTGAATGTACACGAAAACCAACCATCCCTGGAGCCTTCTATTCCTACTGTTTGCGGAAGAACCATACAGAGGATATTTGCTCTCTGAAGGAGATGCATGATAGGAGAAGAAAGGAAGAAGACGCAAGATTCAACTTGTTGGAATCCAAAATGACAACACAGGATATTGGACCCAAGCCTAGAGAGTTTGGTCCTAATTTCAGACCCAGAAGATTTCCATCTCAAAGTTACAGAGGAAGACAGTCTGGCAGTGGTCAGAGATCAGAAGTGGAGTGTTACAGATGTGGAGAAAAGGGACACATTTCACCAAATTGTCCAAATCCCAGAAGGTCAGTGGATTATAAGCCCTTATGCAGTTGATGCAAATGAGAAGGCCACACTGCAAAAGATTGTCCAAGCCCAGCCCTAGTGAAAAACAGTGCTACTAATAGTCCGCCAAGAGCCTACCTCCAATTTAGTGGAATTGGAAGTTGCTGCCATCATGCATGTGAAGAAGAAGGAACCACCTATCCAGAAAGAAAATAATCCTCCTGCCAGAACAGTAAAGTTTAATCTTCCACCAGAAGAACAGAACAGAACAGAGCCTGACAATGCCGTATAGAGCACCACAGTGCCACAGAGAGTCACAAAGACAGTTCCAGAGATAGGCAGAGGTCCAGGAGATAGAAGAGGAGGAGGTGCCACAAGTGGCAGAAGAAGTCCCCATGATGCCCTTGTTGGAAGAAACAAGGAAAATGAAAATGGGTATTGGCCCATTCCCTAACCGGTTAGAGAAGCCAGTGGATCCTATTAAGGAATACGATCTGGTCAGAGATCTAGATACCTTTAAACCAAACCTCACATTCTGACAATTATTGATGTTGTCTCCCAGTTGCCGAAAAAGGTTCAAAAGTATACTGACAAGAAGACATGGCTTAAGGATTGCTCCCTCAACTGCAACAAAGTCCAACAAAGCTCTAGAGCCTGTAAAAGAAGTGGACGTAGCTAACGCCTTCCTAGATCTGGATACCCCAGAGACTGGCGTGTGGATTGAAGGCTGCTTTATTGCAAATGCACTGATTGATGGTGGTTCATCATCAGTGAACGTTATGACGGATGTGACAATGAAGGATCTCGGCCTACAAGGTGTGCAACCCACCCAATGGCTCATCAGACTGGCAGATCAGAGTAGAATCAAGCCTTTGGGCATTCTCCCATATGTGAAGACTACAGTGGCTGGAAAAGATTATTGGCTAACCTATCTGGTGGTGAAGCCAAACTCTTATGGTACATCCTACCCTCTGTTACTGGGCAGACCATGGCTTTTTGAAGCCAGAGCAAGGACGGATTGGTTCAAAGGAACCTTGACCTTGGGTAGAGGACCTAATAAAGTGATGCTGAAGCTATATGGTGCTAAAAAAGGACATGGATCCACCTCCTTGGAATTATCTTCTGACTCTCCTAATGAGGCTACAGATGGAACATCAGTAGATGAAGATGCTGTCAAACAGATCCTTCCCAAGAAAACAGTGGCACGTTCCTTAACAGTGGATACTGTAAGGCGACTCCCAAAAGATGCAAAGCCATTATCAATGGGTGAATACTTCATGCCTGAACCAGGAACGATTTTCGAAATCACTTCCGACAGTGAGATAGAAGCATGGATGTACTGCTCTCCCTGTTACATGGCCATAGCAGAGCCAAAGACAGAGGCAGAAGATGAAACAGAGAACCTGTTCTTCTCTTACAGAGCTCCCACAGAGCCAGAGACAGAGACAGAGCCAGAGACAGAGCCAGAGCCAGAGACAGAGACAAAGACAAAGACAGAGACAAAGACAGGAGAGGAAGGAGATGATATGGAAGAATAAGGTTATGAAAGCGAGATGGAAGAGTCTATCCCACCTGAAGAGGATACATATGAAGCAGAAGTTCCAGAAGCATCAGAAGCAGACGAGCTCATGCTGTGGGACAGGATGGCGATGGTACCATTTGGTCTGGTAAATGGATATTCTCATATGTAAAATCTTTATAAAAAATGGGTTAAGAAGAATAAGCCGTCTTTCAGCAGTGGCTCATGCCGTCCTAACCCATCCTTGCCAAAGAAAGATGATGATGATGCACCGTGCCAACACGTACCAGTCCCACAAACCCAACAGGCATTAGAGGGTCCCTATTATGTGACATTCCTGGATGCGTCATCAGAAGATGAGTCTTCAAGCCAAGAGGTAACTAATCTTGAAACCAAACCCGAAACGGCTCTAATCCCATTTCAACATCTCCAGAGGCAACCTAAGTCTCCACCAAGAGAAGAAGTTGGTTCTAGTGGGACATCAGAAGAGGACACCACCCCCTTGAAGGAGTCAGATCTGTACCCAGAAGCAGTTCGTGGGACCTTCATTCGTGAAGTAGAAGGTGAAAGGCAGTTAACTTTTGTGGATACAGATGGCACTGAATGCCATTTGAAGGTGGGTAGCAGCCTACCAGAAGAGGAGTTGTCAACCTTGTACAACTTATTGAAAGAAAATTTCGATGTGTTTGCGTGGTCCTACAAAGACCTAAAGGGAATTAATCCCACAATATATCAACATCATATTGACTTGGAGCCTGATGCCAAGCCAGTACGGCAACGACAGAGGCGGATGAACCCGAATTATTCCACATTGGAGAAAGCAGAGCTGTTGAAGCTTCTGGAAGCTGAGTTTATCTATCCAGTGGCAAATACTGAATGGGTCTCACCCATCGTGGTTGTACCTAAGAAGAATGGCAAGCTTCGTATATGTGTGGATTTCTGCAAGTTGAATTCCAAGACGAAAAAGGATCACTTTCCGATTCCTTTCACAGACCAACTGTTGGACACAGTGGTAGGACATGAGCTTTATTCCCTTCTGGATGGATTCAGCGGATACAACCAAGTGCAGATAGCAGAAGAAGACTAATCCAAAACAACATTCACCACAGAATGGGGGACCTACGCTTACCGAGTGATGCCGTTTGGACTTTGCAATGCCCCTGCTACCTTCCAGTGAGTCATGATGGCCGCATTCCAAAATCATCTGCACAACTTTATTGAGGTATATTTGGATGACTTCTGTGTCTATAGTTTGATCCGTGAACACTGGGGACACCTGGAATAATGCTTTGATCGATGCCGGGAGTATGGGATTTCCCTCAACCCCGACAAATGCATCTTTGGGGTCTCTTCTGGAGTTTTGTTGGGCCACATTGTCTCTGCACAAGGGATATCAACAGACCCTGCAAAGATCGAAAAGATCGCAGCTCTGATAGCACCCACCAACCTCAAATAGTTGAGGGGATTCTTAGGCCATGTGGGTTACTACAGAAGGTTCATAGCCCATTTTGCAACAAAGGCAACCTCCTTGCACAAGCTTCTGAGGAAAGATGCAGAATTTATTTGGACGGAAGAATGTGACACAGCCTTCAACACTCTGAAGCAGTGTCTGATTGAGGCACCCATTTTGCAACCTCCTGATTGGACGAAGGAGTTTCATGTACACACTGATGCATCTATTGAAGGCTTAGGCGCAGTTCTCTGCCAGAAGGGCTCCTCAAAGCTGGATCAACCCATCTATTACGCAAGCTGAAAAGTCACTGATAGGGAACAGAACTATACAGTGACAGAGTTGGAGTGCTTGGCAATTGTGTTTGCCCTAGAGAAGTTCCGCCACTACCTACTATCTACCCACTTTAAATTTTATGTGGATCACGAGGCCCTGCCCTTTTTCCTGATGAACAAAGTAGATGTGAAAGGACGAATGATGAGATGGCTCCTTCTATTTCAGGAGTTTGACTTTGAGGTAATTACCAAACCTGGTCGTTCCCATGTTCTGGCTGATCATCTGTCGCGTATCCCACAAACTGCAAACGAGGAGTAGGATGATCCAGACCTCCCTGATGCTTCCCTATTCCTGGTAGAAACTGTAACCCCCTAGTATATAGACATTGCCAATCTGCTGGCAACCCAACAGTACCCTCCTGGCATTTCTAGTCGGGAAAGGAAGAAGCTTATGATAGAATCAGCCCCCTACACCTTGTTAGGCGGCGCACTGTACAAGAAAGGCAAAGATGAAGTGCTCAGAAGATGTGTTGCAGGAGTTGAGATTGGGATTGTTCTGAAGGCTTGCCATGACAAGCCGTGTGGAGGCCACTTTGCAGGAGAAGTTACAGCCAAGAAGGCTCTACTAGCAGGATACTGGTGGCCGACCCTCCACAAGGATGCCTATGATTACTGTAAAAGATGTGATGCTTGTCAGCGAATGGGGAAACCCACGAAGACAAGTGCCATGCCACTGCAACCTATCCTTCCTCTGAAGCCGTTTGAGAAGTGGGGCATTGACTTCGTAGGCCCAATTGATCCTCCCACCAGAAGGAAACAGAACAGATACATCCTCGTATGTACGGATTATGTCACAAAGTGGTGTGAAGCTAAAGCCCTAAAGCGGGACGATGGTAACAGCGTGGCCCTATTCATGTACGAGAATATCATCACCCATTTTGGCAGTCCCTTAGAGCTGGTAAGTGACAGAAGCGCTCATTTCATTAATAAAGTCATGGAAGAGTTGACAGAGCTGTATAAGATCCGCCATCGCAAGTCCACTCCTTATTACTCCAGAGCCAATGGCCAAGTCAAAGTCACGAATCGAATCCTCTGCTTGATTCTGACAAGAACAATTGCCGCACATCGTCTGACTGGGATGATCGACTTACAGAGGCCCTCTGGGCGTACAGAACCTCCCATAAAGCAACAACAGGACAGACACCCTTTCAGCTAGTGTATGGTACAGAAGTTGTTTTCCCTGTTGAATTGGAATTACCCTCTTTGAGAGTGGCTATCAAAGAGCATTTGGGGGACGATGATTCACTGCAACGCCGTCTCTTGCACTTGGAATGTTTGGACAAAACTCGTAGGATGGCTTTACAGTGCATGGAAACCACGCAAGCTCGATGCAAGGCTTACCATGACAGCTTCATCAAGCACAAGGAGTTCAAAGAAGGTGATTTGGTCCTAGCCTATGATTCACGATTTGGCAAGTTTCCTGGCAAGCTTCAACAGCGGTGGATGGGCCCATATAAGGTACTTGCTGTCAACCCTAATGGCTCTGTCCAAGTGCAGACCGTTGATGCCTCTGATTATCCCTTCCTGATCAATGGATATCGCCTGAAGAAGTACTTCCCTCCTTGGGGATCTTGACAATCACGGTCACCCGATCCTTTCCCCCGTTGGTGTGGCACTCTCACTCTTATGATGCTACTTCTGATAGCCGTTCTTGAGCCACTCCTGATGAGGTGGACGCAACCCTCTATCCCCTCAGCCCCACCTTCCAGCCCTGATCTTTTATCCTCTATTTTCCACCAGCGGCAGTGGTGAGGTGGGTTCTGACAAATGGTATTTCTACAATTCCCTTGCTTAATTCGAAACGAAAGAAGAAAAAAAAAGGAAAAAAAATATACATATCGGTCATGGGAGAAAAGGACTTCGATCCCTGTCATGCCGACCTATTCTTCGAGAAAAGGTGGAGACACCCTCGGGAATAGGGGAAAACACACCCTTGGGCGGGAAGCTGGCTGTGGAAAAGGTGGCAACACCCAGCAGTCCAGAAAGTGGATTTATCAATTGATATCCCCAGGATCCAGTTTCGAAGCTGCCTCCCTTGGTATGCTGTGTCCTGGGTCTCTCTGCAGAGCGTCTAACTGTCGTCTAGCAGATGACATGTCCTATGCAACACAATGTTCTATTTGACGGCTGCCTCCCTGGGTACGCCTCTTCAACAACTGACGACGCGATCTTCATCGACAAACAATCGAGTGATGTGAGCTTTCATCCTAACTGGATGGGGAAGTGAGTATGGGTTGCCCTCTGTAACTATCAACAGAGTGTGAGACAGAGCGTGGGGCGAGTGACCAGTCTTTTCCCTTCAAATCAAATGAGAGGTGAGAAGTGTGAATGTAGTGTTGCACATACGGGATGAGCCTCTCAATGCACAAAGCACGATTTGTTTTTGTGCACTGCACTATAAGGCTCCCTGGCCTTCCTTCTCGCACTGTATGCCGGCACAGGGCGGGATGCACAATTGCACCATCAAATGCGCACAAGGCATACAACCTCTGCACAAGTGACTGTGAGGATTACATCAATGGGTTTCATGACATGGTTGCCCTCCTGTATCTATCAACAGAGCATGAGACAGAGGGTGGGCTGAGTGTGACTGGAGTTTCCTCAATCATTTATTGAGAGGTGAGATTGAGGGACGTTACGACACTTGGAGTCAGGTATGTTCCCGTTTCCCTGTGCACCCATGGGATGGGTCTTTACCGTCATCATAGGACACGTCACCCTGTTCTGTACACTGCACTATAAGGCTCCCTTGCCTTCCTCCTTGCACTTATGCCAGACGGGTTGGACGCACTAATGCACCATCAACTATGCACCCTGGCATACTCCCTCTGCACCATCCCCCTTGTCGATTTCTAAACCGGGTATGAGATATGGGTTTCAATCATTCTTCCTTGAGTGATATTAGTCATGGGGTGAGTGACTGTTCTTTCATTCCATTTGAGTGATTGTGAGTTGAGTGTAATATCCCTCGCCATCGATGAATTTCCTGCGATTCCTTCAACCAACTACCTCCCTGGGTGCTGCTGGGTGGTCCCTTCCACAAAGGACGTGTGCTATGAAGATGCCTTGGTACCTCCTGCAGCCGACATCAACAGTGGACGTGCCATCGACAATCAACATTGATTCTCTACCATATGGGCCAAGTTTTTCTAACCCTGCTCCTTCTGTTTCTCAGTGATGATCATGTTTTAAGTGTGGGGACGTTAGCGGTTGGTCTGTTGCATGGTCCTAGGTCCCTGTTGCTCGGTTCACCCTATCTGTTAAGGTTTTAAGTGTGGGGACGCGTCCCTGCGCGTCTACATTGCATACCCCTGTGCATATGCCTCAACCTGCTCATGCCTCTATGCCATGCCTTGCTTTTACCCTGATGGGGTACCTTCCCACCCACCCATCCACTGTCCCCCTCCCTTGGGGCTGTTCCTCCTCCATTTCTCTTTTTCCCTTATTTTGCTGTGTTTTTATGTGAACGCACCCTACGTTCAGCGGACTTCCAATCGGACTTTATAAACCTATTCCTCCCTTTGAACTGGCCATTTTTCCTTTTTACCAACCCCTGTTCCGATGCACGGTTCTCGAGTTATTAATTTTTGAAGCATTTTGCGTACATTAGCCGATTTTTCATGTGAACGCGCTTTGCTTGCCTCGGAACCATGATCTGACATCATAGCCCTGACAAACACTTTCCCCCTGACATTTTTCCTTTTTATCCGTGTCATTTTGATGCACGGTTTGTCCAATATTAATTTTTGCGGTTTCTCGAGCCTTTTTGACATTTTTCCATGTGAACTTGCCCTATTTGCATCGGAATTCCAATTTGATTTGACAGCCATGTCCCCCACGCCTTCCCCCACCTTTTTCCTTTTTCCTCCACCCTCTTTCAACTTCTTGATTTTTAATTACTAATTTTCTAATGTGTTTTCGAGCGTATTTTTGGTGTTTTTCACACGTGAACCCCTCCTACTTCAACAGGAACTGCGTTCTAACATGACCACCTTGTTCCCCCCCTTCCTGCGGACATTTTTTCTTTTTACTGTATGTTATTCCGGCAAGCGGTTCGTCCAATATTAATTTCTGATCCCATTTTTTAGTCTGTTTTTTGGGTTTTTTCCACGTGAACGCATCTTATCTCCGTCAAAACCATGTTTTGATGTGATAGGATTGTCAGGCACATCTTTCTGCACATTTTTCCTTTTTCTTGCACCTCTTTCCGATGCTCAGATCTTCCGATATTAATTTTCATTTGCGTTTTTGCTCTCTTTTTTGCGTTTTTTGCATGTGAATGCCCTGTCTTTCCCCCGGAACTCCCGTTACATGTTTCCCCTGTCTTCCCCTTGCCGTCCTGCCCAGTTTTTATTTTTACGACATTTTGTTTTGATGATCGGATTGGGAGATATTCATTTTTCTTTATTTTTTTGTGTTTTCGCGCGACTTGTCCCACGCGTGAACACGCCCGTTTTCTATTTCACGCGTCTCCACGCGCCCTGGTCGCGTCCGCGTGCCCCGTCCCACCATCCCGGTGCTATTTCGATCCCGTCACGGTAAATTTTTTTACCCCGCCCTGCGTACGCGCGGGACGAGGGCACGCCTTTCTCTTATGATGGGTACCCCATTGGCACCCCGCCCAGTCCCCTATGCCCATTCCCCTATAGGCACCCCCCTATGGGCACCTACCCACCACCCACCCCCATGGTCACCCCCATGGGCACACCCCCACACCCTTTCCCCCACCCATTCCCTGGGCACCCCACCCCCAACCCCCGGGCGCCCTTTCCACCCCACCCCACCGGGCACCCTTCCCTATCCCCCCCACCCCCCCACCCTTCTCTCTCCCCGACCCTTCCCCCCCCAACTACCTCCCTCCCTCTCTCCATCCCTCTCCCTGCGTGCCTTCCCCCCTCCATTTCCCTCTTCTCCTCCCTCCCTCCTCTCCCGCCCTCCTTAACCAAAAAAATCATTAAAAAACACTTAAAATTCACAAAAAATAACAAAAAAATCTTAAAAATTTCCTAGTCTTTCTGCAGTAAATTGCCATATTTTTCTAAACTGAACATTTTTGAAAAGAAATTTAGAAACATTTTAACATTAAATATTCTTTTCACAATACCCAAAAAATGAGAAAAAAATCATTAAAAATGGTAAAAAATTCCAAATTAATTGCAAAAAAATTTCTAAAAATTCCATTAACTTTTTGAATTATTTTTGGAATATTTTCTAAGCTGAAAATGATGTGTCATTTTATTCCATGATTATTTTATGGTAACAATACTTCATTAAATTCTAAATTCATTAAAAAATCCTCTTTAATTCAAAACACACACTGAAAATTCTAGAAAAAATCCAGATACCTTGGTTCTTTTTGGATTGCTGACGTATATTTTGGGATTGAGAAGAGCCCATTCATTGCATTCACATACACCCACCACCCGGTATTTTTCCTTTTATATTTTTTATTTTTTCTCGCTACCCTAAAAATCCACGGTTAATTTTTAAAATGAACCCTAAACACCACCATGAGCATTCGCGCTAAACACACCATTTTTAAAACTAAAATTAACACGTCGTTCACTTAGCACGCACGCTAAGTGCGTTTAAGAGGCACTTTAATATTTTTAATTAAAAATTAACCAGTCGTCACAAGAGCACGCACTGGCAAAAAAGCGCTCCACATCACTTTAATTTTTAATAAATGAATTTGCATTTAGAGACGTAGTCTGGGTATCGAAGTCCGGGATTCGGATTAAAGCACCACTTCAACCTAATAATTTGTAATTGAAATTTTAAGAAGGAATCGCCGTTTTCTTGATAAGATTTATCACTTAATAAAAATTCACCCATTTCTTAATAATTAATTAAAATGAACCTTTCATTTAAATTAATTTCCCCTCACTGCACTTATTTCCCCTTTTTAATGAACTCGTTTCGTGGGATGGGTACGCGAAGTCTTCGGAGTTGTCTCCATGGTCAAACCTGATTATCAAAGTTGTGGTCTTGATATGTGTGGGTTGTTGTTATATTTTGGTCCAGTTTCTTTGTTACGGTTAAGGGTACGGTGTGTAGTTTTTTTTTTAATTACCTGATATGGGGATTTGGGTGTTTGCATGTTGCATAGCATGAAGCTTTCGGTCGCATATGTCTAGTGGCCATGTCGAATTTTTTCTAGGCTGTGGTTTGCTTGGGGATAGTTGGTCGAGTCACGATTTATCGTTTTGGTTGATATCTTATCCTTGGTTTTTGTCTGTTGCTTTGCAGGCATTCTCTTTGTTTGTTTGTGTTTGTGGTGTGTGCGTATAACCATCTGAATGGCGCCCTCTCGTACTCCTCCCCCGATTCAGTATGTTCCTTTGGCTGTCCATGATTATTCTTTGTTACTGGATTCGGACGTTGTTGCTAAAGCGGGCTTGTCCAAGTTCGTGAGCCCGTCTTTTCCACTGGTTCCAGATGATCCTTCCCTTTGTGACGAGTTTCTAACCTCTTACAGCAAGAGGTCTGGTCCAGTCCATGGCACAACTGTTCTTCTGACACCGAAGAGTCTAGGCAAGGCTCTTGGTCTGCCATATCGTGGGGAGTCTGTCCCTGCTGTCAGACATTTGTTTACCAATGATGATATTTTGAAGTTGTTGCAGAAGCAGACTCAAGATATTCTTGATCCAAAGAAGGTCATTACCACGTCAGGAGTGGGTGTTTCCATGATTTCCAATCCTTTATGGAAACAGATTTGCCAATTCCTTCAGGGCAGGTTCATACTTGCAAAATCCCCATCTCATTATCTTTCCAAGGAGTTGTTTACAGCTTCCCGAATGATTTTGAAAGGCATCACCACTGATTGGAGTACCTACCTCCTCTCCAAGATGGATCACCATTTTATCCGAGCTACTCAAGGAAATGTGACTAATGTTACATTTGGGTCCTTCCTCTATGTCTTCTTGCTACATGCTGCCCCAGCAAAGGAAGTTCCTTTACCTCCAGTTGATCCTCCAGAATTTCCTCCTTTGCCTCATAATGAAGATGATGAAGTGATAATTGAGGATGATGATTCTCCTCCTCCCCTGGTCATTCAGAGAAAATGCCTCAAGAGGGTGGCTGATTCAATGCCTATTCCTCCAGTTCCAGTGACAATTCCATGCCAGTCTTGCAGCAGCTTGCCTGCTTTCCTTCAGACACCAAACCTTTTCAGAGCCCATAGAGATGGGATGCTTGACCTTACTATTCCTTCTGTTCACTGCCTGGTAACAGGAGATGCTATTCCGTTCCTGTGCAAGGATATCCAGAGTTCTATTGAACTTTCGATGACTGCCTGTATCCAGTAATTATATTCTTCATTTTATGATGAAGTTCAGCAGTTTAAGGAGGAACTGAATAAGACCACTACTGAGTTAGCCTCTGCTCAGGAGAAATTCTCTGACCTTTGTATGCAAATGGAGCAGCATACTAAGTTCGTGGATACTCAAAAAGCTGAAATTTCTAAGTTAAAAGCTGAGTTGGCAGAAGCTAGGTGTCAAGTGGTTGCTGTAACAGAGGAGAGGGATAAGTTACAGAAGGAGCGTCAAGTGATGAAGGAGGATATCTGCCCAAGCAGAGAAGTTGAAATCCACCACAGCTATTTTAGACTAGAGCAATGCTCAAATCCAGCAACTCAAAGATCAATTGGCTCAGTCTCAGTCTAATACACAGAGTCCTATGCAGCCAGTTTCTCTTTTATCCCCTGCAGACTTGGCAGCTCTTCAAAGACAGGCTACCTTATGTCCCTTATTCCAGGCCAAGGTGGAAAGATTGCAATCTCGTATGGATTTTTTATGGTCTTCTTTTGAGCAGTATCAAGAATATGTTCCACCAGATCATTCCTTTTTTGTTCATTATCAACAACAGAAGTTGGCCTTCTATATTAAGCTTTCCACGATGGATTTACCTATTCCAGAGGATGGATGGAGTGGGGCTTGCTCATCAAATTTGCTGATCGAAGTCGTAAGGATGGTTTTTGAAGACTCTGTCACTCCAGATACAATGCTTTTGTCCTACATGTATTTGAGGGGTGATTTACTGATTCTAGATGAGGAAGATCTGGCTTGGTATGTTGGAGATGTGGTATTGCAAGCTTCTTTGTATGTCTGACATTTGGAGTTGAGGATTGATGAGATGTTCCAGGGATATTTTTCAAAGGTGGCTGAGTGTCCTAAGTTAGGTCAAAGCTTCAGGTCATGCTCAGAACACTAACCAACTGAGGGTGGATCTTTTAGCCTATCTTTCCAATCAACCTCCATTTGATACTTCTTTCTTTGAAGCCTATCATCGTAGATCAGCTTTAGGTCCATCCTTACCATGCTTAAGTCATTATCAACAAATGGCTCATAGGTATGATGCTTATATTTCCCTTTTTCAATCTAACCCAAAAGTCATTTTACCCCTTCTTTTCCAACCTCAAGGATCTCCTCAAATTCCTATCTTTACCCATTGTTCTTTTATTGAAGATAGAGTTCTACTACCTCCTGATCCTTGTCCTTCCCCATCCCCTGATATTCTATCAACTTTTCCTCCTTATCTTTTAACACCTTTCTTAACAGATTCTCCTCAATTTTCAGCCAATCCATCTTTAATCCATTCTTCCTTTTATGATTTTGCCTATCCATCACTTCATCCTCTTTCATTAGTCCCCCTTCCGTCTCCTAACACTTCTATTCCTAATCCTCCTCAGTTGGTTAGTGGGTATCCAGGATTTGATCAGAAGATTCTTCGAAGAAGAGGCTGGAGTTCAAATGATTCCCTTACTGAACCTCAAATCAATTGGCCATTGATCCCAGGAGAATGGACAAGTGCTAGTCAGGCTTATCAGAATTATCTGCATTTTGCTCAGCAGTATTCTCAGTCTGCAGATCCTTCTGTACGCTTAACTGCTCATTTTACTTGGTACCTGGCATATATGCATAGGCATTCTCATAATGATTCAAAGCCTATTCCAAAGTTGTGCATGAATGTCAATGTGAGCATTGATTCCCAGCAACTGGATGTATTGTACTTTCATGCCCTTTGTTTGCCTAGCAGATACCTTGTCCTGTTGGAAAGGATGTGCTGTCTTCAGTTTTTTCAGAATCCTCCCAAGACATTTGTAGATGAATCCTTGTCTATGGATCGTTTCCGAAATCACCAATCTTTCAAGAGAGATCATCTTCATTGATACCTTTGCCATGTATGGTGGATGATTTTTAATGATAAAACTCTCTTTTTGGAGGAGTCATTCAGATGGTTGTGTTGTGTGTAGTGCTTGTGTTGTGGGTTAATTTATGTAATAAGATCGTGGTGGTTGCCTATTCGATTGGCTTTCGTGCAAGCTACATTTTTGGAGAATTGTGGTGATGGTGTTGTTGGTTGGATAGTTGAAGATGCTGATGTAGAAGAAGAAGAAGTTGGTTAGTGGGTATCCAGGATTTGATCAGAAGATTCTTCGAAGAAGAGGCTGGAGTTCAAATGATTCCCTTACTGAACCTCAAATCAATTGGCCATTGATCCCAGGAGAATGGACAAGTGCTAGTCAGGCTTATCAGAATTATCTGCATTTTGCTCAGCAGTATTCTCAGTCTGCAGATCCTTCTGTACGCTTAACTGCTCATTTTACTTGGTACCTGGCATATATGCATAGGCATTCTCATAATGATTCAAAGCCTATTCCAAAGTTGTGCATGAATGTCAATGTGAGCATTGATTCCCAGCAACTGGATGTATTGTACTTTCATGCCCTTTGTTTGCCTAGCAGATACCTTGTCCTGTTGGAAAGGATGTGCTGTCTTCAGTTTTTTCAGAATCCTCCCAAGACATTTGTAGATGAATCCTTGTCTATGGATCGTTTCCGAAATCACCAATCTTTCAAGAGAGATCATCTTCATTGATACCTTTGCCATGTATGGTGGATGATTTTTAATGATAAAACTCTCTTTTTGGAGGAGTCATTCAGATGGTTGTGTTGTGTGTAGTGCTTGTGTTGTGGGTTAATTTATGTAATAAGATCGTGGTGGTTGCCTATTCGATTGGCTTTCGTGCAAGCTACATTTTTGGAGAATTGTGGTGATGGTGTTGTTGGTTGGATAGTTGAAGATGCTGATGTAGAAGAAGAAGAAGTTGGTTAGTGGGTATCCAGGATTTGATCAGAAGATTCTTCGAAGAAGAGGCTGGAGTTCAAATGATTCCCTTACTGAACCTCAAATCAATTGGCCATTGATCCCAGGAGAATGGACAAGTGCTAGTCAGGCTTATCAGAATTATCTGCATTTTGCTCAGCAGTATTCTCAGTCTGCAGATCCTTCTGTACGCTTAACTGCTCATTTTACTTGGTACCTGGCATATATGCATAGGCATTCTCATAATGATTCAAAGCCTATTCCAAAGTTGTGCATGAATGTCAATGTGAGCATTGATTCCCAGCAACTGGATGTATTGTACTTTCATGCCCTTTGTTTGCCTAGCAGATACCTTGTCCTGTTGGAAAGGATGTGCTGTCTTCAGTTTTTTCAGAATCCTCCCAAGACATTTGTAGATGAATCCTTGTCTATGGATCGTTTCCGAAATCACCAATCTTTCAAGAGAGATCATCTTCATTGATACCTTTGCCATGTATGGTGGATGATTTTTAATGATAAAACTCTCTTTTTGGAGGAGTCATTCAGATGGTTGTGTTGTGTGTAGTGCTTGTGTTGTGGGTTAATTTATGTAATAAGATCGTGGTGGTTGCCTATTCGATTGGCTTTCGTGCAAGCTACATTTTTGGAGAATTGTGGTGATGGTGTTGTTGGTTGGATAGTTGAAGATGCTGATGTAGAAGAAGAAGAAGTTGGTTAGTGGGTATCCAGGATTTGATCAGAAGATTCTTCGAAGAAGAGGCTGGAGTTCAAATGATTCCCTTACTGAACCTCAAATCAATTGGCCATTGATCCCAGGAGAATGGACAAGTGCTAGTCAGGCTTATCAGAATTATCTGCATTTTGCTCAGCAGTATTCTCAGTCTGCAGATCCTTCTGTACGCTTAACTGCTCATTTTACTTGGTACCTGGCATATATGCATAGGCATTCTCATAATGATTCAAAGCCTATTCCAAAGTTGTGCATGAATGTCAATGTGAGCATTGATTCCCAGCAACTGGATGTATTGTACTTTCATGCCCTTTGTTTGCCTAGCAGATACCTTGTCCTGTTGGAAAGGATGTGCTGTCTTCAGTTTTTTCAGAATCCTCCCAAGACATTTGTAGATGAATCCTTGTCTATGGATCGTTTCCGAAATCACCAATCTTTCAAGAGAGATCATCTTCATTGATACCTTTGCCATGTATGGTGGATGATTTTTAATGATAAAACTCTCTTTTTGGAGGAGTCATTCAGATGGTTGTGTTGTGTGTAGTGCTTGTGTTGTGGGTTAATTTATGTAATAAGATCGTGGTGGTTGCCTATTCGATTGGCTTTCGTGCAAGCTACATTTTTGGAGAATTGTGGTGATGGTGTTGTTGGTTGGATAGTTGAAGATGCTGATGCAGAAGAAGAAGAAATCTCTTATATCCTTTACAAGTTTGTTGTGATTTCCAGTTTGATAAGAAGTGTTAATGTATAAAGGGTTTTCCTTTCGTTGTATTTTTATATCAGATACAGGTTATAAGTTGGGGTCGTGGTTGGATGGACTATTTTTGAAGATTTATTGAAGATCAAAGTTGAGCTTTTGAATGAACTTGTATTCCCTTTTTCCTGGGTCGCGAGGACGCTTCCTTATTAAGTGTGGGGATATGTTGAGTTTTGAAATGATCTGTTTTTTGGCTGATTTTTTGTTGTTTTTGAGAGCTGAATGGTTGATTTTATGAGATGATTGATTGGTTTGGAAGTGGTTTGAGAGTGTTTTGGATAGGTTGGAATAGTTTTATTAAGCTCATGATGTTTATTAGTAGAGATGTGAAGTTCTGATGATGTTCTGATATGTTCTGATTGGTCCTGATTGGTTCTGTTGAGCTTCTATTTTGTTTTCTTTTGTTCTGTTTTGTTCTGTTTTCTCTCTGTAAGGAGGGATGGAGTATTGATTAAAAGGGTTTGAGATTGTTTGGAAGCTTATTGAATAGTTTTTGATGGTTTGGAATGGTTTTGGTATGAGTTATGTGGTTCTGATGCTTTTTGTTGACCTTCTATAACTCTCTGATGAGCTTCTGATGAGCCTCTGTAGAGCTTCTGTATGCTTCTGTATGTGTTATGATGGATGAGAGTGTAGATTGGGAAAGTTTTCTAGCCTTGGAAAGAGGTGAATACAAGTGCAAAAGAGCTAAAAGAAGTGAAAGAAGTAGCTGTTGAAGACTCAAGTAAAGACTGGAGTGAAGTGACAGTGGTGAGCTATGAAAGGACACTGTAGTGGCTCTGGTGCCTCTTCATATTAGACATACCTCTTGGGAGGGGTATCCACGACCTAAGAAGGATTATTGTGGGTGATTATGAGAGATTGTAGTGAGGATATGATGTATTATTGATGGAGAGAGAGAGAGAGAGAGAGAGAGAGTCAGAGATAGCCAATTCTATTAAAACAGAGTGATTATATATGAGAGATTGAGAGAGAAGACTATGAAGACATTGAAGATGAATACTATGTGATGTATTTCCATTCAAGATGGTGTATTCCTTTGCTTTCTTTGTTCTATTGATGCATTTTGTGAAGATATTGAAGAATATGGTTGATTCTATCAAATCCGTGGGAGATCTACATGATGCTGCATGAAGATTTGTTGTGCTTGGTGTTCTTTTCTTCATTGTGATCATATAAAACCTAATAAAAAAGCTTGTTGATGTTACAAGATAGATTTTCTTGCAAGAGAATTCCCTTTTCCTTGGTGTTCCTCTTGGGGCTCCAACCGCACCCGCAGGAAACAGAAAAATAGCCCTCTTGACCTAAAATGGATAAGTCATTCCAATCCATGCAATACATGATCCCTTGGCATATACGTCACTTCCTATCAAACTAACTAGGATACCAAGGATAGCATAAAATAGGAGGACTAGCCCAATGCTACTCATGTGAGTTAGCTAAAGCTTGATGTGGGCCTTTTTAGATTCACTAGCCCAAGTCTTTCTATTGATATCTCAGTAATAAGGGCCATCTCTTCTTGGGTACTATGAGCTGAATGAATGCCATCAGTAGGTTGATATATCTCATCTCCTTGGTTTTCATTCAAACGGATCGATCGTCCCAATTTTCCAAAAACTCCTCCTACATGGAGAATCAAGGATTTATGATCATTCAACCCTTCCCTATTTTGGATCATTACATGTATTAATGGTACAACCCAAAGTAGGTAGAGATTCACACCTAGGCACATCACATGGATGCAGCTTAGGGCGGTGCATATTGTCAAATGTAGCATTATGGCCTTTAGTCACATCCTCTTGGGAATCCATAAAAGCATGTCCACATGGAATTCATGGCCCTTCATCTATCACACCAACCACACATTTATAAATTTTGGGTCTCCAAACCTATCTCATATTCCTTTTCATATTCTTAGACTACCTTATTTTGCCACATTGGTCTAATGGACTCAAAGCGGACTTATTGCTATAGTCAGATGGCCTCATGTCCTTATGAATTCCATCAAGCACAGGTGGACCTTGGCCATGCTGCATCTTCTTCATATGAGATGTCTTTACTTGCCTTTGTCCACTCTGCAATTGCTTATTCATACAAACCATGATTTTACTAAAAGAAACAACATCTACTCAAAAGCATGATTCATCCATAAATTGAAAAGGTCTCTCAAGAGCCTTACTAAGAGAATAACTAGGACTACACATAGCACACTTATCCACACTTGTGGGCCCATTGGTTCTATCACTAGTGCTTCCACAACTACCTCTTGTGGAAGTGTTGCAAAGCCTAATGGGACTTGCTGGATATGGAATCTTTTTATCCCCAAGAGGCATCTTATCACTGCTCATAGGATTGCCACTTCCTACTTGGAGATTTTGACCACCAAGACCTCCCGCTAAGGTTGACTTGGTATTAGCAAATGAATCTTCTCCTTGTAGAAAAGGCTAGATATTTGGATGCACTTTCATTGAATGGGGGAAACTCCAAAAGTTTTCCCAACATCTTTGAATATATTGCTCATAGTCAATTACATGCATCTTGACCTCATTTAATGACTTAGGACCTTACATCCTCACTTGGATTTTCATATTAATATCTAAGCTGCTCATAAAGAGCTCACATAGTACATCCTTAGGCAACATAGTAGTTCTCAGGATATCGTTAAAGGCTCTAGGATAAGTCTCTTGTCTTATCTATATAAGTTGCCCTAAGACCTGGGTCATAGGCACCTTCTTTTCATATTCATCTAAAAATTTATCATGCATCTCCTCGAATCATTTAATCGACCCTTTTGGGAGGCTCCAATACCATTTTCTAGCCTCTCCCTTCAGGGTACTTGAGAATATGAGCATCTGATGTATATCATCATACCTGCTTTCAAGGCAAGTTAGGCAGTATTCTTTTAAGTGCAACATCAAGTCCTCATTTACCGGCCCATGAAATACTAGGAGATCCCTATAAGGAGGAGGGCATTTAGTCCTCTTTCTTGGGACCAGAACGGGGTCATTAAAATCTTCATACTCGTCATGACCTAGTTCCAGCCTTTTAGGGTCTTTGACCTCTTTCGTTTCCACCTCCATTGGTGTAGGAAGGTTAATACTATCCTTAACGTCCCTTTCTGCCAACTCATAAAGTGGTCTAGGGAACCCTATAGCTCTTAGCATGTCATTCCAATCCTTTCTTAGAGGATTTTCCATATCTTGCATCTTCTTAGGTAGTTCCATGATGGCTTTATCTAGGAGCTTCTGCCCCTCATCAAAAGCAAACTTATCCTTAGCACTTAAGACCTGGGGACCATGCCTTTTAAGCAACGGTTTTCCCTTAATAGCTAGGGCTTCTAACATCCTTGTGATACCTAAAATTTTGGCACGATGCCCCACCACATGGGGTATTTCAGCCATAGCTTTACTCCATTGTATGTCGGGTTTTTCCCATAGCACTATGGCTTTAGCATAATCTCTTATTGATGCCATGACCACCATAGCTTCCAACATACTTGTTCCATGCCCTCTAGGTTGATGGATGGTTATAAATGATTTCTCTTGGGTAGAGACCACACCAAGGTGAACCTCGGTCCATGCCACCGCATTAGAGGATGAGGTAATCACTAACAGGTTACTCTTCTCACCACCTAAATTATCTTCTGTAGACGACTCATGCTCTACATAACTAACTAAGTCCATCAGTAAGTTTTGTATAGGGAAACCCAAGGTTTTCCATCCTTGAACGAACCCCATTTTATGGGCAGCTTAGCACACTCCTAATGGACACTATAAACTTAGGTCCCTTTACAACCTAGATTCGAAAACTGCCACTTATAGGCAGCTCTCAGAAAATGCACCACCTATCGGTGGGACCTAAAACAGGCCCGACACTGGCTATCTAGCACTAGCCATATCTCAAAGATACACAAGACACCTCACACAGCCTCACGACCAAGAGCGTCTAAGGCACACACCGCACTAAACTCTAATATCGATCTTGTGTTTGTAATAGGACACAATCCAACATTTACCTTCCCCTGCTCCTCAAAGGGAGATCCCATAACATATAGGCATAATACCTTGTAGCACACACATAGGGAAGCACCTCTCGGCTGACTGCTGTTGCTCCACTGCAGCTCTCCTACATCAAGGGGATTGGCCCCAAGATGCGCTACCTAACATATAAAACATAATGCAAAAACTCCACTCTTTTCTCGTTTTGTATGATCCAGGAGTATATAGATCCTCACCAAACAGTCCCAAGGAAACCATACAACTAACCTACAGCTTAGGCTCCTTTCCACTCCACGTATAAGTCATGTTCTAGGAAGACAATTGCTATGCAGTCCAAGATTGATACCATGTCATGCGTCATGCATAGTGCATATGATCGTAGTGGACAAATAATATTCATCAAATCAGTGTTTTGTGATGTGCAAAAAATAGCCTTTTCATGATCTTCACTAAACATATGCTTCGATGTATGGAGACTAGCACCGATACCTCGTGCTACTAGCCCCTTAAATTAAAATATTGCAATTCTAAATGAAATGCATAATCAAATATTTTAAATATTCAAACCCTCTCAGCACTCTTAATCTCTTAACATCACCCTTTCCCTCCAACGTTTAGGTTGTGCTGTGTTGCATAGGTATAATGCCTTATTTCATATGTATTTTTCTCATAAAATGGGAAAACCATGAACTATGATACATAAAAAAAGCTGAACTAAAGCCAAACTTCATGCCTCAGCTTTGTCATACAGCCACAACTACAAATAATAAGTTTTTGGATTTTACAGCGTGAAAATCCTATTTTTCTCCATTTTTAGCTATTTATTTATCAAAAAATAGAGCATTTATTGGTTTTTCCGATTCTTTCTGATTATGACAACTGAGAATCACTCATTTTCCACATCTCATCCCTCATGCATCCTTTTTATCAAACCCGAAATGACAAAAAACCCCATTTTCTTTGTAAAATGCATGTTTTTCGGGTTTTAAGTAATTAGTTATGACCATAAATTATTATGGGTTCTGCATTTCCCCATGTGCAGCCCTCAAACATGATGCAAGCAAGGTTCAAACAAATTTTCCAGCCCATGTGCACATTTTTTCCTACCCAAAATATGCAAAATCCCATTTTTCCTTTGTAAAATGCAGTTTTCAAGTTTTAGAAAACTATTTTCAGCATTATGGCATTATTTATTCTCATTTTTCTGACATAGAATCATAAAAAATACAACAAATAACCTTCCTACCAATTTTTATCCAATATGAGCATCATTTGGCCAACCAAATCTCAAAAAGAAGCATTATTTCCTTTATAAAATAGAATTGCCGGTTTTTTTAATGGTTGTGGGTTTCTAAAACTGGATTCAGGATAGTAGAACAGTCTACCATTAATGCTCAACCCATCTCCAATCATCCATCTCCAGCCCCACTCGATTTGGAAGTGATCCGCTACGTCGCTCATCAATCTGTCTTCATTCTTCTTCATGTGCAAGAACTGCCCCTTGGAGAAGAGAGAGAGAGAGAGAGGAGAGAAAAAGACTGAATTTGATGCCAGGAGGCATATTCCACGGTGGATTCCGTGCCACGGTGGATTCTATGAGGTTTTACGATGGATTCCGTAAACTTTGATGACCGGGGCTCATACACAAAGTGGATTCTTTGTGCGAGAAGTTGATGGGGACGCCTGTCCTTTTCGGCACTGGTGCGCAGATCGGTCGCTGTATGCTCACGTAGTGAATCCCGGAAGGTCCCCAAGAACAATGAACTCTACTTTTTGCACAAGTTACAAGGTAAAAAGCATGAACGACAAGAGCAAGAGACCAATTGGGTTCAATCTCCCCCCATGCCTTGTGTGAGCGCTTCACAAAGCATGTATTTTATGTATATTTCTTCTTCATGCTCAATAATAGCCCAATTTACAAAAATATATCAAGCTTTTAGCTTTTGAGTTTGCTTTTACAAAAATAGAAATAAAGCTAATGGACAGTGCCCAAAGAGTCTGGCACGCCCAACACAATGTCCAAATAAAAATAACATATCCGTGCTCATAGGCGCATACAAAATAATAATAAATAATCGATGCCTCAATAGACATGACAAAATATAGGCGTGGCGCCTATCAAAATATAATCCATAGATCGAATACTCGCTAGACTCCAATGCTTTCCTCCGCCACTGCTGCTATCTCTACACATCAACTGAAGCATTCACAATCGTTAGTAAAATAATACAATTAAACTGACAAAAGTGAATACCTACCAGTCTTCAGCTACATAAATAAATCAACTGGTTAGAAATAAATCCTAACCTTAATTTATTACGAGTGCGCACTCTAAACTCATAAAAGTTTATTAATTTAATATGCATTTTGTGGAATCACCCGCTATGGAATCACCCGCTATGGAATCACCCATGTATACACTAAATTAATGAAACACCCGAAAAGGACAGGCGTCCCCATCAACTTCTCGCACAAAGAATCCACTTTGTGTATGAGACCCGGTCATCAAAGTTTACGGAATCCACCGTAAAACCTCACAGAATCCACCGTGGCATGGAATCCACCGTGGAATATGCCTCCTGGCATCAGAATTCCCAACACACCATTCCGACAGCCATTGGAGGAGCGGAGGGCGGCGATACAGAGCAAAGAACCAATGTAAACCATTGATGCAATTGGTAGGAGGGTTTGTTCTTCAACCCCACCCTTCAATTTTTCCATGGAGGAGGAGGATGTGCCAATGTTTTGCTGTGCGCAGCTAAAAAACGCCCTCCCCCCCACAAAATTGATTTGTTGGGGGTGGCCCCAAATGTCTCCCCCTTTCACTTCTTAATTTTGGGGCCCCTTTCACATGAATCTTGGCCATTTTCTTGGGCCGTTTGCCCGACCTTTGGCCCGCATCCAGTGTCTGATTCGAGGTCTGTAAATTTCTCGCAGTCCGTCTTGGGGTCCCACACTTCTTGGCACCTCCCACGATCCAATCCACTAGTTGGAAATTTTATGAAAAATCTACAACCGTCAATTGATGCATCTTGAAGCGCTTCCAAAACTTGTCTTTGACTTACCGCTTAAAATCGACTCAATTGCCTATGTCGCCTTCAATGGCATCCAATTTTCCCCTAAAATTCGAGTTTTTTTGGCAATTTTTTAGCACATCTCGGGCCTCAAAACTTAGCTCTCAACTACACAATCATTGGCAACCCTCTCCTGGCTCTCCTATGGTGCTTAGCATTCAGTAAGCATTGTTTGCCTTCCTCCCAAGCATTGCTACTCAATTTGGAGTATGGTTTTGAGCTTGAATGCTTCAACTATTCACTATTTAAATAGGGCAACATAATGCCATAAAACATGGATAGCCATTACTTCATTGTTTGAGCTCCATTGATTCTCATACACCTATGCATTGATGCTGGTATGCTTAGTACATGTCTTGAGGTGCTTCTTGGATAGATTTGAGCTTGCTTTGCTTAGTTTGAAGCTGGGCTCTTTGCTCTATATACAATGGGTAGCAAGTATTTAACCTGAAAGATTTATGCACTGAAGGCTTACATGCTTCTCAAGTATGGCATATGCTTATGTGAGTACTTGGCATTGATGTATGGGCTTGGACATCTCTATGGTGACATCTAAGGCTCCATTTTGAGCTACATTGGATGATTTGGAATTAGCCTTATTCTTTGGTCATTTCAATTGCTTATGTTGTTTACTGACTTGAAGAATCTACTTGGTTTTATGCTCCGAGCTTATGAATCACGTATCTCGGATGCTGGAATGTCATATACTTGATGTTTTGAGCTTGAATTACTCATTTGGCCTTTGATTTTGTTCCAACAAGAGTTACTTATGCTCCTTTGGATGCTACGTAGAGCTTTGGATTTATGCAGTTGAGCTTGAGTTGACTTTCACTAAGACCATGGGATACTTACTTCATGTACATGCTCTCTTGATATGTACTAGATACACTTACCCTATAGTAGGTTAATCACTTACTTTTGACCTAGAACTTGTGTCTGCCAGTGTGTTGTTAATTATATTTATATGCTTTTTGGTTATGCATTTGGAAGCTCTCCTCTCTGTACCCTAAGATCTCCTATGTGCATGATGTCTATGCCTACCACATACTCTATAGTTGTGATAACATTCAGTGCCGATTGTTCTTAGTCTTTCTTTCTTAGTTGCTCACACTTGGTTGTTGGCATATTGCTACAATTTAATACATCAGCCTATCATTTTAGTTTTACACATTTTATCTTAGGGAAATCACTTGGATTTAATAATTACTTAATTACAATTAGTGGACAACTCATCCTTCTGGTACTCTCTTGATTTGCCTATGATTTTGGGGTTATTTTGCTGTCATTTATAGTAGCCTATTTATCTTGGACTGTGCTTTCATTTCTTGCATTATGGCTGGTGGGCTGAATGATAATGCTATCTTTAATATTGAGAAGTTGGATGGCACCAATTACAACTATTGGAAGGCACAAATTTGGCAAGTTGTAGTGCATAAATTGTAGATTAAGCCATTGAGACATGAGGATATGAAGCCCAAACGTTTTAATACAATGGATTGGACTAAACTAAATGAGTTATGTAAATCTATAATCATTTTGTCACTCTCTAAAGGAGATATATTGTAATGTTGTCTCTGAAAAGTAGACCAGGTGGCAGTTATGGGATAAGATTCACATTGTCTATGATAAGCATAGCCCTGCCTCTCAGATGTACTGGCTGAGGCAACTCATCAACCTTCATATGAAGGAGAAAACTTCCACATATGCCCACTTAAATGAGTTTTATTCAATTTTCAACCACTTATCTTCATAAGGAATTGAATTTTAAGGACAATCCTTCATTACTTGTGTTGGTTAGATTGCCTAAGTCATGGAACACATTTCATACTACTATATGTGCAAATATGCCTATTGATGGACTGAAATTGTAGGATGTAGAGCGTGCTCTTGAATGAAGAGGTTAATAGAAAGAATGTAGATGCTTCCCGTACTCTCATGCTTTGACAATCATAGGTAATAATGGTGAGAGTAGTAATGACCACCGTGGGAGAGACTCTCAGAAGTCTCGTCCTTAGTCACGTGGACGGGGTCTCATAATAAGTCCCGTGGTTGTAAGTGCTGGAATGTCGGATCTAGAGCATGGTAGAAGCTATGGTGGATAGAAGATGAAGGTTAGACTCATGTTGACATAAACAATGAGTAGAGAATTGTTACACAAATGAATTAGGTTCCAAGATGGAGGCTTGGACTCATAAAGACAATCTTGAGTATTGGACTGAATATGACAATGACACTAAACTGAAAGAGGAAAGCATCATGATATTGCATTAAAAAGGAGAGCAAGTACAATGCTTTATAGGAATAGACTAGGATGTACTTTCCACCACTTTGCATATGGGATTCTATATCCTGAGCCCACATTGCTCCATACAAAGAGACTAAGCTGGGTGTGATTGTCAATATCTCAACACCCCTCCTCAATCACAACCAAAGAAGTACAAAGTGTGTAGAGGCTTTAGTGAGCAACCACCTGCAAAGTGTGGGCACACCACAAACATGGTAAACACTAAAGGCTGTTGCAAAAAAGGCTAGGTGTGGGTACCAAAGACATGGTGGACATCTAGAGGCTATAACAGGGGCCTCATAAAGTGTACAGAGACTGTAGTACAAGGTTACATGAGGAATTTACAAGCTTATGTTAGAAGCATTAGGGCTAGGCAATACAAGGCTAAAAAAGTCTATCAAAATCAAAGTAGAAGGACTAATGAGGCTTGTCCTTCTCTTGGTGGTCTTCTTCTTCTTTTGCTCCATGGTCTTCTTCTTCTTTAACATCAACTAGATAGGCCTTTTGAGACCTCTTCCTAGCATGAAAATTTTTCTTTGTGTGCCCGATCTTTTTGCAGAAGTCACATACCAACTAATCTTTCTTGCCCTTGTATCTATTACTGATATACAACATTTGTTCATCTTTAGAGGTGCTTGGTTCTTCTTTGGATTTTATCTTCTTTTTTTCTTCGAGTAGGGAGGCCTTAATGTCAACCAGTTTAGGACTAGGCATGTTGATTAATGCAGTTGACACATTATTATAGTCAGAAGGCATGCTTTTTAACAACACACCAATACAAATATATTCATCCATCTTGAGATCAATCCCTATAAGCTAAGTTAAGAGACTTTCCATGTAGTTTAAATGAGTTGCAAGAGATGTGTTTGATTTCATATCTAGCATGAAAAATTCAATCAATAATCCATACTTAGATGACTTTGATTGTGTACCAAACAAAGTATCTAATCTCTTCCATGTATCATTAGAGGTTTCACAAGTATCCACATGGTGGATGTAGCTGCCATCCAATTCCGGCTTAATGATGGCCTATGCTGTGTCATCATTCTTTTTCCAAGTAGCTGCAAGGTCCGCATCCTGAGGCTTCTTCTCTTTGCCATTGGTAATGGCCCAAAGACCCTTCTCTTCATAAAGATGAGCTTGAAAAATTAGGAAACACAAGAAGCGTGAAAAAGTCCTAAATCAAGGAGAGACGCTCAAGAAAAAGTGCAAGTCAATACTTTTATAAAAGAGCACGAGGTGCACCATGATTTATTTTAAGATCGCCCCATGCAAATTGTAAAGGTAGATGGGTGGAAGGAAGAAAGCTAGGAAGATAGAACAACAATGGAAAATAGGACCTAGGCTATGGTCGGCCATGTAAAAAGGGATGGCCGCCCAAATGGGATTTAGGGCTTTGTATATAAAGTTCAAAAGATGAATGAGAGCTCATTCTTTGGTATGTGGCAAAGTGGACTATTCTTCTTCTCTCATTCTCTTCTCTTTGCTTGCTTGTGTGCTTGAGGGAGGAAGTGTGAGAGTGTGAGGGAGTGAGTGTGTGAGGGTGAGGAATCAAGGAGGTGAAGCTCTCCACCATCCTCTCTCTTCTCTTCTCTTCTCTTCTCTTGTTTCACACATGGCTATGGAGGATGGAGCTTGGAGGTGGAGGCTTGAGGATGCTTGAGCTTGCATCAACAATTGTGGAGCTATTCGAGTGCTTGAGAGAGGAATTAATTCAATCGGGCATCAAGGTAAGCTCACCACACTCGTAGAGAGGGATAGTTTGTAGACTATGTGAGAGGTAGCCATTAGTGCTTGCTTGAAACGCTTGAACAATAAGCGGTCCGTGGTCTTGGCTATTGAGCTTGCACTCACCTCTACATTTTGGTGTCATTGCCGGGACCAACGGATTCAAGCTTGAGCACTTGCGTGCTTCAAATCGAGCATCGAAGTAAGAGTTTCATCCCGAAACTGGAGCTTGAGGTAGATAGGAGATTTTGGTTCTTTAATCCATGCTATAAGTAAGTATTTTTTTTATCTTTGATGGTTAGTTTAGTAGGAGTTCACTACCTTGCTTTTGATTCTTATTGCATTTAGAGTAGGTTAAGGTTAGAAAATCAATTGGAAAAGTGTAGGGTTTGTTGCTGTAAAATAGGCCAAAGAGGGCACAAATTTGTGAAAAATAGGAGAAAGGAGAGCTGAAGGGGGTTGGCTGATAAGCAAGGGGTCAGGAGTGGTAAGAACTTTGTGGAGGAGGGGTTTACCAGTCAGAGACCAAGGGGAAGCTCATTTGAAACCTTGGTTTCTTGAGGGAGAGAGAGAGAGCTTCATTGTGTGGACTTGCTTCAATCTCATCACCGACGAGTTCATTGCCCACTATGTGAATTTTGTGTTGGATCGACGAAAAATGTATTGCATTCGTCCCTTCTAAGAGACGGCAATTTGGGGCCGAGTCCCAGAATCAGTCGTTGGTCCATCTTGTATTCCGGTCATTCGGCCCATTTGACTCGGACACCCACCGTTCGGCCCGTTCGAGTCAACCATTTGAACCAACGTGACATTTGGCCCATCTTACTCAGCCACTCAAAAATTTGGCCCTCGGCCACCCTGTCGACTCGCCATCCCAATCAAGACCGCTCGAATTCACCATTTGGACCTCCGCCCACCTGACTCAGCTCACCTAACTCAGCCCTCGGCCGTTCGGCCATTCATCCCTTAGACAACTGTATTCGTACGGTCCAAATTTGACATTCAGAGCCCTCAGCCATTCGGACGGGCCGAATCAGACATTCAGCCCTACAATTAGGACCTGGTGGGCCAAGTCTGAATTTTTAGAATCTTTTGAACATTAGACCAAACCACCTAGACACTGGTTGTCCGAACATCAAAAGACCATAGAGATACTAGAGAAGCCTTTCTGGCACAAGGAATAATAGGGAGACTCAAGCATAGAAGTGACGCTAGTCAACCATCTAGCGATTCAGCCCAACAACAATGTCGAGTGGAGTCTTAGGGCACCATCAAATCGTGATAGGGTAGAGAGAGCAATAGAGAACCCTATAAACCAGTGGGGATAGCCAAAAAGTGGGCACACAAGCCTATCTAGCTAAACCCATGATGAGATTGATAGAGTCATCTAGGCACTTGTCTTCTCAGTCACTGAGAGCTGAATTTTAGGACACGATTTGGACTTGTTCTTGGAGCACTAGAGCTCGTTTTTGAAGCCAAAAAGTACCCAAGAGACGTTAAAGAACCAATTTTCGTGAAAAACCAAACGGTGGCAGATGGCTGAGCTAGAGTTTTCCTAAATGCATTTCGACATCAAGAACCCAATGCAAGTATCGGTTTGTTGATCAGAGGTTGTTTAACCCCCCCTTTAATCCCCACAAGGTTTGGCGTTATAAATTAGCTACCGGATCGGGAAGTCGTAAAGTGAGTGGGAGAGGCCACGTTGATGGAATTCGACGCCACGAAGCCGCCTGTCCAGTCGGATTGCAAATTGGAGTTTGTTTGCCCCCTCAAAACCGAAATATACACTTATGGGATAGTGTGAACCTTAGGCTTAATAAAAGCCTTGAAACTAATGCAAAAACTATCAAACAAGGAAAGTGTCAATGCACCTTCTCATTTTTGCTCGATGCCTCTCCGATTCAAACCCATTTGGAGAGAGAGGGAGGGAGATTCTTGATCAGGGGGTAGAGAGAGGAACAAGATGGCTATAAGCTTGCTTGTTTTAATGGAGGATTTAAATTTTTTATTTTCTAGTCTTTCTCTCTCCTCCCTCTCTCTCCCCTCTATGGGTTGTTCATGCGTATTATCTTGAAGGAAGAATCGGAAAGGAGATTGAAGCAAATGATAATGGAGATTAATGGAGACGCTGAAGCTTGATGTGCAACATGGAATTGAGAACAATGGAGGCTCCGCCCGCTAGTTGCGCAATCATTTAATGCATCTCGGGTTTCATAGAAACACAATATGACTATTTTTAATGAAGTAAATAAAGTTTTTTTCACATTTTATGACGGAAATGATGTTCTTATGCAATGAAATTTTTTGTGTTTGCATTATGTTTAATTGTTGTACATCAAAAAATTCTGATTTCGTAATGATTTACATGCGCTATTTAAATCCGTAAAACCCAACATGGGGGTTTTAAGGGTAAAATGATGGTTTTGTCATTTCCGGTGGGTAAAATGTATTCCTATGGGAAAAAATGGAACATAAAATTAAATTTCAATATGCTAAAATGATTGGTATAAGGAAAATTAGAAAATAATAGTGATTATTGTCAAATAAATGATTAAAAATAAGGAAAAATAGAAATACACTTCATAAAAATAAAGAAAAATATAATGAGTGTTTGTGAATGTATGGTAGTGGTGGAGCATGAGATTTAGCCTCAATTTTTCCTATCTCTTTTTGAAAGTTTGTGATTTATCACTTTTTCTACATCAAAACATGACAAAATGAACCCCTACATCTATGCAATGGAAGCACTACCTAAAAGTAGGGGGTGAGGTGTTTGAATGATGTGATTTGGGTGCTGATTATTGTTGATTTTGCTGATGCACATCATGATATAGGGTTCGTTGTATTTTAATTAAGAGAGTAGTAGCATGAGCGTTGTCTCGGTGCTATCCTTACATCATTGCAACGAGTTAGTGAATGAGCATTGGAAAGCCTGGTTGTGCACGACATGTTTCTGGTTGAAAATTACATTTGAGCACATTAGGATCATCCACTTTTGCATGTGCATATCAACCGTGGTATCAGAATATGAAGAATTGGATGCATAGCACTTGTTTTCCGTTATGATGACCTACACTTGAGTGGGAAGATGACCTAAGATGTAGGCTAGTTGATCGTTTTCTTGGGAATATATTTGGTAAGGACACATGGTATGTCGTGGAATACGTTCAAAATGAAAGAGTGGAGCTTGTCTTGTGTGTACTTTATGTTGGAGCAATGCATCTTGGGGCCAATCCTCGAGGTGTAGGAGAGTCATAGTGGAGCTGTGGTAATTAGCCGAGAGGTGCTTCCTTATGTTTGTGTTACAAGGCACTATGCCTATATGTTATGGGATCTCCCTTTGAGGAGAAAAGATGGTGAATGTTGGACTATGACTCAATACAAACATAGAATCGATTAGTGTAGAGTGAGGCTCAGATGCTCTTGGTCCGTGAGGCCATGTGCTAGGGTTGTGTGTTGTGTGCATGAGGTCCTGGCTAGTGCCATAGCCAATGCTGACCCATTTTAGGTCCCATGAGTGGTGTGTTTTTCAGGAGCTACCTATAAGTGGCAGTTTCCAAATCTAGGTTGTAAAGGGACCTAAGTTTATAATTTTCATTAGTAGTGTGCTAAGCTGCTCATAAAATGGGGTTCGTTCAAGGATGGAAAAGCTTGGCTTTCCCTATACAAAACTTACTGATGGATTTAGTTAGTTATGTATAGCATGAGTCCTCTACAGAAGATAATTTAGGTGATGAGAAGAGTAACCAGTTAGTGATTACCTCATCCTCTAATGCGATGGCATGGGCCAAGATTCGCCTTGGTGTGGTCTCTACCCAAGAGAAATCATGTATAACCATCCATCAACCTAGAGGGCATGGAACAAGTATGTTAGAAGCTATGGTGGTCATGGCATCAACAAGTGATTATGCTAAAGCCATAGTGCCATGGGAAAAACTCAACATACAATGAAGTGCAGTTATGGCTGAAACATCCCATGTGGTGGGGCATCATGCCAAAATTTTAGGTATCACAAGGATGCTAGAAGCCCTAGCTATAAAGGGAAAACCGTTGCTTAAAAGGCACGGTCCCCAGGTCCCAAGTGCTAAGGATAATTTTTCTTTTGATGAGGGGCAGAAGCTCCTAGATAAACCATCATAGAACAGCCTAGGAAGGGGCAAGATATGGAAGATCCTCTAAGAAAGGATCGCAATGACATGCTAAGAACTACAGGACTCCCTAGACCACTCTGTGAGTTGGTAGAAAGGGATGGCAAGTATAATATTAACCTCCATACACAAGTAAAGGTGGAAATGGAAGAGGTTGGAGACCCCAAGACACTAGAGTTAGGTCATGAACATGAAGATTTTAATGGCCCAGTGCTAATCCCAAAGGAGAGGACTAAATGCCCTCCTCCTTATATGGATCTCCCAGTATTTCATGGGTTGGTAAATGAGGACCCAATGTTGCACTTAAAAGAATATGGCCTAACTTGCCTTGTAAGTGGGTTCAATGATATTCATCGAATGCTTGTATTTTCTAGTACCCTAAAGGGAGAGGCTAGAAAATTGTACTAGACCCTCCCAAGGGGGTCTATTAAATCCTTTGAGGAGTTGAGTGATCGATTTCTAGATGAATATTAGAATAAGGTGCCTATGACCCAAGTTTTAGGGCAGCTGATGCAGATTAGCCACGAGTCCTATCCTTTTGTTAAAGAACATGCTAGAGCCTTTGATGATATTCTAAGGCTTTGGCTAAGAAGAGCCACTATATTGCCAAGTGATGTGCTATGTGAGCTCTTTATGAGTGGCTTAGAGATTAATACGTGAATCCAAGTGAGGATGCGAGATCCTAAGTCATTAAATGAGGCCAAGGGGCATGAAATTGACTATGAGCAGTATATTGGAAGATGTTAGGAAAACTTTTGGAGTTTCCCCCGCTGAGTACAAGTGCATCCGAGCTTCCAACCATTTCTACATGGAGACAGCTCACTTGTTGATACCAAGGCGGCCTATGAGGGGAACCTTGGTAGCCAATATCTCCAAGCAGAAAATGGCAAAAGTAGGGATAATATACCCCCTCAGGATCAAAAGATTCCAAGCCTAGTAAGTCTCACCAAGGCTTGCAATGCTTCCATGAGAGGTAGTTGTGACAGTAACATTGATAGAACCATTGGGCCTATGAGTGTGGATAAGTATCCTATGGGAGGTTCTAGTTTTGCCATTGGAAAGGCTCTACAGAGACCTTTGCCATCTTTAAATGAGTCATGCTTTCGAGTAGATGTTGTTCCTATCAGTAAGAGCATGGTTCCTATAAATAGGCAATTGCAGAGTAGACAAAGGCAGGTAAAGACATCTCATGTAGAGAAGATGCAGCATGCTAGGTTCCTGGGGACAAGTCGACCCGGGGCCGATGCCTTGTCTTCCTGGGGATGGCAACTAGCTATAAAAATAAGAATAAGAATACGAGACGATTGGAGTGAAAATAAAAGTGAGATTAGAAAAGGATTAAGTGTTGCCTTGTGAGGGCTTGGTAGGTTCTTGGATACCGAGATAGGACCTGAGACCGATGCCTTGTTCTCCTTGGGTCACTACACTTAGCTCCCTCCTTTTTACATGCCCAAGTATGGAAAAAAAAAAGCCTAAATGGACAATGTGCTAAAAGACAATATTTATTGATCAGGCTATAGGAGTCCTCGCCTAGGAGGAGCTCCTGGTAGATAGTTCAAACCACCACTTAGGATGAGCTCTCTGATAGTTCTTTTTAGCTTGGCCGTGTTGGAGTAGTCAGTTAGTGACTAGTTTTGGCCTTTTGTTGGATTATGCTAGGCCTACTCCTCGTGGATTTCATGCCTTAGTTTTGTGAAGGGGTAGGGTGAAAGTTATGATGTATTTTGTTGAGTATTTTCTATATCAGCTTGATGCTCTTTGTGGTTGTGTTGATGTGTAGATCCGTTCGTGGGATTCGATGGGGCCTGAGTCACCATATCCCATGGTCGGCAATGATAGCTAGATTTTAGGACATGATTTGGTCCTGTTCTTGGAGCGTTGGAGCCCGTTTTGGAGCCAAAAAGTGCCCGAGAGGCTTTAAAGAGCCAATTTTCATGAAAAATCAAACGATGGCGAATGGCTGAGCTAGAGTTTTCCTAAATGCATTTTGACGTCAGGAACCCAATACAAGTCTCGGTTTGTCAATCGGAGGTCATTTGACCCCCCATTTAATCCCCGCAAGGTTCGGCGTTATAAAGTAGCTTACCGGATCCGAAAGTCATAAAGTGAGTGGGAGAGGCCAGTTGATGGAGTTCAATGCCATGAAGCTGCCTGTCTAGTCAGATTGCAAATTGGAGTTCGTTTGCCCCCTCAAAACTGAAATATCCACTTGCGAGACAGTGTGAACACAAAAAGATGAACCGGTTATTTTACTATTTTAAACCTTAGGCTTAATAAAAGCCTTGAAACTAATTCAAAAACTATTGAATAAGGGAAGCGTCAATGCGCCTCCTCATTTTTGCTCGATGTCTCTACAATTCAAACTCGTTTGGAGAGAGAGGGAGATTCTTGATCAGGACAGAGAGAGGAACGAGATGGCTGTAAGCTTACCCATTTTAATGGAGGATTTAAATTTCTGATTTTCTAGTCTTTCTCTCTCCTCCCTCTCTCTCCCCTCTATGGGTTGTTCATGCGCATTATCTTAAAGGAAAAATACGGAAGGAGATTGAAGCAAATGATAATGGAGATTAATGGAGATGTTGAAGCTTGATGTGCAGCATGGAATTGAGAGCAATGCATGCTCCATCCACTAGTCGCGCATTCATTTAATGCATCTCAAGTTTCGTAGAAACACAGTATGACTATTGGTGGGGTTGTCTATGTGATGTGCATGAGGTCCGGCTAGAGGCATAGCCAGTCGACCCATTTTAGGTCCCATCACTCACTTTGAATTCTAGCCCTCTAAGAACAATTGAGAAAAGTTAAAAGCCTGACTTCGCAGAGTGCATGGAAAAGAGCACACGCACGCACCCACGCACAGAGTGAGGGTAAGTTGAGGACTATTTGTAATTAATAAGAAACTCACCTAGACGTAAGAACTTAAAGGAACCAACCAATAGGAGAAGACCCAAAGACATAGGCAGGTGATTGAATCCCCGAAAGAAGTCAGATGAGGATGATTCCGATGATGAGTACAAAGACTGTTGTTTCTCCAATGATGAGAGCAAAGAAGAGATCGACATGATAGAGTATGATATTGAGGGGCATGAGATTGAACAAATACATGTAGACTCCAAACCACAAAAAAGAGCATCTTCAAAATCAAGAAAGGAGTCGCGCAAATGGGTTGCGATTGCACCTGGTTGGAGCACATAGGGGCAATTGATTATGAAGGAGCAGGTCTTTCCCAACCAAGTATAGCACCAATACTCAGAATGGAATCACCATCGGATCTATGACCTCCAGGAGAGGCTCCCTCTTCTAGCAAAGATAGAGAGTTTGATTCTGAGTCGATTCGAAAAGTGATTGTGAGATACCCCGACCACCTAAGACCAAATGCACCAAAGGAGACCTACCAGTCCACCTAAGGCACTGAAGGTTGAAGGAGGAAAAGAGAAAATAGCCTAGGGATCCGCAAGCTGAGGAGCAGAGGAAGCCGCAAGACTTTCCAAAATGATTCATGAGATTTAAGAAAGGTGAGAGGGTAGTGGCCTTGCTAGAAGCCAAAAGACGAGGGCAAGCAAGTGAGCCTATAGAAGGACCCGCCAAAGTTAAGGAGGTCAATCTTGCTGAGGAAGGGGAGACGCCCTAACCTATTTTTTATGGCCGATGACTCGACCAAGGAAGAGGATACAACTCTTATTGCTCTCTTGGGAGAGTACACAGACATATTTTCCTAGTCTCTCAATGAGCTAAAAGGGGTAGATCTAAGTGTAAGGACTCATAACATCTCGATGATACTCGATGCAATGCCGGTCAAGCAACGGCCGTATCCGATGAATCCCAAACATGCTCACACTATCAAAGAGGAAATCGATAAGCTGCTAAGAGTAGGATTCATTTACAGAATCAAGCACATGGACTGGGCATCACCCATAGTGATTGTAATGAAGAAGAATGGAAAAATCAGGGTGTGCATTAATTACAAGAAAGTCAACACTACCACGAAAAGAGACAATTATCCACTGTGTACACTGAGCATATGCTTGAGAGGGTGGCTGGTAAAGAGGCCTACAGTTTCCTGGATAGCTTCTCTAGATACAATCAAGTGCAAGTGTATCTGGATGATAGGCACAAGATCGCATTTGCTACCGAGTGGGGCATCTTTGCCTACGTAGTCATGCCCTTTTATTTGATGAATGCACTAGCCACATTTCAAAGGCTCATGTGTGCCATTTTCAAAGACATGCTTAGGTGAGAGTTAGAGGTATTTGTTGATGATTTATGTATCCACTCTACTTGGAAGGAACACCTACATAAGCTTTGAGCAGTCTTTGGAAGATGTAGACTGTATTGTCTCTTGTTGAACCCCTTGAAGTGGCAATTCTAGATAAAGCATGGATGCATCCTAAGGTGGTGTCAAAGAATGGCATTGCCATCAACTTCTCGAAAGTTATGGTTACGCGTCTACCTTCCACCACGAACCAACTACAAAGGAGTTTAGTGCTTCCTTGGCCATACAAGGTACTATCAATGATTTGTGTTAAACTGTGCATTAATTGCTAGGCCTCTATACAAATTGCTAGTGATAGTTGAATGGATTGAGGAATGCCAACGTGCATTTCAAAGGGAGCTATGTTGTGCCAGCTTGGTGAACACAATTTAGACTATCTAGTGAGCTTTGCTAGTAGACAACTCAAGAATACTAAAATGAACTACTCCACCATGGAGAGGGAAGGGTTAGTCATGGTATTTGCTATAAGAAAATGTTGGCTTACCTTTTGGCCACACCTTTTGTCTTCTTTGTTGACCATTAAGCCTTGCTTTACCTTGTTTTACAAACTACCCTGTGCTATGGGATACATTGCTCGATGGCTACTTCTGCTTCTCGAGACTTCTCTATGGTTGTACGCAAAGGAAAGCAACATTATATGGCCGATTATATGTCTCGCATATCCAAGGAGGAGCTGCTAGACAGGGAATCATAGATGACTTTCCAGACGCACTTCTGTTTAACCTATCCAGCAAAAGGGACTTGTTTAGAGCTAGCTTGATGCCATACTAGGCTGACGACATAGTCCAAGTACTTGAGCACAAACTACCTAAAAGACCCATCGAGAAGGCCCGTGAACTTAGGTGACTCATCCTTAAAATACAACCCTATCAGTTGTAGCAGGACAACTCTATAGGTTAGGGTGGCATGATGGCTTGCTGCGTAGATGCATGTGCGAACATGAGATGTATGATGCACTTGCACAAGCACACGACAGAATTGCAGGAGGGGACTTCAATGGAGACATGACGGCTCGCAAGGTTCTCCAATCTCAATTGTGGTGGCATGCTCTTTTTCGAGATGCAGCATGATTTGTAAAGCACTGTGACGAGTGCCAACAGACCAAGGTGCCCATTCGCAAGGACAAAATAGAGCTAAGTCCAATCATTACAAGACAACCATTCGAGAAATGGTAAATTGACTTCATTGGGCTGATTAGTCCTGTGGCACAATACTCGCACCAAGTACATCATTGTTTTGCTACAGACTATCTCACAAAGTGGACAAAAGCACAAGCCACGATAAAAAATGATGCTAGAACCATTGCTAAGTTCCTTTGGGATCAAATGATCTCACGATTCAACTGCCCCGTTGAACTAGTTACTGATCAAGGCACACACTTCATTAATGAAGTGATCGCTCATTTCCTATCGACCTTTCTAATCATCATAAAAAAACCTCACCCTACTACCCCCAAGTGAATGGCCAAACTGAGTCTACTAATAAGATCTTAGTGAATTTCCTAACCAAAGTAGTCTCTGCCTTGCACAGTGACTGGGACAACAAATTGATGGCAGCCTTATGGGCCTATTGAATAGCATATAAAATAGCAGTAGGACAAACTCCCTTCAAGCTAACCTAAGAGTAGCCATCCAAGAGAGGTGGGACGAAAAGGAGGCATGGAAACAGAGTGCCTAATCAAGGTAGAATAACGGAAATTGAGGAGGAAGATGAAGAGGAAATAACACCTTCGTACTTGTGCATAATGATCACTTTCCAACAAACACATACCTTTGATGCATTGATCAATGAGGGAGCTGATTTTAATAACTTAACTCATGATCATTGGACTCAAATTGGCCACCCACGACTACAAACTACCAACAAACTTAGCCCGACTAATCATATGCCTTTTTAGGAAAGTGCAAAGTCACAGCCTCTATTGATTGTGAAAGCATGCCCATAATCTTTTATGGGCTACCGAATACAAAGGATGCTCGTCTAGGAATTTCTGTTAGGATGCTCATTTAAAAAGAAAGCACAGTGTAATGTCGACTATGAGTCACAGCGTATTCACCTTGCTATCGGCAATGCACAAATAGTCATGGCTTTCAGCAAGGGTAGCGCAGCTCCATCAAGGCTCACGAGGCCGCTAGTAGAGAAATCCACCACCAAGTCTAAGGAGGGGAGTCGAGACTTGTTACAACCCGCCACACCACACCATCAGCACACCGGTGAGATCAAAGCTAAGGCCCCTGAACCACAGTTAAAGTGGGTGTCTAAAAATTACATACTGCCATCTAGGAGCCTACAATCAGGACCTCGCAAACCTAGGAACTCATGCTCGAAACCTAGGGGGCTAAAGCAACTATAGACACTAACAAACGGTCAAGCCGAGATGGGTCTCTAAAACCTTATTGTAAGTGCAAGGCTATTATTACAAGGGAAATGCTTGGATATGGGTGCCTAAAACCAAGAGAGCTAGCGGCTCTATTCAAATGCCACCCTCAAGCCCGATTGTACAAAGCCACACAAAAAGTCAGGCACTAAAATTGCAAAAAGCTCAAGCTGCAAAGCCCCTAGAGCCCAACACCGTGGACCTTGCAGAACCTCAATGAGTCTATCGGCCAAAATTGCAGTTTGCTGACTCCAAACCGACCCAACCCAGCACTACTAACCCGTGGAGCGTTTAGTGCATGCCTAGGTCAAAAACAAGTGACCGTGTCACATTAGAGTATAGGGATCCCCTAATCCCAAAAATTTATGGAGGCATCTCTCACTTGGCATACATGGAATTAGAAATAGCATAAAGTTAGAAGTAGCATACACCTACTATATTTTCAGATGGCACCTTGTGCGAAGAGTTGGCATCCACTAGATGGGTTGGTTCCTTAATCTACCACATCGAGGGAGTAAGGGAAATGGAGTAGGCTTGAAGCAGGAGCAAGAGGAGAGAAAATGCACTAGGTGTAAGAGATCACATGTGATTGAAGGAGGTTGAAAAAGCATGAGTGTAAGGCACACCCTAAACCATAAACTATTCGTGTATATGCTCATGGTCCCTCTTTAAATGACACGAATAATGATAGGGCCATCCCTTTCTAGGATTCTATTTCTATCTCCCTTTCTCTCGATGGTGGTGATGGGCCACAACACTATCTCCCATGATGATCAACGATCCAAATTGGTCAACGGAGAGTAGGAATCAACAATCCAAATATACACATGTGTTTTAATGTCACCCACATTCTTAACAGACTAATGCAAAATACACATTATGAAAGGAGGACCATATCTCTGACTCGTTCGCACCAAGAATTGACCTTTTAACAAAGAGATTCTATTAGTACACTGCCAATTCCATCATGACCTATTCACCAGTAAGGCCATTTCTTATTTTCCAAAAACATCCTCTAGTATTGTATATTTAAGATTTTCCTCCCCATAGTGATTGTCCTTGCACTACTGTTTTTTCTTTGGTGGGCAATCTTTCACCAAGCAATTAGTGGCAACCCATTTTCCAGGAGATGCCTCCCTCACTCAATGGTGGCCCTCTCTCTTGTTATTGACTTCGATGGTCCCCACCAAGCGGTGCGTGGCCAACAAGTGCCAACAGTCGCCTCCCTTGCAATCCATTGCCAGGAGAAGCCTCCCTTGCTTGGTGGTGGCTTGTGTTCCATGTCTTTGGAATCATCACCAAGCTGTGCTTGGCCACAATCTATGAAGGGAAGCCTCTATGGCATGGTGGTGGCCCTCATCCCGTGTAATTGTCTCTGAGGGTCACCATCAAGTGGTGCACGACTACCCAGTACTAGGGAAATTCTCCATCGCTTCGGTGGTGACCCCTCTGTCTCGTGTTATTGTCTTTGTCCATGGCTATCTATTGAGAGGGGAAGCCTATATCACTTGGTGGTGGTGCTCGTCTTGTGTTATTGTCTTTGAGAGTCAACACCAAGCGGTGTGTACTTCAGAAGTGTAAGTCAGTAGCCTCTCTTACTTGGTAATAACTCTCTTTGGTATTTAGTTCAAGCATGATGCCTCCAACTCGTTCAAGGTGCATAATATATGAGGCTCACTAAGCAGTTGCTTGGAGAGCTGCACATGATAGAAAATCACATGCATGCTGCAATACCACACCTGCAATTCCAAAGGTTGGTTCATGAAATCTGCATGAATGGGACATTGACATGAGATGGAGCGTATCTACAATTCTATCTCTTGAGGAGATTGCAAAGGACTTTCTCATGGAGTTTTTCAAGGACACATAGAGAGAGAGAGAGAGAGAGAGAGGAGTAGAAGAAAAAGTCATGCAGGTTTTCACTGACGAGCTTGGATTTGCGCATCAAGGTCCTTAGATTGGCGGTCTTGCGGGTGGTGTGATCCACTGACTTGAGAGGCGAGAGTGTTTAGAAGAATGTAATAGAGAATGGTTTTGCAATGTCATGAAAACAAAAATGCACGCATGTCTTGTACGTGTGGGATACTAATATGTGTGACCTTTCCTTGGTGAGCAATTTCGAATCCCGATAGATCATTTATTGATTAGCATCTCAAACATAAGAATATTTGAGGTGGGACTTTGCATCATCTTATGCTAAATATACATTAAATCTGATCCTCAAATGAAATCATTGATTGCATTTAGTGTGGGTAGCTACATTTCTTCCTACAGATATAGAATAAAGGCATCTTCTATAGTACAATTTGGCAAGGAGAGTTGTATCACTCTTCATAACAAGCATCTTCATAAAAGACTTGATTTTGGTCATTCCCATAACCGAGAATGAGCTTCAAATTTTGAGTTTGCACATAAGAAGAGTTATAATTCAATGTGTCAAGAGACACAAGAAGATTAGTGTTTATCAACAATGAATGAGTATTACAAGATATTATCTTGAAGCTTAGTGTTGGATGCTTGATCATCACTTGAATCTTCTCCTTACTGGTTTGGAGGGCAATTCTTGCTGGAAACTTTACTAAAACAATAGATCAAAGTGGTAGGACTTGGTTCAAGTGGTAGGAGTGAGAAAATGTAGTGTTTTATGAGCTTCAACAAAAATGGCTATGGCTTCATGTTTAGGTTTTCATGATAGGGGCCTAGTTTTTCACTGATTGCAGCCCATAGAGATGACCATTTGGGAAAACCCTTTGAGTGAGAGACAGCTTAGGCATGGAGCTTCCAAAGCCTTATGGTCTCAGTGAGAATTATGTTGTGTAGGAGACGTACATGTGTATGGACTGAAAACGATTCAATTTTTACAATAGCAACTTGAAATTTTTGCAATGTTGGGCTCAAAGCAATGCAATGTTGATGTTTGAAGTGATACAAAGAATATTTAGTAGAAGGGAAACACTTCTCTAGAAGGAAGCTCAATGAGATTTGGCATGTAGAGAGAGATATGAGAACTCCACGTAGGCAGGGTCTTGCAAGCTATGGCTACCATGAAGGTAAGGAGTGTAGATGAAGTTGGAAATGAAATCAGCCACTTGGACTGAGCTGGATAGAGATGAAGAGAAGCTAAGAGAAGAGATTTTGGAGTTGAGCCATGCTCACCATGGCTATGATACCATGTTGAGAAGCATGGATTTAGAGCATGGCTATGGTAGATGAAAGAGAAAGAGAAGACTCATGATAACACTGCCTTAGAGACAATGATTGTCACACAAGTAAATTAGGTTCCAAGATGGAAGCTTGGACTCATAAACACAGTCTTGTGTGTGTAGACAATTATTGAGATGGCAAGCTCAACACATGCGGATATTGATGATGGAACGCCTGGCTAAATGGGTCTGCACGTCTACACTTAGCACGTTGGTGGTCATTATGATACTTACATGGACACTGACTTATCACTTATTATATTTAGTTTGTTACACCTACCTATAGCTGGCGAAGATATAGCGTCAGTTGATTAGTGTAGTCGATTATGCACTATTTGGCTTAGAAGGCCACTTTCCTTTATGTTTTTACTTATCTATACTTTGTGTATATTGTATAGTGTGCGGAAGAAGAAGAAGAAATTAGGAAGAAAACGTTTTGGCCTCCATTTCTCTTCTTGTGTTCTTGAGTGAGCTTCCTCTTGTGTATACAGCATGTGTTTGGCGCAACAGCTCAAGCAAATCCCCCCATCACGCTATTCTTGACATGGTATCAGAGACGCACCACTGAGAGAGGTTGATTTTGAAGGCTGAAGTGAAGGAGAAGAAGCAAGGTTCGAGAAAGCAAGCAACGGGTAAGAAGCTCTCCCATTCTTCCACTCTCTCTTGGATAGTGCTTGTGGAGGCACCGGAAGTAGGGTAGAGCGAAAATATCAGATTGTTGTGAGATTTGGTGTGCAAGCAGAGCACTGTATATTCTACAAATAGGTCCCTCAGGGCTCTTCCATAGTTGGGCGTCTGAGGCCATTTCAATCAATGAATTAAAAGCATGGAAAGAATGGAATGCAAAAGACAAAAAGGTGATGTACTAGTTATATGCAATCATTGATAATACGATGTTGGGACATATCAAGAATGAAAAAACTTCACATGTAGCTTGGATAATTTTTGAGAATATGTTTTCAGTAAATACAAAGGCATGAAAGATTCAACTCAAGCAAGAGTTGAATGCCTTGAAGAAAGGGAAAATGTCTGTCAATGAGTATGTGTTGAAGGGAGGAGCATTGAAGATGCTTTAGCAGTGATTGATGCAATGCCTGATAATGATGATTTGGTTTCATCCACTTTGAGTGGCCTTAATAATGACAAGACATGGAAATCATTTGTTACTTCAGTATATGTATGGAATCCATTCCCAGATTTTGATGAGCTGATCTCTCTCATGATTACCAAAGAGATCAATATGCAAGGTGATTCGTTTGAAAGAAATGGTGAACAGGTCCAAGCATTTTACTCGAGTTCAGGAAGGGGACGTGGTAGATCCTCTTCGAGAGGCCGTGGTATGGGATGTGGTGGCGATAACCAGCAAAACAAGTTCAATCAACAATTTGGTGAAATGCAGGTTTCAGGAGGTCGATGAAACTTTAGAGGTAGGGGAGCTCAATAAGAGTGTAGTCGCCTATTGCTTGCGTAGGTGTCATCTTTTAAAGAATTAAATTGAGCTGTAGAGGAAGAGATGGATGGCAGAATAGAGATTCTGGAAATTCTCCCATTGTTTGCTATAAAACATGCCATATTGCAGCCCATTACTATGCTAATAAGGATGATATTCATAGTAGTAAATTGTAGCAAGGAAACTATGTATCATCTTCGCGAAAAAATAAAGACAAAAATGAGCGCTTATTTGTTATGCATCATATGATGAATGCATTTACAGGAAAGGGGACACATGATGATGTATGCTATGTGGATTCAGGTGCATCTAATCATATGACCAGTCATGTTGAATGGTTTGGAGAGATGCAGGATTTACAAAATCCAGGTTATGTGTAGACAGATGATGATTCATGCCACCAAATTTCGCACATTGGAAAGGTTCCCTTGTCCTTGCATGATGGCCGGATGAAGAGTCTGGAAGATGTATTACACGTGCCATCAATCACAAAGAATCTAGTGTCTGTTGGCCAAATGGTAGAGCAGGGGTTGCAGGTCCGATTCAATGCAAAAGGTTGTTTTGTAGAAGACTTTAATGATAAGTGCAGGTTGGTCACAAAAGGAAATAGAGTTGGCTGCATGTTCACTTTAGATGTTGGAATTCCTGTAATGGATGCTGCTATGTATGCTAAAGGAAAAGGAGTAGTTGCAAATATTAAAATATGGCATAAACGTATTGGACATGAAAATGTGCAAGCCAGAGGATTGGTTACAGGGTTGCCTTCTTTTAGAGTTGCAAAATTGCATAAAGTCTATGAAGCATGCCAGTTTGGTAAGCATGCAAGACAACCCTTCTCGCATGAAAGAGAATGAGTAGAAAAATACTTGATGTAGCATACATATGTTTGGGGGCCTAAATAGAATGTATCTCTTGGTGGCAGCAAATACTTTGTCACATTTATAGATGACTATTCAAGGAAGTTATGGATATACTTCATGAAGGAAAACAGTGATGTGTTTGAGCACTTCAAATCTTTTAAGGCAGCTATTGAAACAGAAACAAGCTTAAAAGTGAAGTGCTTGAGATCAGATGGAGGGGGATGTTAGAAGACAGGCATAGGAACCCACTATAAGCAAGGGAGTATAAGGGCAGATGAGTGTGAATAGCCCTAAGGGCAGGAAAAACCCTAACCCTAACTTGGCAGAGGCTATATAAATAGCCTATGGGTCACTATCAAGTGTGGGAGAGTGTACCCAAGTTGTACTCTAAGCAACTTAGTAAGCAAGATTTTGTTCTTGTACTTTAAGCTCTCTTCTCCCTCTTGTGCACACATTCCAATGCTGCAACTCTAGTTTCCAACATGGTATCAGAGCCATCTCTGATCTCCTCAGCTTCCCTCAACCTCAAATATCACTAAGTGTACATGAGCTATCATCTCCTTCATCTTATCCTTCTGTCCTCCATAGCTGCCTTCAACCTACCTCCATTGGAGGACTTGGGGAGGACAAAGGAGGCCATATCTCCCTTTGATTTCTTCTAGGCACTTCTTGTCTATCCCAGGCGAATCAGCCTGGCACGATAAACCTCGGGATTAGTTGATGGGATGGGCAGCATTGCCAAAATCCTAGAAACGATGCAGTTTCTAATAGCGTGACATCTTCAGGCATGATGTGGGCAACAGGCGGCGCAATCGCAGCCACCACCATAGGCCTTCTATAGCCCCCCTAGTGGGCCATCCTCCCATAGGAGGGCTTCTAGAAATTCCTCTCATAGAGAGAGATCTCTGCTAAACCCTAACTGTGTATTTTGTGGTAGCCATAGCCAGCAAGCTCTAAGCTTGACATTTTGTCATTTTTTTCACTCTGAGCTTCATTAACAATGATTCTAATCACTGAAGCATATTCTCTGAAGCTTATTCCAGATTCAAAAGCTCTTGGGTATGCTCAATGGATATCACTAAGTGCATTGAGAAGCTGACTTTCAACCGGGTTTCATTCAAGCATTTCACTAAGCTCGACATTAGTGTTTCTAAACACTAATCATTAATCATCTAATCATTTGCTTGCTGGGTATTTACTAAAATCTAGTGAGTTTTTTTATTCCTCTTCGTATATTGTTGTAAGGTTATGTGTCCAATTATAAACACATAGACCATCATACACTAGAAGTGTATTGCATACCGTGAGTGATTTTGTTCAAGTACACTGGTAAATGAAATCAAAAGGATGAGTGTCATTGTACTCTCCTCGGAATCATCAGCAAAACAAGCATTGAGATCATAGACCAACCTTGTCCAACACAAGCTTCATCCACTAAACCATACCACAAGGAGGAGCCTGAAGTCCAGTCTAGGTTTACTTCATTAAAACCTAAAAAGGCTGTTAAACCTCGAAAGAAGTTTGCACATAAGAAAGGACCACCACAGTCATACTTTGAAATATTACATTTATATGATTTTTAGATTTTCTCTTCATTGCAATTTTGATTTCAAATTGTCTGATTTGCTTCCACATTCAGTGGAAATTTTGTAAGGGACTAAACACTGCCCTTGTCTTAACAAGTGGTAAGACCTTCCCAATGACCACAACATATGCTCATGTCCGTCCTCAAATTCGAAAGTTTGATGGCAAAGATTTTCACCCATGGCAGGTACTTATAAAATACAAAATGATGGAGAGAGGGTATTGACCTCTCATTCAAGGAAGTAGAGCTGTAAACTCTGCAAATCTCGTTGATATAGAGGATGACCAATGTGCTTAAGCAATCATAATGTTACACTTAGATAAATCCCTGATTCATCATGTTGATCAACTAAACATTGCTAAAGAAAAATGGGATGAGCTTGAAAAGCTCTATGGAGCCACTGGTAAAAATACTAAGATCTTCCTTAAAATTGAATTCTTTAGCTTGGAATATCGATCAGGAGAAGATTTAGAAAAATTCATCTCTCATATGAAGGGACTTATGGCACAGCTTGCCTCTGTACAAGCTCTAATGCATGAAGAATATGCTATTGCTATTCTCCTAAAAGCTGTAAAACAGGTGTTTCCTACTCTTGTAACCACTCTCACCAACATTCCAGATCCTACATTGGCAAGTACCATTCAATCCTGTTTGGATGAAGAAAAGAGGAACCACAAAGAAAGCAACAACAATCAAGCATCTTCAACTTCCCGTGATCAAGTATTGGTACATACAGCTCTCACTAGATGTTCTTTCTGTAAGAAAAAAGGACATCTTGTAAACAACTGTTGGAAGAAGTATCCCGAGAAGATGAAATGTAACAAATGCAAGAAGATAGGGCATATCACTAGTAAATGCCCCAACACTCTTGATATACCCAAAGAATTGGTGGCCAACTATGCCTCCAATCCATCTGAAGATCGACTGTTTTGACTCTTTAAATCATCTACCTAAAAACAACATTGTAAGCCTGATTTATAAAGGCATACCAAGAAGGGGGGGAACCTCTTACATGCTTTGTAATCCAATGCCACCCTGGCATTGAGGGGGGGTGTTAGAAGACAAGCATAGGAACCCACTATAAGCAAGGGAGTATAAGGAAAGATGAGTGTGAATAGCCCTAGGGGCAGGGAAACCCTAACCCTAGCTTGGCAGAGGCTATATAAACAACCTATGGGTCACTATCAAGTGTGGGAGAGTGTACCCAAGTTGTACTCTAAGCAACTTAGTAAGCAAGATTTTGTTCTTGTACTTTGAGCTCTCTTCTCCCTCTTGTGCACACATTCCAATGCTGCAACTCTGGTTTCCAACAGGAGAGAGTACCTCTCTAATGAGTTGAGTGGCTTCTTGAGGACTCATGGGATAAAGAGACAATTTACTTACAGGTATACCCCACAACAAAATGGGCTTGCAGAAAGAAAAAATAGGCATATTTCAGAAGTTGCACAGGCATTAATGGCTGAAAAGTGCAGTTCATGGGATGACTCCTGAAGAATGCTTTACTGGTGGCAAGAAGCCTGATGTATCGCACTTGAAGGTATTTGGATGTGTTGCATATGTTCATGTGCCAGATGAGCTACGGAAGAAGCTTGATCCAAAGGTAGAAAATGTATTTTTATTGGATACTCTTTAGAGCAGAAAGGGTATCGCTGTTATAACCGTGTCACAGGTGAGTTCAGAGGGAGTAGGGATGTTATCTTTGATGAGATGGGAAACTGGTATGCACCTGATGGTGATGTATTAGATGATGATAATGATCAGGATAGCTATGTGCAGAAAGAAAAACAAGAATCACGGAGTCTTAGTGGACCAGAAACATCAGCTGGTACTATACCTACAGTGAGGCCTTGGTCTGGGAGACTAAGGAATAGCCCCACATCTTCAGGTGGATCTAAAAGTGTTGCAGGGAAGGACAAAGGAAAGAAGAAAGTGCTAGATGGTAATGATGAGTCTACCAGTCATTTGGGATTTGATGGAGATTCTAGTGGTTCGAAGAGTTTGGATGATGAGCTTGGTATTCCTTCAATCATCAGGACACCAGGTGTACAGAGATCTCATAGTAATGTAAAGGCTCCATTGAGTGATCCAGTGGTACGCAGATCTAGCAGGATCAAATACCCTCTTAAAATATTTTATTTTGAAGGTTATGTAGCTCACCATTATGCTTATATGGTGAAACTAGTTGAGGATGTTGAGCCCACTTGTTTTGAGGATGCTATTGGTCATGCTCATTGGGATGCAGCAATGGATGAGGAGATGGCTGCATTAGAAGCCAATAAGACTTGGGATTTGAATGAGAAGCATCGAGTGAGTAAATTAATCCCATAGTTGCATAAGAAAAGAGTTATTTGCCATAGGTACCCATAAGTTAATTGGCCCTTCCCATTTGCAAGTGCGTATACCTCACAACTGAGGTGGAAAAAGTTAATCTAAAGTATTCTAGTGTGTATGCAATTTTTAAGAGAGTCCACCTCATATTTAAGATGGAATTTTTTAATCGAAATCATTCTAGTGTGTGTGCAATTTTTAAGAAAGTCCACCTCATATTTAAGGTGGAAATTTTTAATCAAAATCATTCTAGTGTGTACAATTTGAAAAAGCTTCTCTTTTTCTTCATTGCTTCATACTTGTTGTTGTGGAACTCTTGTGCATGCCATAGCTTGTGAAATGGATTACTTATTTTCTCCTAGAGCATATGGGTAGCTCTCTTCTCAAATTTTTATGCTCTTTCCCTTATCTCATGATCCTCTTATTGTGTGGTGAGCTGATATGAGAGAGAGAGAGAGAGAGACAGAGAGAGAGAGAGAGTAGAGTAGTTTGTTATCGTCCACCACAGAAGGCCAAATTATGACCCATGGGACCTTTTGATATATACAATGATTCTCATTCCCCATGGTAGGAAAGGGTAGCTACGTTGAAAGAATGATCTATGCAGCGTGGTTTTCCCGAAAGCGTAACATGCGGGTGATGAGAGCCCCTAACTTTGATATAGGAGTAGTGGTCAGAAACTAGTGAAGTGGCCCGTGTAAAGGGATATCAAAGTCAACCCGTATGTGTGCATATGCTGGGCATGTCATAATCATGTGCTCCTTTGATTCTACACTCTGTAGTCCACACAACTTGCATAACCTTGTCTCTCTTGCCTGTCCACTTCATGCACCTGTCTTGATCAATAAAGTGTGCGATCGAATTGGAAGTCGTGCAATCCTCCATCTAAATATCACTGAGAGCAGGTTGGCTATGTATGGCTACGTGTGCGCCTCTGCCTGCATGTAGGATTCCCAACATGAAGGATAGATATTCATACTATAATAAGCAAGTTTGCCATTTGCTCCCTTGCTTTGATGTTTTGCTTGATGTGCTTGTAAGAGGTCAGATTGAAATGTGTCCATGCATATATCTTCGGATGCCATATCTAGATATTTATCTACTCCCCGCCCTTTAAACCATTTTCGCATATCCAACACCCATCCTATTGAAAGTACTTTACTTTTCCACATTTTCTATAGGCGTGTTGTGGTAGCATCCCATGCCCGTTTGGGGAGCCTACTGTCATCCATTTGACATACTCGGGTGGCATATGTTAGTACTCGGATCATAGCATGTACCTCAATTGGCCGATGGTCAGTTTCCAAAAGCATAAGTACACATGATGTGATGCTTTTGAGGCCCAAATGTCTATGAATAAAAGCTTTTTGCAGCTTCTTGATGTCGTTCCATGTAGATGAGGAGATGCTCCCCTCCCCCCCCCCCCCCCCCACACTTCCACTCCATATAATACCATCTGTAGAACATATGCATCAAAAATCATACAATGTATTTTTCAGCATTTGGTATCTATATGGTTGCAATCGTTTTCAAAGTGATAATACTTGCTTTTTGCTGCCGCTAATCGCCGCTCCACACATGTATGCCATTTGTGGTATGCTGGTATCTCGATCCCCAAGTATTTGAAGGTGGATACTACCTCTATAGATTGTCCCGCATAATGTACTTTTGGTGGGGTCTTTGATTGCTTGGTGCACACAGCCATTAGCTTTATTTTTTATACATTCATCGTCAAACCACTATCTTGATAAAACCGTTCAAGAATCCCCATGAACTGCTAGATACGTTCCCCGGTATATGTAAAGAAGACCACATCATCTGCATAAAGCATGAGCAAGATGGCAAACATGCCAATATGCGGGCTTTTGGCTTCCTCTTCAATCATAGCCATGAGAAGTATTTCCTCTAGCTTATCAATGCATAAACCAAATAACGTAGGGGAGAGCGAGCAACCTTGTTTGACTCCCATATTACTCTCAAATACTTGTGACAACCCGTTGCGACCTCTAAGGTGACACACCACTTGTTGATATATCCTGTAAATTCCCATGCATAGATCATTTGGGACCCCTAATTCTTGCATTCATTGACATAAGCTAACCCTTGGTATGGTGTCAAAAGCCTTCTTAAAATCCACAAAACAGCAATACAAGGTTGCTCCCTCAAGCCGACTCTCATCCATAAGTACACGTAAAGTAACCAAATGGTCTATGGTGTTATGACCAGGGTGAGTCCATAAGCTCGTTTGTTATTACTTTCTGCTCATTTAGTCAATTGCATTTCCAGGATAGTGCTGAATAGCTTTGCCATGGCTGAACTGACCATAATCGTGCGATAGTTTGTGAGAAATTTGTGATCTCCTCCCTTATACAACGGTTGTATCCAATTCTCCTGCCATTCTTGGGAAAAACCACATGAAAAAGCATGATGTATCACATGCAACATAAATAGTCTCGTCTCATTTGTTGTCCATTTCAACATCTCTGCATTTAACTGCAAGGTATCGCATGCTTTTCCATTAGCCATCTTGTTGAGGGCTGCCTCTAATGTTGAGAGAGAGAGAGAGAGAGAGAGAGAGAGAGAGAGAGAGAGAGAGAGAGAGAGAGAGAGAGAGAGAGAGAGAGAAAGCTTGGAGGAAATTGTGAGGTAGATGGCTGCCTCTTATGTATGCTCCTGGGATCAAGAGGCATGGAGCTCAAATATTTGCTACATAGGATTGGTGGAGCCTAGGAGCTCATCGAATCACCTAGACCATGACTTGGTGAGTATCTCTTGATTTGTCTACTTCTCATTGTCTGTTTCAATAGTTAGGCTAGATTAAGAATTAGCTTTCTTGGTTATGGTAGTTTGGACATAGGCTAGGCTAGGAAACTCGTAGGGTGACTGACTATAAGAGATCGAAGGGATCAAGAGTATGTGAAACAATACACATACATCTGTCTAGGTGTGACATGACTGTAGTAGAAAGCTACATCTCTTTTATCTTCCTCCCACTAGATAGATTAAAAAAACAAACTTTCATTTAGCGATATGAGTCAGTTTTCCATTACCATTGGTATATGTACCTTTAGACTAAGACCTACACACACACACACACACACACACACACACACACACGTGTATATATCTAAGTTTTCCATTACCATTGGTATATGTATCTTTAGACTAAGACCTATACAGAAATGCGCACGTGCACACACATACACACGTGTGTATATTTAGAGACACAAAGTATGTGTGTGTGCACAAACTCTGCGCGTGCACCTACAACTCAATGCACACATAGGTCTACTAATGAAGAAATTGAATCTCAACTCCAAGTTGCTAAATTGGCATACACATAGCCTATGCATGTATGCAAAGCATGATTAAGGTATACCCCCTTCACATTGTGTTTGCAAAAGAAAGAATTTCTAAAGTTCAAGCTAATGTTGCCCAACTAGCTTCATGATGACAAAAGAAGATACAATTTGTATAAATTGTTTGACTCACGCAAATCTATATTCATCATATTAGAATTTGCATCATAGCTACAAGTAGCTTTTAAAAAATAAATATTTATATCCAAAGTGCGAAGAGTGTTGTTTGTTATGCACGAAGCATGCTGTTTGTTTTCTTTTGCTTCCTTTTGCTCATAAAAATATATGAAGCAAGGGTGGTGCAGCCTTATGAGCTTTAGGCCAACTAGTGGGCTTGGTTGGCAATGTTGATTATGCCAACTAGTACATGTAATTCAACTCAATACTACCTCCCAAATTATGAGTGGAGGGCTTTTCTATTTGCTACTAAGGATGTTTTTTGTGACATGGAATTGATCTTTGAAGAGTGGCTACACCTTTTTGACAAAGGACCATTGTGAGTAAAGACAAGTTGTCTTGTGGTAGTAGGACAACTTTGACTCATTTGTTGTAAAATTCATTTCTATGCTTGTTGTGAGGTCACTCTGTAGTAATATATGATTATCAATGTTCTCGTTTTACGAAAATTTTCACTTTTTAGGCTCAAAGAAGGGTCTTTGGACAACTTGGACAAAAAGTAGGATCATTTTTGAACAAGCAAAATCATATAGACCAATTTAATATTTTGGCATGAAATTTGAGTTTTGATTGCCTAAAATAACATTTTTAGTACAAGAAAAGCATGTTTATCTAGAGCCATATGCAAAAATATATATAATAACATGTGATAAGGTACCTCTCAAGTTGAGGACCTTGTAGTTGAATCAAGATCAAATTTTTGAGAGTGAAATGCTACTCTCGAGGCTCATTAATTTGCAGGGTTGGCATGATTAGACTCTGTTTTCATAATATTCACAATTCCATAAATTGTAACATTATTCGATCCCGTAAACAAAAATAGGATTATGGCTCTATCCCTTCGTTGGAGAATTCTCGTTAATGATAAGCCTCTAGAATGCTTGCTTTTAAGTGCAAGCATTTTAATCTATTTTTGTGACATAGTAAGAAAATAGGGTTATGGTTCTATCCCTTGGTTCGAGAATTCTCTTTAATGATAAGCCTCTAGAATGCTTGCTTTTAAGTGCAAGCATTTTAATCTATTTTTGTGACATAATCTTACTATGCCCCCATGGCATATGAGGATAAGTTCAAGCTCAATTGGTAGCTATTGAATGTTTTAATCATGCCAACAATAGTAGCATTATGCAACTACGAAGCAAAATTGTAAGCTTTTATATAGGTTAATCAACATCATGATAAGGTTGCCACACTTATTAAATTGCTTATTTAAGGTGCGTTTACAACTATACGTAGATGCAAGCATGCGGGCGCACACACAAACACGCATTGCCCCTCAACGTACACAGCCTACAAATTATTGAGCCTCGAGAGCTGTATTTTGAGAATGCATTGTAATTTATCAGCAAAGGTAGTAAAGATTTAAAGAATATTTGAAGCATTGAGAAGAGCCTTCGTAAGGGCTCAGTCCAAAAATTCACGAAGATGCGGACCCGAAGTAGGAGCCTGCAATCATCGTGGTAAATGTCATGTGTGTTCGACTCTGGGAGTTAGCACGACAAGCCATCTCTTTACGATCATTGGCCGGTCGACCTTCATCCCTCGTAAGGACGAGTCATAGAAAATCGAGGTCGGGGCTCAAGTTATATGTAGCTTTTCACGTCCCTAGCATATGATGTTTTCGGCTTACGGGATTATGCCTGCTCTAGCTTTTCTTCCTTCCTCATCTCTCGCCTTCGTCTCTTTTCCCCGCCTTCGTCTCCTTCCCTCTCGTCGCCGTCCGTGCCTCACATCGTCGCACTAGCTCCAGGTAAACCCCTCTCTCTCTCTCTCTCTCTGGTCTACCCTCCCGAGTCCCCTGTCTCAAGGCCCTGCCCTTCCCGCACCTCTCATCACCTCCGCCACCCAACACCCTCCTTCCATCCCCGCACCCTCTTTTCAAGATTGCTGCTCCCACTTTCCTCAACTCTTCTTCTTCTTCCTCTTCTTTTCTGGGATAGGTAACAGATTCCATACCCTTGCTTGAAGTCCTTTGTTTCTGCATTTCTTAGCTCACCTACCCCCCTAACCCCAAACACCCCCCCCCCCCCCCCCAAAAAAGAAATTTCATGCTTTGCAAGATATGCCGTTGAATTATTTTTCTGTGTTCTTGCGGCTCCAATCAACCGCTGGTGACTGTATGCAGAAATGCCCACTTCGCAAGATACGCATGCATCAAGCTATGTGTGTTCTTGGGGTTCAAATTACTAAGCTCAAACTATATGAAAGCTCTACACATAGATCAAGCTGTGTGTATTCTTGCGCTTCAAACTAAGTGCAAACAATATGAAAGCTCTATTCATAGATCAAGCCATAGCTTGATCACACACTCACTCACTCAGACTTTCTAAACTCAGATAAACGCCATGATATTTTGCAAGGGAGCTACCACACTCCTACTGAAATTTTTTGTTAATGAAACAGGGAAACAGGCTAAACTTGAAAACTTATTTTTATGTGCTCCTTGCCTCTTGACTTATTCCCTGTCATCTTGTGCAGAATAACTTTTCAGTCTCAAACTGTCCCAGAAAATGGGTCACCTGCATGATGGAACACTTGATCAAGGCGATCGACAAACCAATGAAGTGCAACTGAATCAAGATGATATTCGTTATCATGCGATGAAGAAAGATGCCACTGACGTGGATGGCAGGGTGAAGGAATTTTCTGTGGAGGAGCTGTTTGCATCGACAGAAGTACCCACATGGTGGCGGCAGATAACGGCCAAGGGGATGATCCTATGCATTGCACTTGGACTGTTATTTTCTGTCATCACTATGAAATTAAGCAGGGCTGCTTGAATTCTTTTTCATGAAGACATTCACCACTCTTTTGTCCAAAGCAGGAATTGTGCATCAGCCATTTACCAGGCAAGAAAATACCTTCATCCAGACTTGTGTGGTTGCCTGCTATGGTCTCACGTTTAGTGGTAAGTCTCCTCTTGTATAGCTCCTGTTGATCCTGTCGTCAGTTTTGATTTCTCATGCTTGTATGGTTCTGCCATTCCTGAGATTTGCATTTTGGAAGGTTAAGCAAGAGGAAATGCTGCTGTTTTGTATTTTTTAAGATCAACTGTTGCTGCTGATATTGTCCCAGGGCTTTCTCCAGTTAGTTACGCACCTGTATCAGCCTCATGTGCGAGTCCTCAGTAGTTATGGTCTCACTGATGTTGGTGAAGCGTGGTAGATTGGTTAAGTTACATGCCTTCCATGTCTCAGACATCATGCCCCTCCATTGTTTTCAGGAGGATTTGGAAGCTACCTTATTGCAATGGATCAGAAGACATATGATGCAGTTCATACAAGTGGGAGCACTAATGACAATGCTGCAGCTGTCAAAAACCCTCACTTAGGATGGATAATTCCGTACATGTTTGCCGTTGGTTTTCTTGGTCTCTTTGCAGTTGTTCCTCTTCGCAAGGTACACCATTTGATCTTAAGAATAGTGATGTAACTAAGAGACAAAACAAATCCCTCATGGACATGGCATGATGCATGATTAAGAGTTAAGCTTTGCCACATGGTTTTTGGCTTGAAGCTATTTTATGTGCAGCCTACATCCTTACTAATCTTAATTGGAGCTCAAGCATTTGTGTCAACACACATTTTGAACCATGAACACAATAATGTGCATTAATCGTTATAAGACAAATTAAATATCAAGTACTACATAGAGTCACATTAATTTTCGACCATACATGAAGTATAATATCAACTACTATAATGTGCCTATACAAGACAATTGTAATGATGATACTTAATTTGACTTATAGAAGAAAATTATGATGTTTCTTAATTCTGTCACAACTAGAGTCCACCATTTAGAGTTGAAAAGATCAAGGTTCAATACAAATTATAACAACACATAAATAAATAAAATATAGGATACATGATGCTTATATCAACCTTGCTCAAACATTATAACAGAAATATGAAATAGAATTGTAATAGAAAGGGTGAAGGCATTGATATGAAATAGAATATGTAACATTGAGATTAGAAATGCACGATTCATCTCTATGTTCCATTTGGAGAGAGGGAGGACCTGTCCTATGCTTGGATAGATTGTGCACTTTGGGAGGTGTACCTTTTCAAAAGAAGAGCACATGTCATGAACTAATAGAATAAATCCCATGAGCATGCAAAAACCTCCATGACCACATAACCAAAATAGAAAGTTAAAATAAACCAAAATTACGTTTAGGTGCACTGGCCTTTACTCCCAATGTTGCATAAATCTTGGAGTAAGTTCCACCTAAATCCTCTATTACAATGATCAATTTTGAAATAGAATCTATCTTTCCATCTATCAATCAAGTTTTTGGTTCACACACACACACACACACACACACACACATGCACACACACACACACAAACACAAATAGAGGATAGCAAAGAGATAGTAGTGTACTTCTATCTTTGATCCCATGCAAGCTATCTCATTGTTTTAGATGCCAGCATGCAATTGCTTGTCCTATTTCTAATCAATCTCCACTTGTTCGATGATGACCTTAGTAGTGCTCACTGATCATGCTAGTTGTACGTGCATGAATACAATGGACCCCCAACTTCTAATCTCGTATTTGATCAACTTGCAATTGAACTTGATGTTTAATTTCTTGGATTGCTCTCCACTTTTGTTGCATGTGTCCACCAATGGTGTGTAGGAGCTCCCTACCCATTTCTATGGACAAAAGCCATTTTGATGGGCCTACTCCCATTTGCATGTCCATTCGCAAGCTGGTGTGTAACTAGCCTTATTAGAATGGCTTCACATCTATCTAGACATATTGAGGATAGAGGGTAATTTGGTGATGTGTCGCATGCACATTGGCACAAAAAAATTATCCTGCAAATTCAAAAATTTTGTTTTGCAAACAACCCTCACCCATCTCTCCATTTACAATAGTGGATGCTTTGAAAAAAAGGGTTTGAAATCTTGAGCTTGCCTTATTAGAGCAACCAACCAATCACTTTCCAATACGTAAGTGAGAATTCGTTGGATTACTCTTGTGTGTGTGTGTGTGTGTGTGTGATTAGAAAATGAGAATCAATGGACCTATTCTCATGGGGATCGCCAAGGGAAATTGTTTCCAAAAGCAATTTATGTTCATAGGGGGGTTTCTTAAAAACCTCATTCAAATTATTAACATGGAAAAATAAGTGCCTATATTTATTATTGAAAAAGTGGAAAGGAATAGCTTAGTATATCTCTACTTGTCGTTTCTTTTCTCTCCATCATTTGAGGTTGTAGAAGTTCCAATCCTTGAAAGAAAACCTAGGTGTAGTGTAACCTCACCTTTGAATTTTGGAAAATCACAAAGTGCCAAAAATTGCAAAAATCCAAGGGATTTTAGTGTTCAATTTGAGATTTATGTTGATTTTTCGCGTAAATACCTCTAAACTTCCTAATATAAAGGTATTTTCATTTTTGAATTTTTTCGTTTTCGTCAAGCAAGTGCACAATGCACTCTTGTGTGGATGAATGCATTTTCATCAAATAAACATGTCTAACTCAATGGAAAAATGAAAGCATTGTAGAAAGACATTTCTTACATCCATGTATGATAATTTCTACAATTTTGAAGATGTTATGATAGAAAATGGTTAGAGGTTCATGTTTTCTAGCCCTAATATGATGCATCAATGCTTAGGGGGGATTCATTTTGTAGGATGTATGCTAATCACAAATATTGTGCTTGGTTAAATGCATCAATGATGCTAACAATGCAATTTAGTGCAAATGAAAAACATACCCATGAAAATGTTGAAATTAACAAGTGCAATGAGAAGGCAATGAAAAAATATACTTGTGGAAATGCTAAAAAATGCTTGTCTTATGCCAATGTAACAATGATTCAAACAATGCGGTTTAGTGCAATGAAAAAATATACCTATGGAATTGTTGAAACTGATGGACCCTACTTGGCTTTGGAAAGAGGGCACATGCTATTTAGAAAATCTCATGCAATGAAATATAAGTTTACATGATTGGATTCCAAATTAGAATGTCATGCTAAATTTGGTGGATGCTATATAAAATGAAAAGTACATGTAGTTACGACAAGCTACCTACATATGCCAATGTCTCTACTATAGTTGACATTTTAAATGACATGTCAATTTTATGTGTAAAGAATGGGATTAGAGGGTCTTACACGGGGTTAGCACATGCAAATACCTAGTTACACTGATGGGGTATTTAAGGTGTACAAGGACCTGATTAGGGTACCATTTTGAAAAATACAAATCTGTCTCCTCACCTTCACCTTCAGCTCCCATGGCTTCCTCTCTCTCTCTCTCCCCTCTTTCTCTCTCTTTTCCTGTCTTTCTCTCTCTTCTCCTAGTCTTTCTCTCTCCTCTACTCTCTTCTTCTCTCTCTTCTGCAGTCTTCTTCCTTCTCTCCTTCTCTCTCTCTCTTTTAGTTAGATTAGTTAGGCATCCTTCATTACAGTTGGTATCAGAGCTTAGTTTTTAGATCTTTCCTTTCCCTCAAATCTAGTCTCATTTTCCAACAATAAACCCTACTTTTTAGGTACACAGGCAGAGATGGTAGCTTTCTTGGAAGACACACAGGAGCTATGGTAAGAGCCTTGGCCAAATCTGAAGGCAAGGAGACAAAAATGGCAACTCATTTTCAACTTTGAGACCTGCAGGGTGATGAAGAAGGATGCTGTGAAGTGGACCTGCAGGGAGATGAGCTTTCATCTGATGGTGTATCAACTTTAGATGATGTATGCATAGAACTTCCTCCAGAGTCACGAACAAGACTACTGTGTATGGGCCCTGCCTCATTACCATTCGTACAAAGCCCTTGTACATTGCCATGGGACCCTCTGCCTTCACTGTTTTGATGGCACAATCCAATGCACCAGAGTGTATTAGCCATGGGAGAGAACCCGAAACATGGAATGCCTTTCTCCCTCACAAAGCGGCTATCAGTGGTAGCAGGAAAAATCTCGAGCTCCCTTAGTTCACCTCCAGCCCTCAGGACAGCCTCTTTCAACAGGTGCCACCATGGATTTGACTCATTTGCAGTACTGATGAGAGGGATATCCTGACTAGATAGTAACGACTTCTTCTGAGTGAACCTATAAGACAAGTTCCTCTAGGCAGGTGCCCATTCATACTCCACCCTCACATGCAATGCTACTAGATTAGCAAAAGGAGAGACTCGCATATCAAGCCTGCCTCTGCTTCAGATGGTTGCATGTTCATGAAAAATCCAGTGGGAGAAGGTGTGCTGGCCTTCAGGTACACAGGATTGATGGATGTAACCTCTCCTTCTTCGTTCTCATCATCCAGCACCTTCGTCGAGGCCCTGATCTTCTCAAGGTAAGCTTTGGCGACTCGCAACCGTCTGTCATCAGCGGTCTCATTATCTTCACTCTCTCCCTCTTTTTCCCCTGCTTCTTCATCTCCCGCCCCCAAGGCTTCATTCTCCTCATCATCGTCGTTGCTGAGAAGCTCCTCGTCTTGGACGAAATCGTCTTCTTCCTCCAGCGACTTCTTCTTTGGCTTCTGCTTCTCAACTGGTTGAGAAGGCCCATGGGAAGGACGATGGCTTCGTCTCTTTGGCATAGCTACAGAACTGTAGAGGAAAAGGGAGAAAGAGGTGGAAGGCTTAGAAAGGTTTACAAAGGCCTGGAGCTCCTGTTGCTTTGATGACGGACCACCAGGGCATTCGCTCACCATTGAAGACACGGTAATGCGATCCAGACGATGCTAAGGGCTTCGTCTCTTCGGCATAGCTGCAGAACTGCAAATTCCAGTGCATCACCTTGAATATAACATCGCTGGACTAGTAGTCCTATGGGTCAAGGGAAACCGGAAAAGAAGGCCGGTGCTATCATGCGCAGCATATCCAAGAATGGAGACCTCGGCTATGGCAGCAGTGAGAGGTAGACTTCCTCGGCTGTCCAAAAGCTCGCTTCTGCTTTCTTGTACATCTCCCAGACAGTGGGATACTTGATGGGGAACATACAGAACCTCTACGGGTTCTAAGTAAGGAGGGGCTCTGACTTCTGCAACAATCAAAGGTTTTACTGTGTTTGCTACAGAAGCTTTGCTGGCAGACCACATGGAAAAGCAGTTTTTGATCAAAGTTTTGTAATTCAAGGCTTTGGGAATGTTGGCTCATGGACTGCTTAGTTACTCTTTGAGTGAGGAGCTAATATCATAGCTGTTAGTGATATAACTGGAGCAGTGAAGAAAAGCAAAGGGCTGGACATTCCTGCCTTGCAAAAATATGGAGGAATCATAAAGGTTTCACTGGTGGAGATGAGATGTTACGCGAGCGGTGATCGAGAACAAGCCTCACTCACAACCCGATAACGAGATGTTAAGGAGTGCCGGTTGGGTAATTGACTTTGTCAGATGCACAACACAACTTGAAAAATTCAAATATTCGACAATACACCACGAACCGCACATGAAAACAAAATAATACACAATGAAAATATCAAAATTTCGACAACACATCAAGTGAAATATATTCTCATACCTTAACAACCTTGAGCCGATGCTCGACACCTCAAAGTCTAACTTCTTCAACTTTGAAAATAGCATGTCTCCTCTCGCATGCGACCCTCCTCTCACATCTCTCACAAGATGACAAGAAGACTCTAAGGGGAAGGCCCCTAACTCTCTACTCTTCTCTCCTTTTATAGTTTTTTACATCCTCACTTACGTTGAATATGCTTTTGCTTTTCAAAAAGCCTTGAGCTTTCTATGCCTTAAGCTTTCTCATCGTTTAAGCTTTTCAATAAGCTTTGAACCTTTAATATAGCTGCTTTGCGTTTCGTAAACGCAGCTACCCTGCCTCGTCCTTTGCAAAGCTTTGTCTTCATCTTTTTCTTCAGCTGTCATCTTCTGCGCCGTCTTCTTTCTGTCGTCTCGCTCTCTCATGATTTCAGCTTGTTGTCATTTCCTCTTGTGCAACCACTATCTCTATCACCTTCTTCATTTTCGCGTCTCTTTTTCACTAAGCACACGCCCTTCGCTGCTGAAGCTCCGATTCTGTACACCTCCTATGCGAGAAAAGGGAAAGTGCTTGCATCCAAGCCTCACACAGACTAATCGCATCGCCATCATTGAAGACTTGTCGGATGTTCTTGTTGAATGTTCGATGGAAAGAAAGAAGATGAGATGGAAGACAAACAGAACCTTTGCTTTCGGGAGGAGCAACCAATTACCGATAGCAAGAGCAGCTACTATACCTGCATACAATGCAACATTGCTAGTTGATGATGACTCAGGGACTGAAGTTGGGCCAGATGAGTCAGGAGTTGCAAAAGTTGCTTCCTCATGTTTCATTGCCTGTCTGGCCTTCTCCAGTGAAACGTCCTCCAAACAGAAGTCGTATTGCTACTCTGCAAAGCTTCTTGGCTACCCCTTCTTTGAACCTCGCACAAAGTCAGGGTCAGTCTCCCGTCCCTTCTGCAGCAGGTTGCCGATCGCTGGTTGATGATCCTTTCAGCTTGCTCATGGTCTTCTTCTCATCTTAGTCTTTGTCACTTCGTACGTTGATGTTGCACACTTGGCCTTCATCACTTTGATAGTTTACTTCTTCATCTCCTGCCTTTCTTCACACCAGCATCCTCATCCTCCCAGCAGCCATCGCCTTCGACTATCTTCTTTGTTGCAAGTCTTTGTCTTCATCTGCATCTTTGTCACCTTCTGTCGTATTTGCCATCGCTCCAAGCACTGTCCGAGAAGGTGATCAATCATCGAAACGTCCTCTAGCACTGAAACGTCCTTCCATATGAAACAGAAGATGTATTTCTTCTGCTTTGCTCCCCTTCATCACCTACAGCAGCTCTAGATATTCTCCATTGTCATCTCATCTTCGTCTCTGTGTCTTCATCTTCCCATAAAGCTCTCCCTTTGGTTTCTCTACAACATCGTCGCCCCCCCTCTCTATGCCATCCGTTGTAGTCCTTTCTCTCCACCCGTTCACGTTCTTCATTACGTCGCTTTCTGCAATAGCTTTTTTGTCCACTGAACTCGGCACTTCTCTGGAGCAATGTCAAATGATAATTGTGTTGTCGTCTTCTATGGCTACTTCGATCTTCATCGCCATTTGATGCCAAAATTGATGATTCCTCCACCCTTCACCCTCAGCTGCAACTTCTTCTTCATCACCCTACGTAGCTTCATCATGAAGTCAAATTGCAGCAATTAGTTTGAGTCTGTGGCTTGACTTCTACCATGAACCCTAGCAAGAGGATGAGCTCGCCAATTCATCATCTTCATCATGGTCTTGTCTACTGCATCACCGGTCTTCGTCATCATCTGAGCACAGTTTTGGCTTCTACGCATCTCCTCCCCTCAGCTACATCGACTAAAATTCTTAGATGCATCCCGTTCTCCGCTCCCTCAGCATTGCACTTACATGTCACAGTATGACCCTTATTTCCTAGTTCATGCAAAACCAAGTTCTTCTCATTTTCTGTTCTTGAATCTTTCTCCTCATGATGTTCCTCCACAAGCCCATCTACACCAGTTCGCCTTGATGATGGCTTCGTATAATACACACCTCCAGGCCCTCCATATGTGACTGACGAATAACTGTAGCTTTGCGTGAAATTCCTGGATGGTTCAGAAAAATGATCAAGCCTGAAGAGAGAATTCCCACCCCTAGTATGACCTGAAGATAAAGGAACAAAATCATCATCATGATTTTCCACAACAGGGTTGCAGTTGGTGTCAGAAACTCAGCCATTTGACTGCTCTTGATCATCATTCATCTCCTCAATTGCAGGACCTCTGTGGTCTCCCTGTTGACCAGCTTGTCTTCCATGCAGACAAGGCATCCCTACATGACCTTTAAATGGTTTAAAGAAACTGTCTGTCTGGAAAAAACTCCCAAAAGGCCGGGTAAAGAATGGTGGATTGTCAAAAGAATCTTGATAAAAAAATCAGAGATGAGACTATTTCTGCCTCCAAATCCAAATCCTGCAAAAGGATCATGAGATCCTAGCTGCCGCATGTTTCCATTCATATTCTACATCTTCAAATAAGGACGAATACCAAAAGAGGGCCGATAACCTACAACCTGTCCCATATTTTGACATGGTTCTTATTAACCATCTCCTGCTTGAATGTAAAATTCTTCTCTTAGATCAGAGGTTCAAGCTTATGTTGACTTCTCTCTTGATTCTTCAAAGTTTGGGTTTTTTTCATATGCACCTGGTTTTTCATGCAATGTGCCCTAGCAACAAAATATGCTCTTTAAAATAGAACTTCGTGCCCAATCAAAACATGATTCGAAAAAATATGCAATGTCGGATCCATGATATGCAATCAATCAATCCATGCTACACACAAAATAATGTATGCATTGAAGAATTGTGCCTAGCCTATCTAGATGTGATCGTGCATCATGCAAAATGCAAACAAAATTCCTTGTTAATTTAAAATTCCTTATCCTCACCTCTCAATGCTCTTCAAAAAATAATCAATCTCCGCTCCACCCATCCAAAATCTCACAATCACTCAAGAATTTGATGGTCCTCAAGATGTTGACCAAATATGAACAACCCTTCTCACAATTGGTGGCGTCCTTCACGACCCTCAAACTCACCCAACCACCTTACACTCTCAACCAGAGGTTCCTAACTTTGTGATGAACATCCCAAATGGTGCGTGCAAGAAATGTGCGTGCTTAATTGCAGGTGCTTTCTCATGTGCGCGTGCATCTAAAACTTACTGCATATAGCTGCAGTGGACCTCATGACGTGCTAGTGCTCAATGATGGTGCAAAACATGCATAATCCCAACCCATGGCATGGAAGTATTTGATAAGAACAGGAGATGACCCCTGAGTGCAGTGCATCAACAAGTGCAACGTGAAGTGCTCATGAACCCATTATCCCTGTGATGTGCAAAAATCTCGACAAGAAAACATACCTAGCTCCTCAATGTTCTATAGCTACTGACAAACACAAGCTTCATCCTATTCAAAAAATACCAAGCTCGACCAAGGCTATCAAGTTTTACACTCAACAAATCAAACAAAATGACAGAAACAAATCCTATGCTAGTTAAACATAAGAAATCCAATTACAAAATAACAAAACAAACTGTCACGCAAACAACTAAGTTAGCAGAAATCAAACCTAACTACAATTTGACTAGGGGTTTTCAGTTTTCACAAAAACACTTGACATCGATAGATGCAAACTCTATCTTGTTTGAGGAGTGTGATGTGATGATACCATTTGGCTGAACTGAGGATCCTCTCCCCATGAGCAAGCAGTAGGTTAGAGTACCTGCTCAAGAAGAATTCACCGTATGGTGTATTCCCTCCATAGTGATGCTGCTGAAGAAAAATTGTATGCTTGTGATGGTCCACTCTGGTTTGATATTGCCATGGTTTGATCATACATAGTTCATTATTCACTATAGCTTGAGTGCACCCTGGATGGCAACAAAAGCAACTCGACCAAGATACGTTGACACAATTTTCTTGTATGCTGTTGTGGCATTTGCATGTATGAGATGCCTGCTTTGCATTGGATTTGGATTCCTTAAGGAGGATGCTCCTAATTTCACTAGCTTTTTTATTCAATGACCAAAGCAATGGTGGAAGACCTTTTGGAGATTACAACAATGTCTGCATGTTGCATGTGTAGCAAGAATGAAAGCAACAATATCTAAAGCGTACCCAGCTTTTAGAAGCACAACTACAAAGCTAGTTGCAGGTGCTAGACACACATGGAAAGAAGCAAATTGTGGGGCTATAGATTAGTGAGGCACCACCAAGCTGGTAGCTATTCCTCTCAAAGCTCTAGCTTATGCACTCTCTCGCCAAATCTGCAGCCACTTCTTTCATTCGAACCAGTGAACTGTTATGAGTGGATGATCACTGCACCTCTAAGGTTGGCATACCCCTAACACAGGAGTCAAGAGTAGCAAAATCAGTAAGTAGAGTCACACTGTATGTAGCAGCAGTAAACGTGTCACTAGGACATGTAGTATCAAGGGTAATTGGAGCCAAATATGCAACATGGATAGCATCATCAACGGTTTAGACTGTTGTTCCTATTAAATGTGCGAGTTTTGTTGAACTGAGTACTGTAATGCACTGAAGAAGATCTTCAGGACTTGAACTGCCTGTGCTACTTGAATTTGCAACTCCATCATGATCTATTGTAGCTGTATGCAGAAAGCAGAGTCATATATAGGACCCTATAGGGACATCAAACTAATCATTACTGCTACTGCAGATTGACTATGGAGTCCTATAGACTATACACCTAGAGAGAGCAAGTGACAGTTAGCAGCAACTGATGTGCTTTTAGAGGAGTTTTTGAGAGAACCAATTCTCAGTAGCCAATTTTCCATCATCAGACCTGCAATTGAGAATTCAAAGGGTCCATATCTGCTGCCACGTTTGAAGATCATCAACCTTGCAGTAGCTGAGTAGCCACACAATGTGAGGCCCACAAGGCTGTTCTGAAGACTTTATGTTCTCCATTCTTCGTGCTTGATACAATCATGATCTATTGTAACAACAACACAGAACTTCCAGTAATAGCTTCTTGATAAGAAGGCTCTTTGGTAGAAACCTCTGCAGCATTGATAGCATCTAACTCTACATGTGGGATGGTCTTTAAGATGAAGGATGGGCAGATTGGTGTGCATATCTGATTTTTAGTAGTAACACTAGGGATCTTTTGATGCTTTGATGTGGCAAACAATATAGGTCAGTTGTCGGTGCTAAGCTAAATCACATATGAGCAATTTTGATAACCAAAGTATTGTACAATACGACTTTGGAAAACACCTAGGCTATGTACCTTATCATGAGGGTGAATCATACTCCATTGGATTTGATCAACAGTATGGCTATCATGGGCAGCATGATTATGGCCATTATGGACAGCATGATTACGCTTACAAGCACTCCTTTATGCAGCAACATAGTTCTTATGCAAGTCATGATCATGGACATGTATATGGTAGCTCATACAACATTGGTCAGTAGCATGCATATGGAGATTCTTATGCAATGCAGGAGCAGCAAGCCAGTGATTATGACTAGCATCATGCCGATACCTATGCTCATGGACTTGCCACTCATCATATTTATGGTCAGCCTAGGATGCAAGGACACCATTGTAGTCATGTTGGACAATCATCATGCAATCTTGGGCAGCATGTTTATGGGCAACAATATAGCCAAAGTTTTGGTAATAGTCAACAAGAAAATAGATGTAAATGAGCAGCAGGACTATTATCACCATATGCAGTATGGACAGCATGAGTATCATTATGAGCAGCCACATTGGTATGACCCTCCATATGGATAGCATGAGCATTATGGTCATGGGCAGCCATATGTTGTACATGAGTAGCAAGATGACTATGAGCAGCATGTCAGAACTATTATTGAGCTGACCAATGGTGACGAGCATGTGTGTAGATTGCTATCTAAGGCTAAACGCATTAGACACCTTACTAGTGATACGATACGGGAATTGCATGCTGCGGGCTTATGCTATCGACGTGCTAAGCCGATATCTTGTGATCATCCAGATAAATGTAGAGCACCAAATGCAAAACCCCTATTTGTATTCGAATATCATTATGCCAAGGATAGGATAGATCTTGGTAAAGACTATTTTGATGTGGGTCCAAAGCAAGACGAAATTTCTTTCAAGAAAGAAGATCATGTAGATCTTAAAGATCATGCTCATATTACGGATCAAGAAAACATGTCCTTTCAGGAGACCTTCAGTCTGTACACATGTCACATATAAGGGTTGATGCAGTACACTTTTCAACTTATGCAAGCATCCAAGCGTAGACCAAGCTTAATCATATGATGCTTATGGTATACTCGATGCAACAGCTAGTGGTACTAACCATTCTAGCTTTACTTGTGGATGGTAACCCAATGCATGGAAAGGATAACCACTTTCCATTTGATCCCGCTGCGGTAGTGCCGAGACCCATGCTTGCATGGATGACCTATATGCTGGTGATGCTTACCATGCAAGTTATCCATTTGATCCCGGGGGTTGAAAAAAAGCTCTATCTACATCAACACTGATGCCAGGAGGCATATTTCACAGTGGATTCCGTGCCACGGTGGATTCCGTGAGGTTTTACGGTGGATTCCGTAAACTTTGATGACCGGGGCTCATACACAAAGTGGATTCTTTGTGTGAGATGTTGATGGGGACGCCTATCCTTTTTGGGTGTTTCATTAATTTAGTGTGTACATGGGTGATTCCATAGCGGGTGATTCCGCAAAATGCATATTAAATTAATGAAACGCCCGAAAAGGATACGCGTTCCCATCAACTTCTCGCACAAAGGGTATGATGCTAGGAGGCATATTTCACGGTGGATTCCGTGCCACGGTGGATTCCTTGAGGTTTTACAGTGGATTCCGTAAACTTTGATGACTGGGGTGTTGAGATATCGAGCTCCACTCGTGATATGCCAAGGTGACCGTTGTGCATTTATGTCCCCGACTTGTTAGCTGTAGATGCGGTTGGTACATCGCCCATGAATAATAGCTAGATGACAACTATCCTTATCTACTCTAGTTCGTGGCTCAGTTAGTATGCCACCTTAGTTAGTTGAGTTTGGTTTTGAGACCCATATATAGGGTTCTTCTATTTCTATATACTAGAGTTCTTTTGGCTTACACAACTAAGAAGAGGAAAACTGTTTTCAGCCTCCACCTGTGTGTGTATTCCCCCATTATGCAAGCAAGAAAGCTACAAGTGAGACTCCTTCCTTCTCTCCCACAATCTTGACATGGTATCAGAGCCTTGTTCGTGGTAAGGAGCTCAAGAAAGCAAACCAAGTTCGCAGTGGTCTGGCAAGAGGACCAGTGTTGCTTTCATCTTTTCTGTTTTGGGAGCAAGTCTCTGCAGGTAGCACAGTCGGAAAGTGCAAGAGTGCATTGTCTCAGATTGAGATGCCCTTCACGGTGTAGTAAGAGAGCAGTATATGCTGCGGGGCTAGGCTTTAGCCCTTGGTTGCTCTGTTTTTTTGATTTGAGGCCATTTCGGGGCCTGTTTTGGAGGTGGAAGTTTTTTGCACGCACTCGGGAAAAGGCCATGTTTTATGCTGTGCGACCACTGTTTTACAGGTCGATGAAAAGTTACTGTAGAAATTGCATCATATGCCTGTGCGCAGAGACATTGGGAGTTACAGAATCATCCTTATTGCCTGTTGATGCAAAATCGTCACTAGGAAGTGACTGTGTGGTCAAATACCACTTTCTTCAGTTTTGCAGATTTACCCTTGTGAGGCTGAAGCTGTGTTCTTTGCAGTGACAGAATTTTTTGCGGTGTTCTGTAATGGCGTCTGATTCTCTTTCACAGATTGTCACTGAAAAGCTTGACAAGAACAACTTCCAAGCATGGAAGTTCAGAATGACGAATTTCCTTATGGGAAAAGGATATTGGGAATTCATTGCAGGAAATGAAGAAGAACCAGTTCTTCCTGATGTTCCCAATCAACAGCAAATGCAGGCATTTAAAGCATGGCATGAGAGAGCTAGGAAAGTTATGTACTGGCTGTCTATCAGCATTTCACACTCTATGATTGTGCATATTCAAGATGAAAGTACGCCAAAGGAGGCATGGGATACTTTGTCAAAAATGTATAGCACAAATACGCAAGCCAGGAAAATGCAGCTCAAGCAAGAGTTGCACAATGTGCAAAGAGAAAGTATGAGCATCAATGACTACCACATGAAGGCGAAGAAGATTGCAGATGCACTTGCTTCCATTGGGTCACCAGTGGAAGATGATGATTTAGTTTCTGTGACCTTGAATGGTCTAGGAAAGGATTATGCACAGTTCCGAACATCCATTTCCGTCCGTGAAAGATTTCCTGATTTTGAGGAGTTGATTGCTCTTCTAATTTCTGAGGAGCAGAGAAATGGTGGTGCATCTTCTTCAGGAGGAACTTCAAAAGAAGTTGTCTTCTACTCAAATGCTGGAAGAGGTAGAGGCAGAGGTAGAGGAGGCCGATCTGGAGGCCGTGGTAGAAATCATAATATGCAGCAAACTCAAGAAAACCAGTCCTATGGAGGAGGACGTGGTAACTCTAGAGGCAAGGGGAGCCAAAGAGGTCGTGGTGGATGGCAAAGAGGCCAAAATGCAAACATCAATGTTGAATGCTACTACTATGGTAAAATGGGTCATATGGCTAAAGACTGCTATAAAAAGCAGAATGACATCATGAATGGAAAATTGCAACAAGGGAATTATGCATCTTCTAGTAGACAGGGTGATGAAATGAGCATTTGTTTATGGTGCAGCACATGACCAATTCTATGACAAGTGTAGAAGAAAGCAACGATGTGTGGTATGTTGACTCAGGTGCATCAAACCACATGACAGGTCATGCAGAATGGATGCAGGATGCAAGGAAAATGGAAAAACCAGGATTTGTGGAGACTGGTGATGATACTGCACATCTTATTGTGCAGATTGGAAAAATCCCTTTGTCTATGCAGGATGGGAAAAAGAAATACCTATCCGATGTATTTCATGTCCCGAATATCACCAAGAATCTGATTTCTGTTGGTCAAATGGTTGAGCAGGGCTTGCAGGTCAGATTTAATTCTCATGGATGCTTTGTTGAGGATATGAAAAATAAAGGTCGCTTGATAGCAAAAGGAAAGAAGAAGGGCTGAATGTTTACGTTGGATGCAGACATGCCTGAATTGAGTGCATCAATGTTTGCACATGGGACCGGTGTAGTTGCAGATATTGATATCTGGCATAAACGCATTGGTCATGTTAATGTACAACGACTTAAATCAATGCAGGCCCAAAATATTGTTGAAGGATTGCCTAAATTCAAGGTTGCAGAAATGCATAAGGTATGTGAAGCCTGTCAATTTGGAAAACAGGCAAGGAAACCATTTCCTAGACATGTTCAAGAGAGTAAGAAGCCATTGGAATTAATCCACTCTGATGTGTGGACTAAGCAAAATATCAAACTTGATAAATATTATTCAAAAGTTCTATAAAAATTTCCAAATACAATTTTAGAGTAATCTTCAAGAATTTGTAGTGTTTTTCTATTTTTAAAAATTAAATCAAAGATAAGTAAATATTAACACCCATTCAAAGTGAGAAATCAGGTTTTGGTGCATTGTGCAAAGATTTTAAACTAGGAAAAATTTAACATCATACCGTTCATTTTCCTTAAACAAAATGAGGCACTTACTTGAAAAATAAGCAGGTCGTAATCACGTCTTTGAAGTCGTGTCTCTATAGTCCAACAAAGGATTTGTCCATCAGCCAAGTCTTTCATAGCAATTGCTTCTAGTTCTCCCCATCTTTCATATCTTCCGTTGTAATCAAACCCTTGTACTTTTATGCATAGAAACTCCACTATATTGGTTATTTTAATAAGCCTTTAACTCAAAGGTTAGAACAATGATGAAAAAAATAGTTTTTTCTATCTGTTAGATGGATTTGGCTACCATGAATGCAAGAAGATGAGGCAATATATTTCAATTGCCATAAAGAGAAAATGATGATGATGATTACATAAATGTCGATTTTGAAATGATGAGAATGAAGAAAATGTATTTTGGAAAGATGATGACATTTTGCAAAGACATGAAGACATTGATGAAGAAGGAGATGGCGATGATCATTTGAATGGTAGTAAACATGATGATGATGATAATTGTGATGATGCTGATGGTCCTGCTCTCCCCTTTCCCTCTACAAATTGCACCCCCTCTCCAAGAATCTCACACCTCCTCCCACCTCGCATTGCAACGGCCTCCCTGTCTCTACATCGATTTGTTTTTTCCTTATTTTTTAAATTACCTTTCAATTTTTTTCCCTTTAAAACTCTACCCTTCCCCAAAGAAGATGGCGACCCCTCTTTCCAATTGATCATGCCTCCTCTCAAACAATGGCACCCCTCTAAATCCTCTTGTCTCCCAACAACATCCCCTCATCATAGGTTTTTCTCTTTTCCATTTCATTTTATTTCCCTTCTCATAATCATTTAAGGTTAGGCCTTAAAATTCCCCCTTCAATTTCAATGGCTTGTGTTCCAATCATCCTATGGGCATGTAGTACATGTAAAATGAAGTTGAGTGGTAAGGCATAGATATTTGACAACTACTCAACTACCTCACTCATGAGTAAGATGCAAATTTCCTAGTTCTACTTGATAAATAGGACTTACACTGAGAATTCTTTTAGCCAAACTTCTTATGTCCTCTCGAGAATGGTCTTTGGATGTTCGTACCAAGTCTCAAAGTGCGCCAATTGCAACAATATTTTTAGCATTTATTTCATGCTAAACAAGATGACAAAGAGCAAGCTCTATGTGCCTCAATTTGGCAATGCCTCACTACTAGCATTTGAAACCACCCATGGTAATGCGCCATCATCTATAAGTAGGGATCTCCCTTTTCATTGTCCTTGTGCTGCTCCATGAGATTCACACTTTGCAAAGTTTGCTATGCCCCTAGCAATCTATAAAAGAACATCTAGATGTCTTGACATTATCATTCCTAGAAGAGTTTTGATCCTTCCCTCCTCCCTTAACTTGCCTTGTAATTGATGCCAGGAGGCATATGCCACGGTGGATTCCGTGAGGTTTTACGGTGGATTCCGTAAACTTAGATGACCGGGGCTCATACACAAAGTGGATTCTTTGTGCGAGAAGTTGATGGGGACGCCTATCCTTTTCAGGCGTTTCATTAATTTAGTGTGTACATGGGTGATTCCATAGCGGCTGATTCCGCAAAATGCATATTAAATTAATAAACGTTTATGAGTTTAGAGTGCGCACTCGTAATAAATTAAGGTTAGGATTTATTTCTAACCAGTTGATTTATTTATGTAGCTGAAGACTGCTAGGTATTCACTTTTGTCGGTTTAATTGTATTATTTTACTAACGATTGTGAATGCTTCAGTTGATGTGTAGAGATAGCAGTAGTGGCGGAGGAAAGCATTGGAGTCTAGCGGGTATTCGACATTTGGACTATATTTTGATAGGTGCCACGCCTATATTTTGTTATGTCTATTGAGACATCGATTATTGATTATTATTTTGTATGCGCCTATGGGCATGGATATGTTATTTCTATTTGGACATTGAGATTGGGCGTGCCAAACTCTACAGGCATCGTCCATTAGCTTTATTTTCCTATTTTTGTAGAAAGCAAACTCAAAAGCTAAAAGCTTGTCATATTTTTGTAAATTGGGCTATTATTGAGCATGAAGATTGAAATATACATAAAATACATGCTTTGTGAAGCGCTCACACAAGGCATGGGGGAGATTGAACCCAATTTGTCTCTTGCCTCTTGTCGTGCATGCTTTTACATTGTTTTTTGTGCAAAAAGGTAGAGTTCATTGTTCTTGGGGACCTTCAGGGATTCACTACGTGAGCTATCTGTGACCGATCTGCGCACCAGTGGTATCAGAGCGGAGCAGAGATCAAGAGCTTCCAATCGCTACCAATCTCGGGCGAAGGCGGAGCTCCAGGAACAAACGGGCTCTACAGTCAATCTCGTCGCGAACCGTCGATACAGGCAGACTTCTGGTGATCAAGAACCCCTGTTTCCACTGTCAGATCGCGAAGGACCAGGCTTTGCAGGCGGAGGACCACGCATACATCTCCATCATCAAGTCGTGGAGTTACATAGATAAGCTTCATTAATTTTATCATAATTTCTTTCAATAAGCTTAAGAGAAAGCTTAAGAAGCTTATTAAGCTTCAAAACTTCACGTCGAGCTGCAAGAAGAGGGCTCCGAATTTTTCATGCGATAAAAAAAAACGGACCCCCCCCTCACGAAATCAGACGCCGCCCTGTACTCCTTCTTTAAGCTTATTAAGCTTAAGCTTAATCATTTAAGCTTAAGTCATTAAGTTCTCTGCAAGTCTGACAAGACAGATAAGTCGATATACTCCAGGTCCCGCACTTCTGAAGTCAAGTTCAGCAAGTCAATTGAAATCAAGTTCTGCAAGTTCTGCAAGTCGGCCTAAGTTCAGCAAGTCAGCAACTCTGCAAGTCTGCTAAGTCTGCAACTCTGCAAGTCAGACTAAATCAGAACTGACTAGTGCTTAAAACTCATAGAAAACTTGTTCGTATGCAAAAACTCTGAACTGGAAAGTTGTTCGCAGCAAGCTGTTTTACCTATCTACAAGTTCGTTGAAGTACTTTCAGCAAACGGATACAGAAATATTGCAGATTTTCTGAAAATATACAAAGAAAATACCCAAAAATACATGGCCTTGTAACCCCGAATTTGAGCTACGCTCATCCCGCTAACCTGATTTTGAGTGAGAAAGGTTTGTTGAGTTTTACAGGATGACTACCCCACATATGGATGATCCTATGGCTGAAGACGACCTACCTAAGCCTACCATGGAACAAAAGCTAGATCTAATCATGCTACAATTGGAAGAAGAGCAAAGGGCTAGGCAATCATTGCAAGCACAATTGACAAAACTTCAAAGAGCATCCACCGATAAAGAAGAACCTCAAGCTGAAGATTTGATTCGCCGTACCATCGACGCCACTCTTGAAGCACAAACCATTCGCAAGGAATCCAAGATAAGTAAACAAAGTTTCAAGTTTCGCACTTTCAATGGCATAAGAGAAGGAAAGACTGTTTTATCATTCATTAGCCAGTTTGATGACTATTTCCATGAGGAAACTTATCCCGAAAAAGATAAAATCAAGTGTGTTACTAATCATCTGATAGACAGAGCATCACTTTGGTGGACTGTAGTCCGCAAGAGCATAGAATGTCCTGCTACTTGGGAAGATTTCAAGAAGAAGTTCATGCAGAATTTCCTTCCACCACAATTTCATGAGAAGGCTATCCAACAATGGGATTTACTTCAACAACGGGATCGTGAGCCTATTCCACAGTATACAGAGTGTTTTTGGAATGCACTCCTATAACTACGCATGCTTGAAGACGTACCAGAGACGACACATAAGCGGAAGTATATGTTTGGACTTCTTGGACATTACTACGCTGAAGTGAACATGTTCAAGCCTGCTACTCTTGAAGATGCCATCTCCTTAGCTCACGACACTGAAGATAAGTTATGCGGAAGAGACAGACGACCACAGCAATTCCAAGCCAACTGTAATTATGGATCTAAACAATTCAATTCCAATTTTAGAAGGTTTAATCCAGGTCGTTTCTCATCACCATCTTTCCGCAAGAATTGGCCTAAACCACCTGCACTACCATCCACTGTCAATCCAAATCCAAAGCCTATTCCACAAGCAAATCCAAATGTACCCAGACTTCTAGCCATTGCAAATAATGTAACCAAAGCCAAGCCAATAGTATGCTATAAGTGTCACCAGCCACGGCATCTCGCAGCAAATTGTCATTCAAAGAAGCCACCAGCAGTTTGGCCATTACGAATTCTTAGTCATGCCATTCGGATTAACTAATGCACCTGCTACTTTCAGTAGAATGATGAACCATATTTTTCTGAAATATCAGTATTGTGTGATTGTTTTCTTTGATGATATTTTGGTGTTCAGTCAAAGTGAAAAAGAGCATTATGAGCATTTATCATTAGTTTTTCAATTACTGAAAGAAAATCAATTGTTTGCAAATCCTGACAAGAGTGAATTCTTTAAGACAGAAATTGAGTATTTAGGTCATATTGTATCAAAAGAAGGAATTAAAGTTGATCTTAAGAAAATTGATGCAATATTGCATTGGCCTGTTCCTAAAAATGTACATGAATTACGCTCATTCCTTGGTCTTGCTAGTTTCTATAGGAAGTTTGTATGTAATTTTTCATTACTTGCTTTACCATTAACCAAACTTCTTAAGAAAGGAATTGTTTATCAATGGACTGAAACTCAGCAGAAATCCTTTGATTTACTGAAACGTGCATTAGCCAATGCCCCTGTTCTACAATTGCCTGACTTTAACAGACCATTCTTTCTAGTTGTGACCGATGCTAGCGGATCAGGAACAGGAGCCGTATTAATGCAAGACAACCATCCAATAGCATATTCTAGTTCTAAGTTGAAACCCTCTGAGCTCAAATATTCCACTTATGACAAAGAACTATTAGCAGTTGTACAAGCATTAAAACAATGGAAGCATTATTTAATGGGTTCAGAATTCATGATAAAGACTGACCAGCAAAGCATTAGACATCTACTTAGCCAACCCCAAATTTCTGACCGTCATATCAAATGGGCTTCCTTCATTCAAAGTTTTCATCCTATCATTCAATACCAACCTGGAAAAGAAAATGTAGTTGCTGATGCATTGAGTAGAAGACCTGCAATTCATAATATTTCTATCATATCTTTTGATTCTTTGATTGCTATGAAAGATACATATCACCAGGATATTACTTTTCATTCTGATTGGCAAAAATTAGTTCAAAATAATTTCATTCCTGTTGATTCATTATCATATAATGATGGATTTATGTTTTTTGAAAAGAGACTGTGTGTTACTATTCCATTCCAATCTTTTGTTTTGAATGAAATTCATTGTCCCCCATATCAAGGTCATAGAGGTATCATTTCTACATTACGCATGTTAACTGAAGATTTTTATTGGTCGCATATGGATGCAGATGTATCTAATTTTGTTTCTGAATGTTTGATTTGTCAAAGAATAAAGAGACATCATGGTAAACAATATGGATTATTAATGCCTTTGTCTATTCCATCTAAACCTTGGGAACATATTTCTATGGATTTCATTACTGGTTTACCAAATACTAAATCTAACCATGACATGATTTGGGCAATTGTAGATAGATTTAGTAAGCAAGCATATTTCATTGCATGTAAGAAAACTTTAACAGCATCACAAGCAGCACAGTTATTTTTGAGAACTGTTTTTACTAACCATGGATTGCCAAAAGTGATTATTTCAGATCGTGGTTCTAGATTTTGTAATAATTTTTGGATCACACTGTTTGCAAATCTAGGCACAAAGATTGATTTCTCATCTGCATTTCATCCAGAAACAAATGGACAAACAGAAGCAACCAATAGTACTATTTTAGATCTTTTACGTGCATACACTATCTCTAAACCTCATACATGGGATACTCATTTGCATTTATTACAGTTTGCATGTAACAATACACCGCACACATCTACAAAGAAAGCACCTTTTGAAGTCATTTATGGATATAGATTATCTACACCTGTTGCATCTTTGTCTAATAGAATTCAAAGTGCTGATGATATAGCTACTATGCATAACAGTATTTTTGATGAGGTTAAGGATATGATTGCTAAAGCCCAATAATCATATACCAAACAAGCCAACAAGAAAAGACAAGCTATGAATTTCAAAGTTGATGATTATGTTTGGCTTAGAATAGAAAAGCGTAGACTGCAAAGTGTAGATAGACATCCAATTGTCAAATTAGCTCCTAGATTCTATGGACCATTTAGAATCATTCATAAGATTAATGATAATGCATTCAAGTTAGAATTGCCATCTCATTGGAAAATTCATAATACATTTCATATCAGTTTATTGAGACCCTTTAGAGGCCAATTACCTATCCACCCTGTTTATGAAAACCCACCTTTATTAGAAGAAGAGACTGAAATACTTGAACCAGAAGCCATCATAGATACTGATTACATGACCACTAGAACTGGCCGAAGGTATTCTAGATATCTAGTAAAATTTAAGAACCATCCTGTAGAGGAAGCACAATGGATGCACGCTAGAGACTTAAATGCTTTCCCCACTCTGTTAGATCCACATTCAGCTAATAGCAATTGAGGTCAATTGCTATCCCACCCCGGGGGTATGATGCTAGGAGGCATATGCCACGGTGGATTCCGTGAGGTTTTACGGTGGATTCCGTAAACTTAGATGACTGGGGCTCATACACAAAGTGGATTCTTTGTGCGAGAAGTTGATGGGGACGCCTGTCCTTTTCGGGCATTTCATTAATTTAGTGTGTACATGGGTGATTCCATAGCGGGTGATTCCGCAAAATGCATATTAAATTAATAAATGTTTATGAGTTTAGAGTGCGCACTCGTAATAAATTAAGGTTAGGATTTATTTCTAACCAGTTGATTTATTTATGTAGCTGAAGACTGCTAGGTATTCACTTTTGTCGGTTTAATTGTATTATTTTACTAACGATTGTGAATGCTTCAGTTGATGTGTAGAGATAGCAGCAGTGGCGGAGGAAAGCATTGGAGTCTAGCGGGTATTCGACATTTGGACTATATTTTGATAGGCGCCACGCCTATATTTTGTTATGTCTATTGAGACATCGATTATTGATTATTATTTTGTATGCGCCTATGGGCATGGATATGTTATTTCTATTTGGACATTGAGATTGGGCGTGCCAGACTCTACGGGCACCGTCCATTAGCTTTATTTTCCTATTTTTGTGGAAAGCAAACTCAAAAGCTAAAAGCTTGTCATATTTTTGTAAATTGGGCTATTATTGAGCATGAAGATTGAAATATACATAAAATACATGCTTTGTGAAGCGCTCACACAAGGCATGGGGGAGATTGAACCCAATTTGTCTCTTGCCTCTTGTCGTGCATGCTTTTACATTGTTTTTTGTGCAAAAAGGTAGAGTTCATTGTTCTTGGGGACCTTCAGGGATTCACTACGTGAGCTATCTGCGACCGATCTGCGCACCAGCAACTTATCATTTTCAAAGAGATTGGCAATTACTCTTTTTTCCCTATTGCAAATCCTATAACACAATGCTCAATGTAACATATTTCTTTTTCCTCTCTGGACTGTAAAGACCATCCTCCAAAGACACCAACTACAAACACTGCATATCTACATTAAATTAATATAAAATACGGTAATAATGTGTCAAATGTATACAAAGTCATGAAAAATTTTGCAATATTTGTCATATTTTTAGGTGTTGTCAATAAGCATCTAAAGAAAGATGGAAAAACTGCAAACTTAAAAAAAATGGATAAGTCTCAGGGCACACTATGGTACCTTGATAGAGTCCAAAAGGTGAAAAAGAAAGTAGAGGTAGATATGTGGACTATAAACAAGGCTTTGACTTGACAAATCAACCTCAAGGGATATAAGTTTAGCTTGATTGGTACCAAAAGGTGAAAGGATCATATATGTTCACATATGACTTAACTGACTTGAATATGAGTGCCATAGAGTCACTCATCGCATTGGAAAATTTAACGTACAACAGTGTATCAAATGAAAGATACCAACTAGATGAAAATTATTATAAGATATTTAATGACTTTCTCAAGTGTGTTGAGTAATAATTTCCATGCTCAAAGTAAGTGATTTCAATCTATAGCAATATTTATATTATCTTTTTAAATAAGGTCATTATGCTTATTAATTTTTTTTCTTATTTTAAGGTAATGGGCATTCAAGCTAGAACTTAGCATGCCAAGGTCATACTTTTTGCAATTGAAATATTGCAACTAAAGAGTTATTTTGATCTCTTCAAACTAGTCTTATGGCAAGGTGCGAGGTTGATATAAGTATATTTTTGTGGCTAAAGTATTAACATGATATATCATGGTTGAAATATGGCATATATGCTATAAGTAAGATCTGGTCTTTTTCTTTAAATTCTAGTTAAGTTATATACTTTGCATGAATTGTTGATGAGTGAGTACTTGACACAAGGAAATTTATTTATTTTTTATTTCAGATAAATTTTGAGGTATTTTGGTCTTTTGGGATTCTCAAGCAACATAATGAATGGAGATGGCTAGTTGTGGAATTAATGGAATCAACATGCTTATGTACTATGCTTTTCTATAGTATATGTATATAGCCATTATCATACTACACAATCCAAATGTATGGGACATCCTTTGGACATGTGGATCTTGTTGAAAAACATGGGATCTAGGACATGGCAATGGCGATAGCTATGGAGGATGGAAGATGAAGACTAAGTTCATGATGACATAGACTGAAGACTTGACCAAATGCTACTCAAGTGAATCAGGTTCCAAGATGAAAGCTTGGACTCATAAACACAATCTCGAGTATGAGACTAACAATGACCAAGACACTAATTGAAAGAGAAAAGCATCATGATTTTGCATTCATTTTATATGAAAAAGTGGTAGTCAAGTACAATGCTTTATAGTTGTTGGATGGGTAGCAGTTTTCCCTCTCCGTGCATATGGGATTCCTACAGCCTACATGTCTTCAGTCCAAACTGCCTCATACGAAGAGGCTACATTAGGCATGATTGCAAATATCTCAACACCCCTTCTCAATCACAACCAGAAAGTACAAAGTGTGTAGAGGCTTTAGTAAAAGCAACACTTGCAAAGTGTGGGCACACCATAAACATGGCAGAACACCAGAGGCTATCACAAAAAGTACAAAGTGTGTAGAGGCTTTAGTAAAAGCAACACTTGCAAAGTGTGGGCACACCATAAACATGGCAGAACACCAGAGGCTATCACAAAACAGATTGAGTGTAGGTACCACAAACATGATGGACATTCAGAGGCTGTAATAGGGGCCTCACAAAGTGTACAGAGGCTGTAGTACAAGGCTACATGAGAAGTTTACAAGCTTATGCCAGAAGCATTAGGGCTAGGCATTGCAAGGCTTAAAAATTCTAGTAAAAATTGGATCAAGGACCGGTAGGCCCTTGCAATTTTCAGCATTTCTTTTTACATATATCTTCAATTCATTGTAGGTCTTCTTGTTGGTGTAGTCCAGCGTCTTCATGTCCATATCCTCCTCAAGCAAAGACATCTCATTCTTTGAGATTTGCATGATGACCAAGGCAGCTGGAATATCTTCAAAAACTCCAAATGAAATCATTGATTGCACTATAGAGGAGGTTGCTATATTTCTTATTACAGATAGAGTAAAAACATCTTCTATGTATTACAATTTGGCAATGAGAATTGTACACTCTTCATAACAAGAATCTTCATAAAGAACTTGATTTTGGTCATTCCCATAACTAAGAATGAGCTTCAAATTCTAAGTTTACACCGCAGAAGAGTTATACTTCAATGTGTTAATAGACATAAGAAGATTAGTGTTTATCAACACTGAATGAGTATCAAAAAGATATTATCTTGAAGCTTGGTGTTGGATGCTTGATCTTGAGATATTCAAATCTTCCAATAAATCTCCTAGATGGTTTGAATGGTCAATCTTGCTAGAAACTAAGCTGTGATTCAACTTAGAGAGAGTGTTAGAGACCTTTAGAGGAGCTTGATGATGCTTGAGGAACACAAGTGGTAGTAGTGTTCAATAACACTAAGTACTATGTAGTTGAACCTTCGGTGTTAGATCTTGATCTTGGAGCACTTTCTTGCTGATTTGTTGTGATTTCCTTATCGGATACTGAGTGTTATAGTAGATTAGAGTGGCATTGGCAAGCTTGAGCTGAAGGAAGTAAGAGATTGGTAAAAGATGAGCTTGATGTTGAAATGGCTATGGCTGCCCTTTAGGGTTTGTAGGGAGATGACTGGTTTTTTGCTTCTAGCAGATCATGGAGATGATCATTTGTTGAGATACTTGGTGAGAAGAGAGCTTGGGTAGTGGGCTTTCAAAGCCCTATGGTTACAGTGGATGTCGGGCTGTGCATAGGCAGAACAGTCATAGGGAGTTGCACCTGGAGCAGAGGGAAAAATACTTAGAAGGAAGACAATCAAGATCTAGCCAAGTTGATGAGATCCGGGAGCTCAAAGTAGGGTAGATGCTATGTGGAAATGGTAGCCTCAAGGTCAAGTGAGGATGAAATGGAGTCATACACTGATTTAAAGCTTTCCAGAGATGAAGAGTAGCTAAAAGAGAGTAGAGAAGAGCTAAGCTGAGCTGAGACATGCTTGACAGGGCTCTGATACCATGTTGAAAAACACAGGATCTAGGACATGGCAATGGCAGAAGCTATGGAGGATGGAAGATGAAGACTAAGTTGATGATGACATAGACTTAAGACTTGACCAAATGTTACTCAAGTGAATTAGGTTCCAAGATGAAAGCTTGGACTCATAAACACAATCTTGAGTATGAGACTGACAATGACCAAGACACTAACTGAAAGAGAAAAGCATCATGATATTGCATTCATCCGATATGAAAAAGTGGTAGTCAAGTACAATGCTTTATAGTTGTTGGATGGGTAGCAGTTTTCCCTCTCTGCGCATATGGGATTCCTACAGCCTACATGTCTTCAGCCCAAACTGCCTCATACAAAGAGGCTACATTAAGTGTGATTGCAAATATCTTAGAGCTTTCTTTGTATATCTCTATGTCATATTGCTACTATAAAACATTCATAATATTGACATCATGTTTGGATATTGATCTTAGATCATAGTAAAAAGACCATGGCGAAAGTATTGTAACATCATATTTGAATTTGAAATTTACAAAAAAGGGATATAAAAATGCACCTTATTTTTGTATTTTAGATATATAGAAGGGATATAACTATTGTCTCCAAAATTCACAAAAGGGTTATATAAATTGGTCTAAATTTTTTAAAAAGGGGTTCTTTAAGTATCCTTTGAACCCACCTTCTATAAGATGCCCCCACCAAGATGAAAAGTCCTTAACCATATGGTATATCATCAAAGCAATCACCATGAAATCCATATGAGCAAATCATAACTAGGTGACTATTAACAAAGAAGTACATAACCCACCACTAATTTGGTTTATGGAAAAGTTATCAACAAAGTTGTGGCCATAGGTAGGAGAATTAGGTAGGGATGGTATGTGCTTAAACATTGTCTTTAAGTTGTTAAAGAGAGTTATGATATTTTCTATACACTTACACATTTGTAGCACACAAATGTGTATCACTCACATTAGTACAATCATGTACAAGTGATGTGTAATATTTATATCATCCTTGGCCATCACCTTTGTGTTTCTCATATTTTTTCCATTAGATTTATTGCATTTTGAATTTTCAATATTTGCATTGTGTTTCCTACAAATGTGTACTCGATTGTGTTAGTGAGAGCTTTGAAGATAACTCCAATGGATCATCCATTGAACTAAAAATTTATAGTTGACAAGGATTTTTGGCAATGAAAGATACTAGGCAACATGGCATAGCTAGATTTCATGGACATTTTGTTTATTATACCAAAACTAAGCAAAGTATTTACATGTAGTACTCGAAACCATAGCTCAGCTGCTTGATTGTAAGAGTTGTGGACTCTTCCAAATAGCTTTGCCTACTAGATGTGCTACACTAATTTAAGTGCATGTATGGTCCATAGATGTGCCAACTATTGGTATTTTTAGTGCCATAAAAGTATGTTTAACATGAAGCAAACACACATAATTGTCACACATAGACAATGGAGGTAAAGAATAGTTATTTTTGTGTTAAGAAATGGTGTCAACAAGGTTATTTCATGATTTTTTCTTGGTTGAAAAATGGGGGACCTACTTGCAAAAGGATCAACATCATAAAGAATCCCAACCTAAACTACCTTTGTAATATAGTGATGATTTAAATAATAGGAGTGGTCCAACTCTTCTTTATTATTTCTGGCAACACAAGGGTTAGGTATTTATAGCATACACACTTGAAACTTTTGATACACAATGCAAGATATAGTTTTATATCTACCAAGATCCCCAACCAATGCTTTTATTTCAAATTCCTCTCTCAAAAAAGTGATCATGATTTGGTGACAAGATCCTCAACTTGAGAGATACCTTGTCACTTGTTGCCATATAGTTTTGTATGGATGTTTAGGGGAATGCATGCATATATGCAATCAATTCACTATCATGTTCAAGCTGCCACCTTGAATAACCTAGGTGCGATTCCTCCCTTAATCCTTGGAAAAAAGTGTTTGGACCATAGCGTCTCCAATGTCTCCAACATGTGCCTTGATCCCTCTCCTCTCCTCTCTCTCTCTCTCTCTCTCTCTCTCTCTCTCTCTCTCTCTCTCTCTCTCTCTCTCTCTCTCTCTCTCTCTCTCTCTCTCTCTTTTTGTGTGTGTGTGTGTGTGTGTGTGTGTGTGTGTGTGTGTGTGTGTGTGTGTGTGTGTGTGTGTGTGTGTGTGTGTGTGTGTGTGTGTGTGTGTGTGTGTGTGTGTGTGTGTGTGTGTGTGTGTGTGTGTGTGTGTGTGTGTGTGTGTGTGTGTGTGTGTGTGTGTGTGTGTGTGTGTGTGTGTGTGTGTGTGTGTGTGTGTGTGTGTGTGTGTGTGTGTGTGTGTGTGTGTGTGTGTGTGTGTGTGTGTGTGTGTGTGTGTGTGTGTGTGTGTGTGTGTGTGTGAGAATGGTTTTATTGTCCAACCAAGCTATATGGATACCCAGCTACCACATGGGCTACCTACAACTATTGGGAAATTTCGTACCTCAACACATCATCTAAGGATTGAGAAGGAAAATGGGAAAGTATGGAGATAGAATATCACATGTCCCAAATTTGTGAGAGAGAGCTAGATATAGAGGAGCATTACATCTATCAATGTATGGTTTGAGGCAGATACCACCATCTATTTTGAGAGGGTTTTGGCCCTATACTAAAGATAATGCAATTTGAGAACCAAATGTGTCTGTGATTATTTCTCTTAAAGCTTTAGAGGTGTAGAGCAGCTATTCTACAAGATAGGAACCCCCCAATAGCTAGCTCCATTCATACAGAGGGTTGTTATCTACTTTTTTGCTACCACACACTCTAGTATGAGATCACCACCATTGTTGATAGACAACTAGCAAGGACGTATCATAAGGCAACTTCATCTTCAAGAGGGATCTCCGTGGATAGAATGGTTAATTGAGTGAGATGTTCACATCTGCCAAGGAGAAGAACCAGACATCCTTATCATAAATAGATTAAAGCTATCATTGACCGCCATAAGAGACAGGTGCCAAGGCATTCTTATTTGAATTGAAATACATCATGGATTGAAGTACATCATGAGCACATTACTCAAGGTGCATGGGTGGTGCACATAATGGGTACATACAATAATTTAAGATACAAGTATATCGATAAGCGCATCTGATATAAACAACTAGAAGTACATACAATAATTTAAGATACAAGTATATCGGTCGCATCTGATATAAACAATGGTCACCTCAAGATTCTACTTTTTTGCCATGAATCATAATAACAAACTAGACTACACTCCAATAGTTACAGTACAAAAGAATTATCTCACTATTCATTTCCACACGTTTTATATAGACAATATTTTTCCTTTGGGCTTCGAAACTTCCATTTAGCCTTTTGGGCCATACACTTTTCCTTCTAGTCTTTCCACCTTATCATTAATGCTTGGGTCTATAAATCATTTGCAATTAAAACTCCCTCTTTGTCATGAAACATTAAAAACAAACCAGACTATGCTCCAATAGTTATGGTATAAAAGAATTAGCTCTCTATTTATTTTAACATGTTTTATATATGGACAAGGACTTCCCTTTGGGCTTCTACCCTACAAGTAGTAAATATTCCCTCATTGATGTCATTAAGAAACTCAAAATAAGTAGGTAGGAAGTAGTATTGCTCTAAGAGAAAAGTCTCACCTTTGTGATTGGACTGATCCCATGTTGATGTTACAAAAGAGAGCAAGCATGTGCTACTCTTCATAGTAAGTGGAGTCTATTTTAACAAGCAAGATGGGATGTTGAAGATACTTTATAGTAACAAAGGCAAGGTCATGGAAATTTGGGAATTAACCTTGTTCATGTATGTCAGATGCCATGCTTTATTGTCTCAACCATAGTTCCTAGCATGTTGTACTTGTAAAACATTGTGGTTGTGTACACCACATCCACATAGGATGTCTTAATAGTAGCAATACTACATGAGATACACATTAGCTCAATGATTATCAACATTTTGAACAATCATGTGAAGTTCCAAGGTATCTTTGCATGCACCATCAAGATCCAAGATAAAGCTGTAAAGAAATAGCAATTTCTAGCCAACTATCCACCATAGTCATGGTCTTAAGAAGAATTCAGGCATTAGCTATTATCATGGTTTGCTTCAATACTATTAATGAGAAAGAATAATGGATGCAAAATAGAAGGCTTTGAGTGGGATAAGTAAAGTCTTCCATTGAGCCTAGAATTACAAAGGAAAAGAGATGCCTTATGTTCAAGTGTGGTTTGGGCCATGTTACATGAGTTTCTGTGGAAGTCTAGGGTGATAATTTGCTTCTCTAAGTGCAATAGATATACATTCACTAAAGAAGAAGGGCTTGAGAAGTAGGTGGAGCCCATCAATATAATGAGATAAGAGCTTACAAAAGAAGCAAGCCAGCTATTTAAACAAAGCTATAAGGGGTGTTTCTCTCTAGTCACAAGGGTGGAACGTGAGTATTGGTGAACAACAAAGCAAGGTCCAAATTGAGAGTAAGCCGGTATGGGCTTTGCAGGTGCTTGCATACTATTAAGGGCCTAATAGTATTAGAGTCCAGTACTATTAGTGTGAACAAGTGCGTGAACAACTACTATCAAGTGTGAACAACTACATGCTATTAAGCACAAGTCGATATATGTCACTACATGACAACACTTAAGAATTGTGTCAACTACATATTATTAAGCATAGGATAGTATACGGTGTTGCATAGGACAACACTCTAGAACTCTAAAACTACATGGTTTGTGTGATTTGCATAATGCATGGACTCTAGGAACTTGTGATCTATGTGGACTTGAGAACTCCATAACTGCATGATCCACCTGATCTATGCAATGGTGGACTCTAGGAACTCGTGATCTCCATGCACTCTAGTGTAAGGTGCTACATATGACAATAAAGAGAGTGAGCTTGGAGTGAAAGCCCATGAGTGGAAGTAAGAGCTATGGTGGAAGGAGTAAGAAAGCAAGAGCAAGAGACACAAGATGTGGGAACCCCAATAATCACAATGTATGACTAGCCTTCCCTTATTCAAATGTCATTGAAAGAATAAAGAATCAAGTGACAATGATGGGCGCCTACCACTTGTAGTGTACAGGTATGCGGGTACTCTTAGTGTAACTAACATACGAGTGGCTAGGGATATGCATCTTTATCCCCAACAAACTCCCACTTAAAGGTAAATGTTTCCCTAATGAGAAAAGAATGAGAAAAAAGTGACAAAGAACAAATGTATTTAAAGTACAACAAGATGAGAAAATATGTCATCTCATCCAATGTTCATAACTTCCTAAGGAAAGAAAAATGCTCCACTGAGAGACTTTTGGTGAGAAAATCTATAGTGTTTTGGTTAGTTGAGTTAGCAAGGTTAGATACAAAAAAACTAAGCCGACTTAATAGCACTCATAGAATTCAAATGGAGTGTAGAGAAACCACATTAGTAATACCAAGGTTTGCCACCAGTAGAGGGCCTAACTAGAGAGCCTCCTTGCAAGCCTCAGTGGTTGCAATATACTCGACCTTGGTAGTAGAGAGGGTCGTGCAATTCTACACCGTAGACACCCAAGAAGCAACACCTCCAACAAAGGTAAAGACATAGCCAAAGATGGACTTCCTACTATTTGCATGTCTTGCATAATTAGAGTCAATGTACACCATGGCTCCTCTATCCTAGCCACCATAACATATGCATATATCTATTGTGTCCTTCAGGTACTTCATGATACCCTTCATGGCATCCCAATAACCTCTGATAGGTGTAGCCATATAGTGTGCCACAACTCCCATTGTAAATGCTATATTCGGATGAGAGTTCATGGCATGCATCAAACTGCCCATTGTGGATGCATAAGGGATCTTGGCCATCTCAACCATCTACTCATTAGATTGTGGACAATTGGCCTGATTAACCTTCACATGAGAAGGAAAAGGATAGCCACTAGGCTTACCATCTTGCATATGAGACCGCTTGAGGACTTTTTGGATATACTCCTTCTGTGGACAGATAAAGGAGCCCCATAGCGATTGCGTGTGATGTGAATCCCAAGAATATACAAGGCTTGTCCCATGTCCTTCATCCCAAAGCTCTTTCTGAGCTAAATTTTCAAGGTATCCAACATATCACGATCTCTCCCAACAATAAGTGTGAGGTGTGCGCTAGTCTCAATCCACGGCCCACCTTTTAGTAGTCCATTAGTAGGTTTTCCAAAAATGATGCCGTCTGGTGCTCCCTTGGAACATCACGGGGTTTGTCACTTAGGCCCTACTGAGTCTACTTCGCAACGGGAGAGTTTCGGCTGAACCCACTAGGATTGACTTGAAGTTTCGGGTTCCTAAAATCGGATGGGTCTCCTAGCAGCCAGCTAGCATTAGTAATTTTGAGTCCCACTTTTATATGATTACTCGATCTAAAGCGGACTTGCCATTGCATTTGGGAGACGGAGAGGAGTACGATATGTCAACCCTCCTGCCCATAAGGTAAAATCCCATTCTTGCCCCCTAAAACAATGCAAGTCGGTTCTATCTAATGACTAGTTGGTCAATTTACCGTCTTTCTATTTCTATTGCCGATTTAGAAAAGTTCCCAACTAACTGTGACTACCCTACCATTGGACAGACCCGTCGGGGGTTATGCCCACCCTCTTTCCTTTGATGATGGGGTCATCTTTAGTTTTTTAATTACCTACAACACATTTATTGGAACATATACAACCAGATTCCTTAATTAGTCCATTAAGTCATAGGTTCCTTCACATAGTTTATCTCACCGACACGCATACAATTCGAATAGTAAAGCAAACTTCTTTATTATATTGGAAGCTTATTACAATTTTCATCTTTCTGTCCCAACGGAAGATACACTGAATTCCATGAGAATATTCTATCCACCAAGATTCCACCCTCATAACTAGTATTTAGGGTTCCAGGATCCCATCCTGGGTCACGAAGGGGCTCGTCAAATTCTAGGAACGATGCAGGATTTACAGCAAGAGCCCCCTCTAGCACCTACATTTCCTATTGTCTGAGACTATCCCTATTGATAGACCTTTCACCTATGGAGCAAGTCCAAATCTCTTGTAGCGATAATCATGACCCCCTTGGAGTAGGGTCTTGGCACTAGCTTCAAGGTAGCCTAGCGCGATCCTTCCTTTTATTCTGTTTGACAATGATTTCAATCAGAGATCTAGATTCTAGCAACCACAAACAGTCCTTTCAAATGTATATCAAATGATGCAATGACAATCACCCCATCATGCAATTCATAGCTTCACATAGCCAAGGTAGACCTTATCCTAAGGTAACCTTACATTCTAATGAGGATTCTCCTCTCCATAAAGAAGTGTTGAGTACATCTCTTATAACATGTTAAGAAAGGCATGAATTTCCCGTTTGGGCTATCTTACCCAACATAATGAAATCCCTTAAAGAAATACATTGTGCCAATAACTCAACGAGATGACTTATAGGACTCTTAAATAGATAATCAGTTTCTATAACCATCTCTAGTCAACTCTTAACCTTGTCGCATTTGACCATAACTATATCGAATGCGCGTAAAGACATATGTACAATAGCCTTTGGCCATTAATTCTAACATGATTCTGTGACTTAGAATCTCAATTAATCTAGCTGCAATTTATAACAATTAATTGTTTATGCTTGTACTAATATGTTTTCTAGATGAGTTATCAATTCGTGTGAGTGAAGAATATGGAAGCTAATATCTTATGTAATTATTTTATATAGCAAAATAATAATCTAGTAATGAATAACCTAGTTTGGCAGCATGACGATATTAGAAATATTGTCTTTACTCACACTTGCATTAGCCACACCTGATGTTTCGTTGGTAGTGGCAACTCTGGCAACCTCGGGCACTCTCATATCATTGGCAATACCCGTTGCTTGACTGGTTGTGTTGATCCCCATGGTTTTTCCACTTCGTCGCTTCGAAGGCATCGTCCATAAGTGGTTGGAGAGGTAGGGAAGGTGGAATAGATTCGAGATGAGAGAGCGTAAGAGAATATGGCTTAGTTGAAGATCGAGACAAGGGAATTCAGCTAACTCTCTTCCTCTCTTCCTCTCTCTCTCTCTCTCTCTCTCTCTCTCTCTCTCTGTATTCTTCTCATACCCTCTTGAAGGGGTATCCTTCTACCTCTCTTTCTCTAGCTCTCTCTCGTAGCCTCTCAGGGTCTCCTTATGTCCCCCTAACTGCCCCCCCATACTTCTTATTTATAGTGAATTGGAGAAGAAGGGTTGTGGTTGAGAAGTGGAGCTCTTTGTGGAGGGGGATCTTGAAAAGATAAGTGATTTGATGCTCAGATCATAAATTTGATGGTTCCATTGGCTCTGAAAGGGGGGTAAAACTCCAAGACACTTGCTTAAAAAGGTCTCTGTTCATTGCTTCTTCTTTTCTCTGTTCATTGCTTCTTCTTTTCTCTGAAGTGCTATTTTCTGTCTGTAGACTGCGATTGCAGCGCGCGCGATTTCGCCAATCTCTCTCTCTCTTTTTCCTTTTTTATAAAATCTTCAAACTAACTTACACATCACTTGTCTTTTCTTTTAAATGACACCTAGTTCTAGAAATCTCCATATATTTAAAAAAAAGGATAATATCTAAAATATTTAAAATATTCTAGTCTTTTCCAAAAATCTAATATTTTTAGACCATCCTTACTATACACATTAACATTAGTGATTAATATAGCTCATATCTCTTGTTCACGTTGTAACTTCCATGAAGGGTGGCTACAGCCCTTGTTAATTCATAAAAAATATTAAGTTATGACTCTTAATTTTATTTATTTATTTATTTTTAATGTTAGTTAGTTATTAATGTTAGTTAAATTTTTTTACTTTAGTTAGTAACCTTACTAACTTATTAATTGACTAACTAACTTTTGAACTAACAAACTAAATTTATTGCCTGAAAATATTACATCCTCCTCCCCTTAGAGAAATCGAGATATCCTCATCTCGAGAGAAACTATGGGTACTGTTGATGAAGAGCATTCTCATCTATCCATGAAGCATCTTCTTCAGGATAATCCTTCCATTGGACAAGGTATTCTCTAAGGGTTCTACTCCTCAATTTTCTCTCCTTTACATCAATTACTCTGTCACGTTGTAGCTCAAGGACTCCTTGGCTAGGTATTACAACTTGTTGATCATCAAGGATATGGTTAGGGTTAACTACATATGCTTTCAATAAGCTAACATTAAATACATTGGGATTTTTATATTCTCAGGGAGTTGTATCTTGTAAGCGCTTGGTCCTAAGCACTCAAGAATCTTATAGGGACCACAATATCTTGGACTTAGCTTCTTAAATTCTCCTAAGGATAAATAACTCTTCTTTGGATGGACACGAATGAAGACCATGTCTCCCTCTTTGAAGATTCGTTCTTGCCTTTTTAGATCTACATACACCTTTTGTTGGTCCTTGGCAACTTGAATATCATGTCTGATAATCTTGATTTGATCATCCATTTCTTCTAGCATTTTTCTCGAGGCTTCTACCCTTAGAGTAGGATCGGAAAAATTAAGTGGCATATGGAAATCTTGACCATATAGTGCCTGAAATGGAGTCATTTGAATACTTCCATGACAGGAGGCATTATAGGCAAATTCCACTAAGGATAGATATTGAATTCACCTTTTAGGTTCCTTGCTACAATATGCATGCAGAATATCCTCAATTGCTTGATTAACTCGTTCTATCTGCCCATCAGTTTCTGGATGATAAGTAGTAGTGAAACAAAGTTGGGTTCCAATGGCTGCAAATAAACTCTTCTAGAAGTGTGATGTGAAAAGAGAATCACAATCATTGATGATCGTTTTAGGTAACCCATGTAACCTAAAAATCTATTTTATAAAAATTCTAGCAATATTTTGATGCCAGGAGGCATATTCCACGGTGGATTCTGTGAGGTTTTACGGTGGATTCCGTAAACTTAGATGACCGGGGGTCATACACAAAGAGGATTCTTTGTGCGAGAAGTTGATGGGCACGCCTATCCTTTTCGGGCGTTTCATTAATTTAGTGTGTACGTGGGTGATTCCATAGCGGGTGATTCCGCAAAATGCATATTAAATTAATAAGCGTTTATGAGTTTAGAGTGCGCACTCGTAATAAATTAAGGTTAGGATTTATTTCTAACCAGTTGATTTATTTATGTAGCTGAAGACTGCTAGGTATTCACTTTTGTTGGTTTAATTGTATTATTTTACTAACGATTGTGAATGCTTCAGTTGATGTGTAGAGATAGTAGCAGTGGCAGAGGAAAGCATTGGAGTTTAGCGAGTATTTGACCTTTGGACTATATTTTGATAGGTGCCACGCCTATATTTTGTTATGTCTATTGAGACATCGATTATTGATTATTATTTTGTATGTGCCTATGCGCACGGATATGTTATTTCTATTTGGACATTGAGATTGGGCGTGCCAGACTCTATGGGCACCGTCCATTAGCTTTATTTTCCTATTTTTGTAGAAAGCAAACTCAAAAGCTAAAAGCTTATCATATTTTTGTAAATTGGGCTATTATTGAGCATGAAGATTGAAATATACATAAAATACATGCTTTGTGAAGCGCTCACACAAGGCATGGGGGAGATTGAACCCAATTTGTCTCTTGCCTCTTGTCGTGCATGCTTTTACATTGTTTTTTGTGCAAAAAGGTAGAGTTCATTGTTCTTGGGGACCTTCTGGGATTCACTACGTGAGCATACTGCGACTGATCTGCGCACTAGTGGTATCAGAGCGGAGCAGAGATCAAGAGCTTCCAATCGCTACCAATCTCGGGCGAAGGCGGAGCTCCAGGAACAAACGGGCTCTACAGTCAATCTCATCGCGAACCATCGATACAGGTAGACTTCTAGCGATCAAGAACCCCTGTTTCTATTGTCAGATCGCGAAGGACCAGGCTCTGCAGGCGGAGGACCACGCATCCATCTCCTTCATCAAGTCGTGGTTATACAGTGAGCAAACTCTTAATCTATCTTTATCAAAAGCTTAATTGTAAAGCTTATGAGCCTTAAAGAAGCTTAATAGCTTCAAATTCATAATCGTGGTCTCAGAAGACCCTTCCGAAAATTCCGCGCGGCCAAAAAACGCCCCCCCCCCCACGAAAATCAGACGATTACTGTTTTGATTAAGCTTAAAGGCTTAATCACTTAAGTCTAATCAAAGTTACTCAAGTCAGACAAGGCAAACAAGTTGACAAACTTCAGGTCTTGCACTGCAAAAGTCAAGTTCAGCAAGTCAATTGAAATCAAGTTCTGCAAGTTCTGCAAGTCGGCCTAAGTTCAGCAAGTCAGCAACTCTGCAAGTCTGCTAAGTCTGCAACTCTGCAAGTCAGACTAGTCAATTGGCATCAGAACTGACTAGTGCTTAAAACTCCTAGAAGACTTGTTCCTATGCAAAAACTCTGAACTGGAAAGCTGTTCGTGGCAAGCTGTTCTACCTATCTACAAGTTCGTTGAAGTACTTTCAGCAAACGGCTACATAAAAATTGTAGATTTTCTGAAAATTGACAAAGAAATACCCAAAAATACATAGCCTTGTAACCCCGAATTTGAGCTACGCTCATCCCACTAACCTGATTTTGAGTGAGAAAGGTTTGCTGAGTTTTACAGGATGACGACCCCACATATGGATGATCCTATGGCTGAAGACGATCTACCTGAGCCTACCATGGAACAAAAGCTGGATCTAATCATGCTACAATTGGAAGAAGAGCAAAGGGCTAGGTAAGCATTGCAAGCGCAATTGACAAAACTACAAAGAGCATCCACCGACAAAGAAGAACCTCAAGCTGAAGATTTGATTCGACGTACCATCGACGCCACTCTTGAAGCACAAACCATTCGCAAGGAATCCAAGATAAGTAAACGAAGTTTCAAATTTCGCACTTTCAATGGCATACGAGAAGGAAAGACTGTTTTATCATTCATTAGCCAGTTTGATGACTATTTCTATGAGGAAACTTATCCAGAAAAAGATAAAATCAAGTGTGTTACTAATCATTTGATAGACAGAGCATCACTTTGGTGGACTGTAGTACGCAAGAGCATAGAATGTCCTGCTACTTGGGAAGATTTCAAGAAGAAGTTCATGCAGAATTTCCTTCCACTGTAATTTCATGAGAAGGCTATCAAGCAATGGGATTTACTTCAACAACGGGATCGTGAGCCTATTCCACAGTATACAGAGCGTTTTTGGAATGCACTCTTACAGCTACGCATGCTTGAAGACGTACCAGAGACGACACATAAGCAGAAGTATATGTCTGGACTTCTTGGACATTACTACGCTGAAGTGAACATGTTCAAGCCTGCTACCCTTGAAGATGCCATCTCCTTAGCTCACGACACTGAAGATAAGTTACGCGGAAGAGACAGACGACCACAACAATTCGAAACCAACGGTAATTATGGATCTAAACAATTCAATTCCAATTTTAGAAGGTTTAATCCAGGTTGTTTCTCATCACCATCTTTCCGCAAGAATTGGCCTAAACCACCTGCATTACCATCCACTGTTAATCCAAATCCTAAGCCTACTCCACAAGCAAATCCAAATGTACCCAGACTTCCAGCCATTGCAAATAATGTAACAAAGCCAAGCCAATAGTATGCTATAAGTGTCACCAGCCAGGGCATCTCGCAGCAAATTGTCATTCAAAGAAGCCATCGGCACATATCAACTATCTTGGAGCCATGGACGAAGACGAGCATGAGGATATGCCAGATTTCACTGAAGATGAGGATGATCCTACTACTACTTCCGACACTTTACCAGGTATGCCTACTCCACATTCATTGTTGACTATGAAATGTATGGTGCATGGAAAGGAAAGAACTATCTTGCATGATGATGGTAGTACTCATGACTTTATTTCAGCAAAATTGGTAAAGGAATTGAAATTACATACAGTGCCTACGCATTATCGCATAAAAGCTGCATTTTTAGGCACTAGGTACAATGGCACCAAGAAGTACAAGATTTAGAAATTCAAATTGGTTCATATATTGAAAGAAGAAATTTCTTAGTTGTCCCATTACAGTCAAGCGACATTATTTTAGGAATGCCATGGAGACACCAGCATAATCCAAATATAGATTATTCCACGCACACAATGAATATTAATTTTCAAGGAAAACCTATTACATTATATGGTATGCATGCATCAAATATTTTTCCACTGCTTTCACATACTCAAGCAAAACGTGCACTACGCAAGAATACTAAATCATATCTCATTTGGGTGAATGAATTGCACGCAAAGGAAAATCATATGCACCCTAGGCATAAGGAATTTCTTGCATATTTTAAGGACTGTTTTGCAGAAGACCTACCACCAGGTTTACCACCATCACGACCAGAAGACCATAAGATTGATTTAATTCCTGGCACACAACCACCTTGCAAAGCACCATATAGGCACAATCAAATAGAGCAAAAAGAAATCCAGAGTCAAGTTGAAGAATTACTAAATAGAGGCTTAATTCGACCTAGCAGTTCTCCATTCGGTGCACCTGTACACTTAGTCAAGAAAAAGAATAATACCTATCGTATGTGTATTGACTACCGAGCATTAAATAAGATCACTATAAAGAATAGGTATCCTATACCTAGAGTTGATGACCTTATGAAAAAACTGCAAGGATATTCTATATTTAGTAAAATTGACCTTAAGTCTGGATATCATCAGGTGAGGCTAGATAGATCCGACATATTTAAGACCGCATTCAGAACACAGTTTGGCCATTATGAATTCTTAGTCATGCCATTCGGATTGACCAATGCACCTGCTACTTTCAGCAGAATGATGAACCGTATCTTTCTGAAATATCAGTATTGTGTGATTATTTTCTTTGATGATATTTTGGTGTTTAGTCAAAGTGAAAAAGAGCATTATGAGCATTTATCATTAGTTTTTCACTTACTGAAAGAAAATCAATTGTTTGCAAATCCTGAAAAGAGTGAATTCTTTAAGACAGAAATAGAATATTTAGGTCATATTGTATCAAAAGAAGGAATTAAAGTTGATCCTAAGAAAATTGATGCAATATTGCATTGGCATGTTCCTAAAAATGTACATGAATTACGCTCATTCCTTGGTCTTGCTAGTTTCTATAGGAAGTTTGTACGTAATTTTTCATTACTTGCTTTACCATTAACAAAACTTCTCAAGAAAGGAATTGTTTATCAATGGACTGAAAATCAGCAGAAATCCTTTGATTTACTGAAACGTGCATTAACCAATGCCCCTGTTCTACAATTGCCTGATTTTAACAGACCATTCTTTCTAGTTGTGACCGATGCTAGCGGATCAGGAATAGGAGCCGTACTAATGCAAGACAATCATCCAATAGCATATTCTAGTTCTAAACTGAAACCCTCTGAGCTCAAATATTCCACTTATGACGAAGAACTATTAGCAGTTGTACAAGCATTAAAACAGTGGAAGCACTATTTAATGGGTTCAGAATTCATGATAAAGACCGACCAGCAAAGCATTAGACATCTACTTAGCCAACCCCAAATTTCTGACCGTCATATCAAATGGGCTTCCTTCATTCAAAGTTTTCATCCTATCATTCAATACCAACCTGGAAAAGAAAATGTAGTTGCTAATGCATTGAGTAGAAGACCTGCAATTCATAATATTTCTATCATATCTTTGATTCTTTGATTGCTATGAAAGATACATATCACCAGGATATTACTTTTCATTCTGATTGGCAAAAATTAGTTCAAAATAATTTCATTCCTGTTGATTCATTGTCATAAAATGATGGATTTATGTTTTTTGAAAAGAGACTGTGTGTTACTATTCCATTCCGATCTTTTATTTTGAATGAAATTCATTGTCCCCCATATCAAGGTCATAGAGGTATCATATCTACATTATGCATGTTAACTGAAGATTTTTATTGGTCGCATATGGATGCAGATGTATCTAATTTCGTTTCTGAATGTTTGATTTGTCAAAGAATAAAGAGACATCATGGTAAACAGTATGGATTACTAATGCCTTTGTCTATTCCATCTAAACCTTGGGAACATATTTCTATGGATTTCATTACTGGTTTACCAAATACTAAATCTAACCATGACATGATTTGGACAATTGTAGATAGATTTAGTAAGCAAGCATATTTCATTGCATGTAAGAAAACTTTAACAGCATCACAAGCAGCACAGTTATTTTTGAAAACTGTTTTTACTAACCATGGATTGCCAAAAGTGATTATTTCAGATTGTGATTCTAGATTTTGTAACAATTTTTGGATTACCCTGTTTGCTAATCTAGGCACAAAGATTGATTTCTCATCTGCATTTCATCCAGAAACAAATGGACAAACAGAAGCCACCAATAGCACCATTCTAGATCTTTTACATGCATATACTATCTCTAAACCTCAGACATGGGATACTCATTTGCATTTATTACAGTTTGCATACAACAATACACCGCACATATCTACAAAGAAAGCACCTTTTGAAGTTATTTATGGATATAGATTATCTACACCTGTTGCATCTTTGTCTAATAGAATTCAGAGTGCTGATGATATTGCTACTATGCATAATAGTATTTTTGATGAGGTTAAGGATATGATTGCTAAAGCCCAACGATCATATACCAAACAAGCCAACAAGAAAAGACAAGCCATGAATTTCAAAGTTGATGATTATGTTTGGCTTAGAATAGAAAAGTGTAGACTGCAAAGTGTAGATAGACATCCAGTTGTCAAATTAGCTCCTAGATTCTATGGACCATTTAGAATCATTTATAAGATTAATGATAATGCATTCAAGTTAGAATTGCCATCTCATTGAAAAATTCACAATACATTTCATATTAGTTTATTGAGACCATTTAGAGGCCAATTACCTATCCACCCTGTTTATGAAAACCCACCTTTATTAGAGGAAGAGACTGAAATACTTGAACCAGAAGCCATCATAGACACTGACTACATGACCACTAGAACTGGCCGAAGGTATTCTAGATATCTAGTAAAATTTAAGAACCATCATGTAGAGGAAGCACAATGGATGCACGCTAGAGACTTAAATGCTTTCCCCACTCTGTTAGCTCCACATTGAGCTAATAGCAATTGAGGTCAATTGCTATCCCACCCTGGGGTTATGATGCCAGGAGGCATATTCCACGGTAGATTCCGTGAGGTTTTACGGTGGATTCCGTAAACTTAGATGACCGGGGCTCATACACAAAGAGGATTCTTTGTGCGAGAAGTTGATGGGGACGCCTATCCTTTTCGGGCGTTTCATTAATTTAGTGTGTACGTGGGTGATTCCATAGCGGGTGATTCCGCAAAATGCATATTAAATTAATAAACATTTATGAGTTTAGAGTGCGCACTCGTAATAAATTAAGGTTAGGATTTATTTCTAACCAGTTGATTTATTTATGTAGTTGAGAGAAGTTGATGGGGACGCCTATCCTTTTCGGGCGTTTCATTAATTTAGTGTGTACGTGGGTGATTCCATAGCGGGTGATTCCGCAAAATGCATATTAAATTAATAAACGTTTATGAGTTTAGAGTGTGCACTCGTAATAAATTAAGGTTAGGATTTATTTCTAACCAGTTGATTTATTTATGTAGCTGAAGACTGCTAGGTATTCACTTTTGTCGGTTTAATTGTATTATTTTACTAACGATTGTGAATGCTTCAGTTGATGTGTAGAGATAGCAGTAGTGGCGGAGGAAAGCATTGGAGTTTAGCGAGTATTCGACCTTTGGACTATATTTTGATAGGCGCCACGCCTATATTTTGTTATGTCTATTGAGACATCGATTATTGATTATTATTTTGTATGTGCCTATGCGCACGGATATGTTATTTCTATTTGGACATTGAGATTGGGCGTGCCAGACTCTACGGGCACTGTCCATTAGCTTTATTTTCCTATTTTTGTAGAAAGCAAACTCAAAAGCTAAAAGCTTGTCATATTTTTGTAAATTGGGCTATTATTGAGCATGAAGATTGAAATATACATAAAATACATGCTTTGTGAAGCGCTCACACAAGGCATGGGGGAGATTGAACCCAATTTGTCTCTTGCCTCTTGTCGTGCATGCTTTTACATTGTTTTTTGTGCAAAAAGGTAGAGTTCATTGTTCTTGGGGACCTTCTGGGATTCACTACATGAGCATACTGCGACCGATCTGCGCACCATATTTGAAGCTTTGTAATTGGTTTTTGTTGGAATAAGATGAGTGATCTTTGTTAGCATGTCCACTATCACCATTATTGAGTTATACCCTCCTTGTATAGAAGGTAACCCAACTACAAAGTCCATGCTAATAAATTCCCATTTCATCTGGGGGAATATCAAGTGGCTGGAGTTTTCCTAGTAACTTGACACATTCAGATTTTACCCTTTGGCAATTTAGACATTCAGTGACATACTTAAGTATATCACCCTTGGGTTCTTGCTAGTAATAACTTTTCCTGATAGCATTAAGGGTTTTTGCATACCCCAGGTGTCCTAAAAAAGGAGAATCATGTGCTTCCCAAAGTATCCTTCTCTTGAGAGTCTGACTTGAAGGAATGCATAGTCTCATTCTGAAATAAACAAGTCCTTCGTTTTCATCTATAGAGAATTCTTGATACTTAGTCTTGAGTTTGGGATATTGTTTCTTATTTTGAACTTCCCAAAATAATTGTTGATAGTCTGGGTCCTTATTTACTTCATCCTTGGTCAACTCGGTGATAGGATTAGTTGGCATCGATACCATTGTAGCTAGAGTTTCTGCCCTAGATGGTTCTTCACTGATAAGAGCATTAAGGAAGGCTTTATGGCTAAGGGCATATGCTACTACATTTTCTTTACTGGGTTTGAACTTAATTTCAAATTCATACTCTTGTAGAATCTCAATCCAACGCCATTGCCTCATATTAAGATCAGGCTGAGTAAAAATCCACTTAAGACTTTTATGATCTGTGACTAAGGAAAACTTATTTCCAAGCAATTAATGTCTCCATAATTTGAGAGCATGAATCACAGCCAACAACTCTAGGTTGTGAGTAGCATATTTCTTCTCATGGGTTTTCAATTTTCTTGAAGAGTAAGCTACAGGATGTCCTTTCTGCATTAGTACGTATCCCAATGCAAGAGAGCTGGCATCTGTGAGACAACTTCAAATTCCTTGCTTAAGTTAGGTAGCCTTAAGATAGGAGCAGTTACCAAACTATGCTTTAGTTGCTCAAAGCTAGACTATTCAATTGGCATCCAATTAATGGCAACTTGCATTTTGAGTAAGTCTGTAAGAGGTACTGCAATTTGAGTATAGTTTCTGATGAATACCCTATACCATCCTGTTAGACCTAGAAAACTTCACATTTCCTTGATAGTGGTTGGGGGTGGCCAATCTTGAACATCCTTGACCTTGGCAAGATCTACTGATATATACATTCAGCAAACACTATGAATTCCAAGTATTCAAACTTCCTTTTGAAGAAGGTACACTTGTTCTTCTTCTTAGCATACAACTTGTGTGTTCTCATTGTCTCTAGAACAATACAAAGATGTGGTTCATGATCTTCTTCCTCCTTAGAATAAGTTAGGACGTCATCAAAGAATACAAGAACAAAATAATCAAGATGAGGTCTAAAAATGTCCTGCATTAACCTGTTGAAGGTAGCTGGAGCATTTGTCAACCCAAATGACATCATGATGAATTCAAAATGACCGTATCTTGTGTTGAATGCGGTCTTTGGAATATCTTCATTCTTAGCTCTAATCTAATAATATCCTGACCGAAGATCAATCTTAGAAAAGATCTTTGCTCCTTGTAGATGATTAAGAAGCTCATCTATCCTCGAGATTGGGTACTTATTCTTTAGTGTTACTTGGTTTAGCCCTCGGTAGTTGATACAAAGATGGGAGAGTTCCATCTTTCTTCTTTTGGAATAATACTGGGGTTCCCCATGGTGAACTACTTGGTCGGATATACCCTTGTTCTAGCAATTGCTTGTGTTGCTCTTTTAGTTTGATGGCTTCAGGACATTTTGTAAGGTCTCTTTGCCACTAGAGTGGCTCCTGGAACAAGTTTGATCTCATGATCAACTTCTCTTTCCGGAGGTAACTCAGTTAGCTCTTCAGGAAATATGTCGGTGTACTCTTTTAACCAGGATGGTTCTTCTTCTGCCTGACCATCTTGATTTATCTTGTTAAGCTTGATCAACTAAATAGGTAATTCCTTCTTCAAGCCTTTCACAATCCGAGAAGCTTTTACTAGTTGAACTTTAGGTTTCCCTGTTTCACCTTGTGTAGTTGCTATTTCACCATTCAAATTGTGAAATGTGACTTGACCTTTTCCACAATGGATATGAGCATCATTGGGAATCAGCCAATCCATTCCTAGTAAACATTTGTAGGCTCCTAAGTTCATTACTCTGAACCTCATACTTGAAAGGTTTTCTCCTAGGTTAAACTCTACCTTGGCAGTTTGCTGTGTAGAAAGTACTTCCTTTCCATTTGCTAATTCCACAAGTAGCTTTGATGCATTTAATGTATCTATTCCTAACTTCTTAGTACACTTGGGTGAAATAAATGAGTGTGCACTTCCACACTCAATCAAAACTTTAAATGATTTACCTTGGTGACTAGATGGTGTCTGTATTACCGAATATTGATGATTTGGTCCTTTCCTGTGGAATGCAACATGAACAGTTGCTCTTTCAATATCTTCTTCCATAGTAGGGTCTTCCTCATTATTAGTCTCTTTTAGGGTAATATTTGGCGTTCTTTCTCTTGCCGTAGCTACTTGATCACGGCTTTGGGCAACTCTGCCTTGACCTCAAAATTGGCCTTGGTGATGGTTCCTACCAAGCTTTGGACAACCTCTCCTGAAATGTCCCGTCTCACTACAGTGGAAGTACCTAAGACCATCCCTGTTTCCCTGGGTAGGAATAAAATTTCCAACTATGTTGGATTTTGCCATTTTCTTCTGTCCTTGGTAAAATTGGCATTTGACCTTTGAATCCTCCTTTGTTTTGGCTATTGTAGCTCCAAAACTTATTGTTGTTAAACTTTGATTGTACTTCCCACATAATAGGAGCAACTCGAATCAAAGCATCTTGGAAGTCTATGGGGCAAACGAGTGTTCAGAGGATAATTTAGCCCATTGCAAAACTTGGACACTTGTTGAACAATATCTGTGGGGGGGTGCATATTTAAGAAGAGAAACAAACTTGGAGTAGTATGCTTCTAAGATCAGTCCCATTTGCTTCAAATTGAAGAATTTATTCATCTTCTGGGTGTAATAAGCTGGAGGTAAATATCTTCCTCTTAAGCAAATCCCAAGTAATGGTATTTTTAGGGACACCTTGATCTTGGCCCCACTGCTTTCACTAAAGTCAAGCTTTGCCAATTAATTTTAGCTTAGCTATCATGTCTTGGTTGGCTGGGATAGTTCCAACAGCAGTAAAATAATCTTCCATATATTCGATCCAAATCTCTGCATCGGCTTCCACATTTTCACCTTTCCCGTCAAACTCCGGAGGTTTGACTTGCTTCAAAAGATTCATTTTCTCTTGAGCTTCGTTGGGAATTATTGTGGGTGCGAGATCCTGGGAAATTTTTAGCAATTCGCAAGTTAAAATTTACGAAGTTTATATAGCATCAATAATAGAGTTCAATACTCAAATTATCCATCGCTAAGCTTATTGAAACAACTCTCAAATAAAACTCTCTTCCCATTGCTAAAGTTAAACTACAATTTCAGAGGTTCAACGAAAAATAAGGTTGCATTATTTCTCTGATTGATAAAGTATCAATCAATCTTTTATTACAACGGATGTACAAGGTAATTAGATAGAAAGAAATACATTGTTCAGATAGCTTGCAGGCTCATCTTAAAAGGATTCCCTACTACAATCTAAGTATGACACTCTGATACATCCTTTATGAAGTAGCTTGGATTCAAGAAATCCATGTTTTTGGTAGTTGCGGCAGCTAGAGCGACCTAATACTTTTATTCTGTCGATCGGAAGGATCTTCGTAACTTCCTCATAGATATACTAGTTTAGTTTGATCTTCTTGCCTCTAGTATATAGGGTTGAGTTTACACTAGCCTCATGAAATAGATAGATCTTGAAAACTTTAAGATCTTCCATCCATTTTACCCTTTTCAGATTATTTTGAAGATAAGCTAGACGGCTTACATCGATATAGCAATATCCTCTACTAATCATCCACCGTCTTTCACGATATAGAGGCGAGGGGTTGTACCACTGATCTAGTACCCACATCATTTGAATTATCCAGGCAAAATTGGATGAATGCATGGCTGACATAAACATTATTGGAAAGATCAAGAATCATTTTCAAGATTTGTTACTCTACCATAATTCAAAAATGTACATTAATAAAGAGAAGAAAACATGTCCTAGGCTATGTTTAGAAAAAATGTTTTTCTTAAGCTTACGTCGTATTCTATACTAATGTGCACTCTAATACCAACTATGAGGTGTGTGCTAGTCTCAATCCATGACACACCTTTTAGTAGTCCATTAGTAGGTTTTTAAAAAATGATGCTGCCCAGTGCTCCCTTGGAACATCACGTGGTTTGTCACTTAGGCCCTACTGAGTCTACTTTGCAATGGGAGAGTTTCGGCCAATCCCACTAGGATCGACCTGAAGTTTTGGGTTCCTAAAATTAGATGGGTCTCCTAGCAGCCAGCTCTAGCGTCAGTAATTTCAAGTCCCACTTCTACATGATTACTCGATCTAAAGCGGACTTGCCATTGCACTTGGTTCAAAGAGAATGGGAGACAGAGGGGAGTGCGGTACGTCAACCCTCCTGCCCATAAGATAAAATCCTATTCCAACCCCCTAAAATAATGCAAGTTGGTTCTACCTAATGACTAGTTGGTCAATTCACCATGGTCAATTTACCATCTTCCTATTTCTATTTCCGATTTAGAAAAGCTCCCAGCTAATTGGGACCACCCTACCATTGGATGGATCTGTCGGGGGTTATGCCCACCTGCTTTCCTTTGATGATGGGGTGATCTTTAGTTTTTTAATTACCTACAATATATTTATTGGAACATATATAACCAGCTTCCTTAACGAGTCCATTAATTCACAGGTTCCTTCACATAATTTATCTCACCGACACACTTACAATTCGAACAGTAAAGTAAACTTCTTTATTATATTGGAAGCTTATTACAATTTCCATCTTTCTGTCCCACCGAAAGATACACAGAATTCCATGAGGATATTCAATCCACCAAGATTCCACCCTCATAACTAGTATTTAGGGTTCTAGGATCCCATCATGGGTTATGAAGAGGCTTGTTAGATTTTGGGAACGATGCAAGATTTACAGCCAGAGCCCCCTCTAGCACCTACATTTCCTACTGTTCGAGATTGTTTGTTATAAGATCCGAGATACACGCTCGACTTTCTTATATAATTAAAATAAATATGGCAAATATTATGCTGGCACATTCCGCAGCACTTGCACCTTCTCTTCTCCTCTTGGAACTTGATTTTAGCAGAGCTTCCACAGCACTTGCACCTTCTCTTCTCCTCTTGGAACTTGATTTCAGTAGAGCTTCTGCATCACTTGATTTCAGCAGAGCTTTCGTAGCACTTGCACCTTTTCTTCTCCTCTTGGATGCATGCAAAGTGATGCTTCCTTTACCTTTTCCACACCCAAGGAGAGCCTCCTCTTTTATAGGCTTTCAAGAGCTTCTCTTCTTAGAGAGAGACTTGAGTTAATCTTCATGCAAGATGTGGTTGTTCCATGACCTACTCTGGAGCACTAATTTCGAGATATCTCTCTATGTGTTGTTTGGATGAAAGAACGTCCAACACGAAAGTTGTAGATCTCGTTGTTTCTGATAACCTTGCGGCCTGTTTTTAGAGATCATCTTTCTATCGCAAGATATTTTAAAAATGGATTCACTGTGTCTTTTTAAAAAAGAACAGCTTCTCAAACTGTACTCTTAACTTGTGGTCTATGCAATCACCTTAAGGAGAGTTCATTAAACTGGCTTAGGCCTCAATCTTAAGATTGACTTCCATACAAAATCTTGTGTCTTTTAAGACCTTAGAAAGAGAAAATGACTTCTCTTCTCACTTCCAGAGGATCATGTCTCTTGACTTTCTTAGTGAGAGAATTACCTCTCTTGTATTTCTTAATGAAAGAAAAGACCTTAAACCTTGACTTGATCCCAAATGAATGCAATGCTCTTTACACACAAGTAAACATTCCCAGGCATCCCCGGATGCACATATAAATACATATACACAATGCTAATGCACTTTCTCTTCTTAAAACTTAATCCATCTTCATTTATGTGTAACTCCTTGGTTCTTGTATACACTCTTACACTTGGTAGACACTTCTTTCCCCCTTCATAACTTGTATTGCTTGTACTAGATATCCCTGTCACATTGCTTTGATCACCCCATTAAGTGATGCACTAGGAATATTGGTCTCTAAATGGTCTCATGGCCATGCTAGATCATCATCAACACTTAAAGAAAAGTGATTCATTAATTTATTGACATGAATTTATTAAATAGAGAATGGGTAATAAGCAATCAATTTAGTGACACTATCCCTACTGACAGACCTTTTGCCTACGGAGCCAGTCCAAGCCTCTAGTAGTGATAATCATGACCCCCTTGGAGTAGGGTCTTGCCACTAGCTTGGGGGTATCTTAATGCAATCCTTTTATTATGTTTGACAATAATTTCAATCAGAGATCTAGATTCTAGCAACCACAAACAGTCCTTTCAAATGTATATCAAATGATGCAATGACAGTCACCCCATCATGTAATTCACAGCTTCACATAGCCAAGGTAGACCTTATCCTAAGGTAACCTTACATTTTAATGAGGATTCTCCTCCCCATAAAGAAGTGTTGAGTACATCTCTCATAACATGTTAAGCAAGGCATGAATTTCCCATTTGGACTATCTTACCCAACATAAGTAAAATTCCTTAAAGAAATACATTGTGCCAATAACTCAACGAGATGAATTATAGGACTCTTAAATAGACAATCAGTTTCTATAACTATCTCTAGTCAACTGTTAACCTTGTCGCATTTGACCATAACTATATCGAATGCACGCAAAGTCATATGTATAATAACCTTTGGCCATGGGAATTGAGCTAACTCTCTTCCTCTCTTCCTCTCTCTCTCTCTCTCTCTCTCTCTCTCTCTCTCTCCCTCTCTCTCTCTCAATCTTCTTCTTGCAGCTTCTTGAAGGGGTATCATTCTACCTCTCTTTCTCTACCTCTCTCATGTAGCCTCTCGGGGTGATGGGACTTGAAATGGGCCGGCATTGGCTATGGCACTAGCCGGACCTCATGCTCATGACACACAAACACCCTCATGGCCTCGCGGACCATGAGCGTCAATCTAATGCTGAAGGACAAACTGCCCTGAAGCTTAATTCATGCATTTATAGTTCATAGTCCAACGTTTTCCTAAAACTCCTCAGAGGGAGACCCTTATACATTGGCAATGCCACGATCCACACACACATAGGAGGCACTCCACCGACTAATAGTCGGAGCCCCACTGCAGCTCTCCTACATCGCAGGGATTGGCCCTTTGATGTGCTGTTAAACATATAACACAAACGAGCACAAACTCCTCTCTTTTATATTTCTCCTATTTCCAGGAGATATACCATGCTTCCTCACTTCACAGTCCCTTAGAAAACTGACCCTCTACCCTACGGCAAGGGATAACCTCACACTCTCAATCGTGGGTCAAAGTCCTAAGAAAACAATTGCTATGCAGTCCAGGGGATTTTTCCTTCGATACCATGAACCATGCATAGTGCATAATGTGAATGGTTTAGTGCACAAACAATAGAAAATCAGCATTGTGCATCGTACGCAACCAATCTTTTCATGATTTCCATGCTAACGCTTATGTACTGAAACGAGGAGAGACACCGAGCCTTACGCTCATGCTGCCTTTTCCTTTATTTTAAAACAACATCCTATAGGCATAATACAACACATAAATCAGATTTAAGATTGTACTTTGACACTCAAACTCCCCTCTCACCCTACCGTTTAATGTTTTGCAATCGTTGATAGGTGTAAGAGTCGTTTTATGTGTATTTCTTTGTAGAGAAAGCAATAAATACGGACAAAAACATACAAATGAGGGTAAACCGAGGCTAACCTCATGCTCTACCTTCATAATACATTGCACAAACACTTATGTCATTTTTTGGAATTTTCTTTTTATCGTTTTCTAATTTTCTCCCATTTAAAACCCATTTTTCACCATTTTTGGGTATTTTTTCTCTATTTTCTTCAATAAAAAATGACTAAAAATTGAGATTGATTATGGGCTGTGGCCCTTAGGTTCTTTGACAGCAAAATTTTAGGTTTTATTAATGTTATATCTCATGTTTCCCCTTTATTTTGCAAAAGAAAACCCCATTTTGCCTCTTAAACACGTGTTTTACGGGTTTTATACCATTAATTTCATAACACTTATAATTTTCTGATTTTCTGAGCATAAACTGATCAAACTCATAGAAAACAACAACATAATGCATAATTAGCCCATGGGAACAAATATTCATGAAGCAAATTGTATAAAACATCAATTCTCTTTTGTAAAAATAAAATTACCGTTCTTTGCGGGTTGCGGGTTTTTATTTGCCATGTCTCGGGACTGATTTCCAGCAGCCATTAATGTCCATGACAGTCCGGAATCAGCAATATACCCTCCTCTTGCATCGCGGAGCAATCCCATCTCTGTTGGACAAGGATCTCCATTGAGACCACCATTGAGATCTCCATTGAGACCACCATTTGACGAGCGAGAGGCGGTGATAAGACCAGCATCCAGAGGGGATTCACTGCCAATAATCATTGGGGGGGGGGAGGGGTTGTATTCAGCCTGGTGATCATGATCAACAAGATCATGGCGAAAAATGTGCCAGCGTGCTGTCGCCATCCTCCTCTCTCTCTCTCTATGTTTTTTCCCAAGACTTTCATGTTACATTTCTTTCTTGGGCTCCCAAGGGTCACTTACCCATTTTGGCCAAATTTTGTCCACCCCTTCGTATCTTGCCCGGTTTCTTGGCCATTTCCCCGTCCGGACTCCGAATTGAGCTCTGAAAAATCCTAGGCGTCCGGCTCGGCATCCCGCATTGGCCGGTATGACAATCCGCACAGCAGTCTGAAAAATTATAAAAAATTAACAAGTGTCGCTCGGGCGCCTTTAGAGCACTTTGACGCTTAAAATCGTCCTAGGTCAAGCCACCGCTTTCGACGTTGAATATTTTTCCCTTGATATTTGTAATTTTTAGCTATTTTTAAGCACTTCTCGGCATCAAAATTCCGCTCTCACGGGGTCTCCTTATGTCTCCCTAATTGCCCCCCCATGCCTCTTATTTATAGTGAATTGGAGAAGAAGGGTTGTGGTTGAGAAGTGGAGCTCTTTGTGGAGGGGGATCTTGGCAAGATCAGTGATCTAATGCTCAAATTATAAGTATGATGGTTTCATTGGCTCTGAAAGGGGGGTAAAACCTCAAGACACTTGGTTAGAAAGCTCTCTGTTCACTCCTTCTTCTTTTCTATGTTCGGAGTGCTATTTTCTGTCTGTAGACTGTGACTGCGGCACGCACAATTTCACCAATCTCTTTCTTTTTTTTCTTTTTTATAAAATCTTCAAACTAACTAACACATCACTTGTCTTTTTCTTTAAATGACATCCAGTGTCAGAAATCTCCATATCGTTTAAAAAAAATGATAATATCTAAAATATCTAAAATATTCTAGTCTTGTCCAAAAATCTAATATTTTTAGACCATCCTTACTATACACATTAAAATTAGTGATTAATATGGCTCATCTCTCTTGTTCAAGTTGTAACTTTCGTGAAGGGTGGCTACGGTCCTTGTTAATTCATAAAAAATATCAAGTTACGACTCTCGATTTTATTTATTTATTTATTTTTAATATTAGTTAGTTATTAATGTTAGTTAAAATTTTTTACTTTAGTTAGGACCTTACTAACTTATTAATTGACTAACTAACTTTTGAACTAACCAACTAACTTTTATTGCTTGGAAATATTACAATAAGCATATCATCCACATAGAGTATCAAAATCATAAGGCTACCATCATGAGCCTTCTTTGTGTATAAACATAGATCCATAGTACTATGGCTATATCCATGGGAATGCATAAAAGCATAAAACTTGTCTTACCATTCCCTAGGTGCTTGCTTAAGGCCATAAAGACTCTTTCTCAACTTGCACATTAGGTGTTCCTTTCCTTTTTTCTCAAAGCCCTTAGGTTGCTGCATATAAACTCATCATGCAAGTCCCCATGTAGAAAAGTTGTATTTACATCCATTTGATAAAGATCTAGATCTAGTTGAGCAACCAATGATAGTATCAAGCGTAGGGTTGTCATTTTGGCCATATGAGAAAAGCCTTCATTGAAGTCAACACCATGGTCCTGCTTCAAAATATTACCTACCAATTTGGCTTTATAAGCGAGCATGGGGCATCCAAGGATACTTTTCAACTTGTATATCCACTCGCATGGCAATGCCTTCTTGCCACTAGACAAAGGAAATAAATCCCATGTATGGTTAGTCTATAAGGAGTCAAACTTTGACTGCATAGCTATATCCCATGAGTGACTATAATCTATATGCATTGCCTCATCATAGGAGAGAGGCTCACCTACATCTATCATCATAACATAATCTATGGAGGGCATAAAGTGCCTAGCTCTAGTAGAGCATCTCAAAATAGACTCATCTTACACAACATGTAGATTTTGGGCAATTGGAGCATCAATTGATGTAGGCTGTTTACTTGACTATATGGGAGTAGGAGGATCCTCTTGAAAGCTCAACCTACAGATCTGAACTATCTATTCAAGTTGCTTATGTATGTTTTCCTCATGGAAAACTATATCATGCCTATGGATATCGTAGCGAGCCTACAGAGACCATATAAGCAATATCCCATCTCACTTGCATCCCCATAACCAAGAAAGATACATTTCATAGACTTAGGATCTAGCTTATTGCACTTGTCCTTAGGAATATGGCAGAATGCCTCACAAACAAAGACATGGAAATGAGCATCAGATGGAGGTTTTCGAGTCCATACCTCCTTTATACCTTGCAATCATAGTAGAACAAGGGGGTCTATTAATCAAGTATACATCAATAGTAAGTGCCTCAGTCCAAAAGTGCTATGGTAAGCTTGCTTGGTGAAGCATACTACAAACTCTTTCCTGAATTGTCATATTCATGTGTTTGAAAAATACTATTCTAGGGAGGGGTGTAGGGGGCGGTCTATTGCAAAGCTGCTCAAAAGCTTTTGAGACATAATCACCCCCATTATTGGATCTTAGGTATTTCATCCTATATGTAGATTGGTTTTCAACAAGAGCAAGCCAATGCTAAAAGGTAAACAAGACATCCAATTTCTACTTAATAGGGTAAGCCCAAACCTTATGTGAGTAATTATCAATGAAGATAACAAAGTACTTTGCACCACTTAGCGACTAACAGGGCATGGGACGACATACATCCAACTAAACAAGAGCCAAAGACCCATCCATGCACTTCATTCTAGACTACTTATGTGGACTATGTGCCTTCTTACTATATAAACAATGATCATAAGACTCAAAATACTTATAGCCTAGGGGTGAAATATACTGCAATCTTGTAAGTATTTTTATTCCTTTCAAAGACATGCACCCAAGGTAATGATGCCAAAGAGATACATGTGGAACTAGAACCATTAGACCTAGATACATACAAGGAATAGAGGATACTAGACTTAGCACCACATGTAATAACAAGATTTCCATAGGTAATTTTCCATGAGGAATTATCAAAATTGAAAATATTACCTATATCATCCAAGGTGCTTACAGAAATAAGGCTCGTCGTGAGAGTGAGTATAGGATGTACATCATGAGAGTGAACATACTATATGAACCAATTGGGCATCACCAACACCAACTATCTCTAATACTAGATCATTACCCAAACAAACAAATCCAATCATATTGTGATAGGAGTGAAATCACTCTTTATGAGGGGTCACATGAAAGGAAGCCCCTGAATCTATTAAGTAACACTGAGTATATCCTGACAAAGTATCAGTTAGCTATGAAGAAACATCAAAGAAAGAGGCTACCAATATGAGATCATCAGACACATCATGCTACACCACATAAATCTCCTCAATCTTGATGCTAGACTTGCTAGACACAATGTTGTGATCATCATTATTTTCATGCACTTTACCCTTTCCCTTTTCCTTGCATTTATTTCCATGCATTTTATAGCACTATGGCCAAATATGACTTGGTTTCCTACAATAATGACAAGTAAGACCAAACTTATGGTCATAAGACTTACTGTGAGACTGCCTACCATGTCCTAGGCTAAGAACTTTGAGAGTCTCTATTGTGGCCATTTCCATCTTTCTGGCCTCTCATAGTCAACGCATGTGATGTACGACGAGAAGCATCTACATTCTTTTTGTTCACCTCTTTTGTCAAGAGGGCACTCTCAACACCCTACAATTTCAGCCCATCCTTTGAGATATTAGCACATAGTGCCGTACAAAAAGTGTCCCACCACTTAGGTAGAGTACCAATTAGAAATAAAGGATGCAAAGGATCCTTGAACTCAATATCCTTTGAAGCTATATGGCTGATGATGAAGTGAAACTCATTCAAATGTGCAAATATAGAAGTCCCTTTCTTCATGCAAAGGTCCATCGATAACCCCAAATGGGCTCAAGAGTAGAAGACTCTTTGTAGATTTATAAATTTATGTACAATCATGAGATGTTGTAATATCATGATGGGATTGCCTCTTCAATGCCCAAATCTATAACTTTCATTTGAGATCATAAGAATCAAATTTCATACTATTTGATTCTTTCCTTGTCTATTTTTGGTATGCTTTCTAGTCTTATAAACATTCTAAGAATGCAATGGTAGCATATTAAGTGTTGATAAACATACTGAGTAAGAGAGTTAGGATAAACAATATACTAGTTGCCATATCTTGTATATGTTGATTGTAAAGATGGACTTATTTAGGATCCATCTTATTATGCTTGTCCTTGGGAATATGGTAGAAAGCGTCACAACCAAAGATATATAAATGAGCATATGATAGAGGTTTTCCAGACCATATCTCCTCTGCAACTTGATAGTCAAGAGTAGTGCATGTGGATTGATTAATTAAATGTATGATAGTAGTAGTAACTACCTAGGCCCAAAGTGTTGTGGTAGCTTGCGTGGCTAAGCATACTATGAACTCACTCTCTTGAAACACCCTATTCATGTGTGCAACCATACCATTTTTGGATGAGGTGTACAAGGTGGCCAATTGATGCTTAATACCCCTCTCATCACAAAACTACTCAAAGGCTTTAGATACATACTTATCCCATCGTAAGACCATAGACATTTCGGTGTATACCCAGATTGGTTCCCAACAAAAGCAAGCCAACACTGAAATGTAGCCAAAACTTATGGGATATCCCCAAACCTTATGTAAGTAATTATCAATGAAAGTAACAAAATACTTCACACCACCTAAAGACTTACAAGGCATAGGTCCACAAACATCAAAATGAACAATAGCTAGAGGCTCACCCATGTGTTTAATGCCAGACTTATACAAGTTACAAGTTTGTCTTCCATAAAGATAATGATTACAATAATCAAAACACTTATAGTCAAGGGACGAAAGATACTACAAATGGGCAAGCATTTTTATTCCCTTTAATGAAATGTGACCAAGGTGATGATGCCATAATGATACATGTGGTATTGCAACCCCACTGCCAAAACATGGTCAATTGACATTGGAATTGCTAGGAATAATGCTGCAATAACCATGATTTTCTTGTAGTTCGTGTTTTTCCTTTTTCTTACGCTTGTCATCACACATTTTATGGCATTGTGGCTAAATATGACCCTGCTTCCCACAATAGTGACAAGTCAATGTGTACTTATGACCATGGGACTTATTGCAAGACTGTCCACATGACTGAGAATGAGACTTCTGAGAGTGTCTTCCATGGTGATCATTATCACTTCTGCCATTATTACCTTTGACTATCAAAGCATAAGAGGTGTGGGAAGCATCAAAATTCTTTCTAACCTCTTTATTCAAGAGAGCATCCTCTACATCCTATAATTTCAACCCATTACTAGGCATATTTACACACATAGTAGTACATAATGTGTCCCATGACTTAGGCAATGTAATTGGCAAGAACAAGGGAGGAAGATATCCTTAAATTTAATCCCTTGTGAAGACAAGTGGCTAAAAATAAAATGAAACTCATTTAATTGGGAAGACATGGAAGTCCCCTCCATACAAAGGTCCATGAGTTGCTTCATCCAATATGTCTAGGTAGGGCTCTACTTATCATAGTAGACATTATGAATCTTATCCCATAATTGCTAGGGTGGTCTACCGGTTAAAGACAACATTATAGTAGATCTGTTTAGAGAGTGGCAAAATGATTCTAGATTTACATAACTCATCTAGCTCAACCCAATCCTTTGCATCAAAGCGTTCAGGCTTGCTTTACACCCTTATGTCTCAATGGCTTTTTTTGGAAATTTTGCACTAGAACTTGCTAGATTTGTGCCTTCTAATGGTTGTAATTTGTACCATCCAACTTCTCAATGTTAAAGATAGCACTATCACTTGACCCATCATCCATAATGCAAGATATGAAGGTATAATCTAAGACAAATAGGCTATTGTAAATGACACCAAATAGCCCAAAATAACAACCAAATTAGGAGTTGAGCAAGAGAAACTACTAGTATGATGAGATATCCACTAACTCTAATCAAGTAATTATCATATCCAAGTGACAGTCCTTAGATAGAATGCATAAAAATCAAATGAGAGGCTAATGTAATAAACTATAGCAATATGCCAACAACCAACTGTGAGCAACCAAGAAAGAAAGACCAAGAACAATCGGCATTGAAGGCTGTCACAATTGTAGTGTGTCACAATAACCATAGAATCTGCAGTAGGCATAGTTATCATGTGCATAGGATATCTCAGGGTAAAGAGAGGAGTGCTGCCAAATGCATAACCCATTGAGCCAAGCTCAATACATAAACCAGAAGTATAAAAATATCACTGACAATACACTAATAGACATAAGTGCCAAGTCAAAGTATGTAATCAAATCAGCCTGCTATAGGGTAACTGCATCCAATACATTTCAAGAGAGCATGCACATGAAGCATCCCATGGTCTCGATGAAAGTAAGCTCAAGATCAATTGCATAAATCCAAAGATCTATGTAACATCCAAACTATCATGGGTAACTCCCATTAGAACAAAATCGAATGCCAAATGAGCAATGCAAGAAAAAAACCTCAAGTGTATGACATCTGAGTATCCAAGATACATGAAGCATAAGCTGGGAGCATAAAATCCAATAGATTTTTCAAGCCTGTAAAGTGGATAAGACATTAAAGTAACCAAGGCATGCAAACACATCCAAGATCAATGTAATGGATCCCAAACCTCAACTCAAAAACATGCATGGTATATCAGAAAGTATACATAACAATCGAAGTAGTGGTATATCCACTAAGTATCCCGTAAAGCATAAATGAGAATTAGACATAAGCTTTTCACTGATAAATGCTTACTGGCTTGTTATTACATCACTAAAATAATAGTGAAATTTGAGCTCTTTCAAGATCAAATCAATCCCAAAGGCATAACCATACCATCCAAGCACCAAAATAACATCCTCAAAGCTTCAAACATGCATGATAGAATTTACTATTTGATATCCAAACCAAAACTATTCTATTCTGTGTGAAACAATAGAGAATAGAAAAACTACATTGAATCAACTATACAAGTTCTAAACTTGTAGCTCTCATCGTGCTCTTTGTTCTTAGCAATAGAATGCCTAAATTCGATACCATATGCAAAAATTATAGCCAAAATAGGATAGTGTTTCCACAGCTATCCAAGACTTCTAGAGCATGCTCTATTTTCACTCAAAATTGATAGAATGTTTGCTCCTCAGCTCAATAAGTACTCAACAAGGCTTAGTTAAGCCTTGGAAAGCTCCTTGATAAGCTCAAAGCAAGCTAGAACAAGCTGTGGGAGAAGGAAAGACTCAATGTATACCTCAGGAGAAAGAAAAAATGGCTGCCATGAAACCTTGGGCTAAAGCTTTGAATCTGGGCTGAAGCAAAGGATAAAGAAGCTCCTTGAATGGTCGACTTTGATACTAGTTGAAAGGTAGAGCTAGAGTGGAAGTACACAAGCGGAAATAAGAGCAAAGCAAGAGCTATGGTAGATGGAGCAAGAGAACAAGAGAAAGAGACACGGTACATGGAAACTCCAATAGTCACAATGTGTGAAATGTTAACATGTTTACATCCCATTAGCATTCTAATCCTTATGAGGATCTTGAGAGGATAGTTACTCTATATGTATGAGTTTTGAGCAAGGTATTGTCCTTGAGAAAGAGATAAACAAAATTCTAAGTATTTTCTATGGGAGATTTACATCATGCCCTAAAGATAATATTTCTAATTAGAGGTAAAATATCCTAGTTGATTTACTTGGTTAATTTAAGCCATGCCTTGTAAGGGAAGGTGCATAAATCAAAATTCTTTCTAGATGATAACTTATTTCTTCTTCTAAAATTAGCATCAAAACATTCTTTTTCGTTACAAGGATTTTTATGTGATAGAAAAACTTGGCAGAGTTGGTGCATTGTCATTGCTTGCTTCCTTCCCACTTTTGCACTCATAGTTCTTGAGATTCTTCTCTTGGGTGCCATTTCTTAGCAAATATTTTTTCCTTTGCGCATTCCTTAGCTTTGGCAGTCTTGAAAGATTACCAATGGAAATTCAAGATAGTAGTAAGGCGAGTGTGATATGGTTCTGGGAGATTGTGGAAAATCCAACAAGGATGTAGAATGGAGTAGAACCTTAGTTGAATAGAGAGAGAAGCTCTTGAGGGTTGGAGGTCATGGGATAAATGAGGGGGTTTCTCCTCTCATTCACCTTTGACTTCAATTCTCTCCTTTTCTATCTCTTTTCTAGCTCTAGACTATGAGTAGTATAATTCTTCTCATGAGACTTCAATTTTCTTGAAGTGTAAGCCATTAGATGATATTATTGTATAAGGAGACAATCCAACATAAGAGAACTTGCATCTGTTACAACTTCAAACTCTTTAGGATAGGTGCTATCTCACTAAGCTATTATTGAGTTTCTTAAAGCTAGACTACTCAATGGGAGTCCACACAATAGCAACTTGCTTCTTGGGCAAATCAATGAGAGGTGCATCAATCAAGGCATAGTCCTTGATAAAAACCCTATATCATCCTATTAAACCCAAAAAATTTGCATCTCTTTAAGTGTTGTTGGAGGTGCCCATTCATGAACATCTTTGACCTTGGCAAGATCCACTACGATTCCTTCCTTGAATTTTATGAATCCAAGATATTCAATCTACCTTTTGGAGAATGCGCATTTCTTCCTCTTGGCATAGAGTTTATGTGTCCTCATTATTTCAAAAATGATGCAGAGTTGCAGCTCATGGTCTTTTTCTTCCTTGGAGTAGTTCACTATGTCATCAAAGAAGATGAGGACAAAATCATCGGGATAGGGCCAAAAGATATCATGCATTAATCTATTGAAAGTTGCAAGGCATTAGTCAATTCAAAGACATCACAATAAACTTGTAATCATCATATCTTGTGTTGAAAGTAGTTTTGGGAACGTCTTTCTCCTTAATTGTTATGTGGTAGTAACATGATTCTACATCAATCTTGGAGAAGACTTTTGTGCATTGAAGTTGGTCAGGAAGTTCATCAATTCTTGGAATTGGATACTTGTTCTTGATTATCACTTCGTTCAACCCACAATAGTCAATGCAAAGATGAAGGGTCCTATCCTTTTTCTTTTGAAATAAGATAGGGGTTCCCCAAGGTAAATTTGTTGTTTTGATGTACCCTTGATCAAGAAGTCACTTGAGTTGCTCCTTTAGCACTCGATAGGTTCCAAAATGGACATCTACTATGGTCTCGTAGAGATACCAGAGTGGATCCCAACACAAGATTAATCTCATGGTTAACCTCCCTTTAGGGTGAGAGTTCTATTAGTTCCTCTAAAAATACATATGCATATTGGTAGGATTGCATCCTTGGTTAAATTCCACCTCACTAGATTGCTATGTAGAAATAACTTCTTTTCCATTAGCTAAATTTACCAAAGGCTTGGATAGAGGTGTAATATCTATCCCTAACTTTCTTGCACACTTTAGTGAAATGAATGAATGAGTGCTTTCATAGTCAATCAAATTTTTGAAAGCTTTATCTCAATAAGTCGTGGGTATTTTAATCACTGAGAATTGACAATTTGACTCCTTTTTGCTGAGAATATCATGGATAGTTGCTCTTTCCATCTCTACCTCCAATGTATGGTCTTTGTCTTCCTCCAATTCCTTATATGTCACATCCATAACCTTCCCTTTGCCTCTGGCCATAGTAGGTTTCCTTTTGCCATGAAATTACCCTTGGCAAAAAGTCTAGTTAAGCTTCGGGCATTGTCTCTTGAAGTGGCCTAGTTCATTGCAATGGTAGCATCTTTGCATGTTATTGTTACCACCTATTGACACAAATATCTCTTCTACATTTGTCTTGGCCTTCTTTGGTTACTTTTCTATTAGCCTTGGACTCTTTTGAAAAAGTTGCATGGCCCTCTATTTAGAGAATCATGTCTCCAAAATTTGCCACTTCTAGGATTTTGTTGAAGTTCTTGATAGTTGGATTTCTCAAATTAATGCATCTTGAATGTCAGAGACAGATGCATTGCCTCAAGGCATGTATCCAATGGAGCATTCAATCCATGGAAATTTTTTGCTAGATATTGGGAGGTATCCATGGGTGGCGCATACTTCATAAGCAATATAAACTTTGAGTAGTAAGATTCTAAGCTTAGGTAGTCAAGCCTTGTAAGGGAAGGTTCATGAATCAAAACCATTTCTAAACTATAACTTCATTGTTCTTCTAAAGTGAGCATCAAAACATTATTTTTCATTACAAGGGTTTTTATGCAATAGAAGAATGTGGAATTGGTTTGGGAGAGTCGGTGTGTTGTCAATGCTTGCTATATGTTTCACACTCCCACACTTATAGTTCCCGAGCTTCCTCCCCAAAAAAGACATAGAGTGGAGTAGAGCCTTAGTTGGAAAAAGAGAGAGAATGTCTTGAGGGTTGGAGCTCCTGGGAGAAATGAGGGGGACACCTCCCTTCTTTGCCTTCATATTTGATTCTCTCCTTCCCTCTCTCTCCCCTTTGCTACTCTATTACAAGCTTTCTCTCTTTCTATCCCTCTCTCTCTCTCTCTCTCTCTCTCTTTCTCTCTCTCTCTCGCTATACACATACATACACACACACATACATACATACATACATACATACATACATACATACATACCTACATACCTACATACCTACATACGTACATACCTACATATGTACATACGTACATACATACATACATACATACATACATACATACATACATACATACATACATACATACATACATACATACATACATACATACATACATACATACATACATACATACATACATACATACATACATACATACATACATACATACATACATACATGCAACATATTAGCCTTAATAAAAATTGATGCCAATGCTTGAAGGCACTAAAGCTTACATAGCCTTAGAGGGGGAAGGCATACCCTCCCCCTCTCCTCTATCGTTATTATGACTTCTCCTCTCACTCTTGTAATTTTCAAAGGCCATCTGAGTGTGTCCATGGTAGGGGAAAGATAGCAAGATCAATAGTGAGCTGGGGGTTGTGTGTGTGGTGGAGAGGTGAATTGCATATTGACTATGGCAACATGTTGATAAACACGAGATCTAGAGCATGGCAGAAGCTATGGAGGATGGAAGATGAATGTACAACTCATGATGACATAGACTTAAATAGACTAACTATTACATAAGTGAATTAGGTTCCAAGATAGATTAGCTTAGACTCATAAACACGTAAGATGGACAATGACACTAATAGTGACTCAAACTGATAGTTCCATTACCTTGTAATGAGTGTCAACAAAATACATATCGGGCTTGAAATACATTGGATTTTCTTCTGACATCACACAACATCTTGTCCTTCATTTTGCTTGTTTTGTCACTCTTTACTTTGCTTGCAGCTTCTTTGACCTTGACTTTGCTCTTCTTGTCCTTTGACTTAAGTTCCTTCCTTGCTAGTAAGTCACTTGAATGCTTACTGAAATGAGGTTGTGTTTGCTGAAGACTGAGCAATTCTCAGTAGCAACGACTTGAGTTTACCAAGATTGGGTCACAGGAGATAAAGCTTGAATTTTAATGGCTATGGTGTTGATGTTTGAGGTCCTCAAGACTTCAAAAACTTCAAGAACTTCCTCTCTTTGCTGATTAAATCTTGCTTGAGAATAAGAAGGCCAGTGAATCAAAGTGGCAAGAACTCCAATGAGTGTAATATACCAAACACTGCAAATCACGCATTAACCCCCTTTTTAAATATTGGGGATAATGATATAGCATTTTGATAATTTACTAAGGATAATGGAAAATTTTTTTCCCTTATCTCCCCCCCCCAGCCGACGGTCGTGCTGGAGGGGGAGAGGGGAATAGAATGTAGAGCAAGCTCCTTGCTGGAGCTTGCTCACACTTGGAGCCATGCTTGTCGACACGCAAGGGAGGGAGGATCCCCCTCCCCTCCCCTATTTAAACCATGGGCCTGCTGCCGTCTAGGGAAGGAAGATGAAGGGAGAAAGGGCCGCCATGGCGCCGTTCTGAGTGAGAGAGGGAAGGCCTTGAGAGAGGGGAGGACGGCCATGGAGCTGTTGGAGGAGGATACGCCGCCACAACCAGTCGCCATCTGTCGCCACACTGCGTTGTTCAGCCGCCTTCATTCGTCGTCGTCACTGTTGGATGACTATACCCCCCTGCCCCCACATGGAGATCTGAATCTCCCCTCCATGTGGCTAAAGCTTCTGGAAGCTTAGAAGCTTCCAGGGGGGCCTCCCTAAGCCCCCCTTCTTGTAGGCTTGGGATTACTATTCCCCCCGAATGTCCCTTTGAAGCTCATAAGTCCCCTTTTCTCGCCTTAGCCCCCTTCCCATGGTTGTTGGAACCACACCCCCCCTGTGTCTTAAAACCCTCCCTAGGGCCCCTTCCCGTGACCTCTTGAAACCCCTTACTTCCAAATTTGCCCTAAGGGTCCTTAGGCCCTTACTTATACCCTTTAAGGCTACTTTTCCCCCCTTGGAGTTTCCCCCTTAGGGCCTTTCCCCCCATAAAAGGTTACCCCTAAAAGGGCCTTTCTTCCACCCTCCCGCGTTTTAAATTTCCCCCCCTTAGGCTCTTTTTCTTATAGCCTTAAGTCCACCCCCTGGAATTCCTCCTAAGGGCCCCCTTAACCCTTTTTCTTTCCCCTCCTCGAATTCCCCCCCTTGAATCCCTCAAGCCCTTTTTCCCATGTAAAAACGAGCCCTACTCGCGGAGGATTTCCACAATACCCCCTTTCCCGATTTTAGAACCCTTTCCGTGGTTCTTCTCTCTTCCACACACCCATCCCTTCAAAGAGTCTCCACGAAGGGAAGCAAAAGAAACTTGTAAAGGACGGTGGAAATTAAGAAGGAAATTCGCAAAAGCATAATCTACGATGGGAAGGCTACACTTGCAATGCCTCCTAAGAAAACCTAAGGCGTAGCCGTAGTACTACCCGTTGCCATTTATTGACCAGATTTTGGATCAATTAGCGGGTAGGGAGATATATTCGTTTATGGATTGCTTTGCAGGATACAACCAAATGGCAAATGCAGAAGAGGATAAGTTGAAAACAACTTTTATCACTGTATTTGGTACTTTTGCGTACCATGTGATGGCCTTTGGTTTATGCAATGCACCTGGTTCGTGGCAACGAACAACAGATAAGACATTCGGTGACATATCCCTTGAAGAGTTGAAGGTGTTTATTGATGACTTAGGGGCTGCCACCGTGAGAGAGAGGCAGTTGATCATTCTAAGAAAATGCTTTGAGCGCTGTAGACAATTCTGCATCGCCTTAAACCCACGGAAGTGTGTTTTTGGAGTACCTTATGGGCTATTGCTGGGTCATGTGGTCAGTTCGGTAGGAATTACGACAGACCCCGAGAAGGTCAAAGTTATAGTTGCCATGGGTCCACCACGTACTCCGAAGGAAGTTCATAGCTTTTTGTCTTCGGTTGGTTACTACCGTAGATTCATCAACGCCTTAGCAGAAAGAACGTTGCCACTTACAAATTTATTGTCCTTTAGCTGTTCGTTTGTATGGGGCGACCCTTGTAAGGTAGCATTCGAGGATGTGAAACAAGAGCTAACAAGAGCGCTCGTTTTAAAAGCACCTAAAAGAGGTGAGGTGTTCTATATATTTTCGACAGCCACCATGTATAGCATCAGCTGCTGTTTGGCCCAAATCTGGGAAGAGAAGTGGTACCACCCGATTGCTTTTGCTAGTGAAAGCTGGGGGTATCCGAAATCAATTATACCTACATGGAGAAGCTGTGTCTAGCGATGGTCTTTGGGACCAAGAAATTCAGGCATTATATTCTCTATGAGAAAGTCGTGCTTTATACGAAGGCGGAGGGGCTTCGATTATTGATGAATAAGCTATAGCCGCCTGATCGTCTAGCAAAGTTGTTGATCACTTTGCAGGAATTTGATTATGAAATCAGGAGTAAGCCACCAAGGTTGCAAGGCATCGTGGAATGTCTTGTGGACTTTGGGGAGCCGAAAGAATCTGCGGCTGAAGGTAGTGACATGGAGTTGTTATTTAAAATAGATACAGCATCTATTCCCTCTTGGTATGCTGCAATAACGCATTATTTATCAACAGGAGAGGCGGGATCCGAATTATCTAAAGCTGAGAGAAGGAAAATTAAGCAGCAAGCGTTAAAGTTTGCTTTGATCGCAGGTACATTATATCGGCAAGGGGTTGATGATATCTATCGCCGGTGTGTGATGCCTGACGAGGTGCCATTCATTTTGGAAGAGTGCCATGATTCTGCTTGCGGTGGCCATTTTGCTGGACAGCTTGCGTATGTTAAGAGATGTGATACCTGTCAACGACATGATAGTCGAGAGAATAGGAAACGACCACTCACCCCTATTATGGAGATACTTCCATTTGAGAAGTGGGAAATAGACTTTGTGGGTCCTATTACTCCGTCATCGACTACACAAAAGAGGTACATCATTGTAGCAACTGACTACTTCACAAAGTGGTCAGAAGCACGTGCAACAAGGAAAGATGATGCTAAAGAAACTGCTAGTTTCCTTTTAGAGCAGATAATATGCCGGTTTGGTCCACCGAAAGAATTAGTGTCGGACCACGGAACCCATTTCCTGAATAAGGTGATCAAAGGTTTGACAGAGATGTGACAAATCAAGCATAACAAGACAACCCCATATAATCCGCAAGCCAATGGGCAAGTTGAAAGCACCAACAAGCAGCTTGTGGGCATCCTGTCCAAAATTGTGTCGGAAAAGAAACGGGATTGGGATAAAAAGTTATACGTGGCAGTGTGGGCCTATAATACGACCTTCAAACGAGCCACTGGCCATACCCCGTTCAAGTTAGTATATGGGGAGGAGTGTGTCTTGCCTTTAGAGATTGAGCTGCCGACCATTCGGTTTGCCATCAATCATTCTTTGAGCGGTGAAGATGCACTTTTTGAGCACTTGACGACACTAGCACATTTAGATGAGCTTAAACTACAGAGCTTATTGCCCCAAGAAGTGGCGAAGCGCCGAATGAAGCAGCTACACAACCTCAAAGCCAAGAAATACACCTTCAAGAAAGGACAGCTTGTTCTGTATTATGATGCACGACGTGAATTATTTCCAGGCAAGCTAGAGCCCAAATGGGATGGGCCCTATAGGATTGTTAGAATAGGAAAGAATAAATCCACAGTTTTGTTAGCTGACCTTGAGGGGATAGAATTTAAAAATAAGGTTAATCTTAATAAGATTAAACCTTATTACTTCTGATTGCACTAATACTATGACTGCCTTGCAGGTCTAGGAGAGATCGATCAAACATCTACAAGGAAATCGTGGTAAGGGTTGATGGGTCGTCTGATCCCTTATTTAGAACACCCATATTTGGAACAGAGGTATCATCAGGGAAAGCTCATTTGGTGGAGCAAAGGATACAAGGTGATTGAGCACGAAGGCGGGACATTTATTTGGGAGATCAAGGTCTTCTGCCATCACTGCCTACAAATTTTGACGAGCATCCCTGTTGGATTCAATGATGATGGAGGGATGGAGCCTACAGTCCACCCGTTGAATATGCTGAATTTCGATTACCATAATTACGAGTAGAGTTCTGGATGGCGGGATATGTAAACCCTTTATGGACGTACACCTTGTACTTTGATGGGGCGTCCAGGGGTGCATGCAAAAAAGGAAGTGTAGGAGTTGTCATCCGAGACCCCCGACGACGCATTGTCATGAAGTTAGCTGCTTATCTCGGGGCAAATTTTACCAATAATATGGCCGAATACAAAGCCCTGATTATGGGTTTGAATATTGCGAAGAAGGGTGGTATCCACCAGTTGTTGGTGAAAGGGGACTCGCAGTTGGTTTTAAATCACCTCAATGGGACATACATGGTACGAAACCCCATCCTTTGTATGTACCATCATACTGCCATAGCCCTGCTAGACGAATTCGATAGAGTGTCTTTTCAGCTGATTCCACGGAATTGGAATCAGTTTGCCGATTCTTTGGCTAATTTTGCGTATGAAGAAGACCTCTTCTTTAATTGTGGCCCTTGTCCCGACATATCTATTGATGGTGAGACGGGACCCGGTCGTTTGTGGGGTATGCTTTCTGAACATGCCCTCTTTGGCAGACGATGGTTGATTTGGGTGATGCAGAGGGTAGGGGAGACTCATCTACCTTTATTATCTGGGACCCATAGACTGATTCGACGACATGTGATCCGAACACCTCTTGCAATATACGCAGGAGGGATAGGTCATAATTTAATGCACCTAGTTTAGGGTTACAAGCCCTGTTCCCCTGGGAATGGTTTGCTTTGATGTCTATCATGGTTGTTTCCAGGTGGATGTTATGCATAGTCATGTTTTGTTTCATTAGGCCAAGAGGGCCGATTCAGTTTTGTAGCAAAGTCATGTCTGATTTCATTAGGCCAAGAGGGCCATTTCCCTGTCTAGTGCGGGTGTGTTTAATCGGGTTTTTGTTTTAAGTGTTCTGCTGGACAGATTCCGTGGTTCGTGGACTTTGGTGGAGCCTGGAGGAGCCTTTGCTGTGATGGAAGCTTCTTGTGGCCAATCCAGGTGATACCTCTCCTTTACGAGTACCTTTCTTTCCTGTTATATGTGTATTTGTGCTTGTCGAGGGGATACATTTTTGTTGGGGACCGGCAACCAAGGCATGAAGTCCCAGGTTTAGGCTAAGTAAGTTTGCGGGAGGTCAGAGTAGTCACTGCCTCCTGTAAAGACATTGTCAGGCATCGAAAGACTTGTTATAGAAGGACGTCCTAGTGGCCCTGTTCTGCTAGCCTACTAGGCAGCCATTCTAGGAGTTCTTGTTAGTAGTGAGGCAATTAGGGAAGCCTGCCAAAAGATAATAAAGATGATGCCCAGAAACTCTGTACATCCTAAAAGATGAATATAAATACGAAGGTGTGTAAAAAGGGGTTCTCGCCCCTATCAAAGAAAAGAAAAGAAATGAAAATATATAAGCAGTTGATCATTGCCTTGCGAAGGCCTGGTAGGTTCTTGGGGACGAATCAGACCCGGGGCCGATACCTTGTCTTCCTAGGGGTGGCTTCTTGCCAAATATAATACCAAAACAAGGAAGGTTGGAGCAAAAATAAAAGTGAGCGTTAGAAAAGGATTAAGTGTCACCTTGCGAGGGCTTGGTAGGTTCTTGGGTGCCGAGACAGGTCCTGAGGCCGATGCCCTGTTCTCCTTGGGTCACTACGCTCAGCTCCCTCCTTTTTACATGCCCAAGTCTGTTCATCCAATACAAACCCTAAAAGGAAACATGTACTGAAAGAAAATACTCCTTGATCAGGCTATAGGAGTCCTCGCCTATAGGAGCTCCTAGTTGTGTTGTCTTTAGTTGGTAAGTAGTGCAGACTACCACTTAGGGCAACCTCTTTGATAGTTTTTTTTTAAAGTTTGGCTGTGTTGGAGCAGCTGGTTAGTGACTCACTTCGGATCTTCTATTAGATGATACTAGGCCTACTCCTTGTGGATGTCATGCCTTGGTTTTGTCCAGGGGTAGGGGGAGCATTGTGCTGAGTTTTATTATATAATTGTTTTGTATCAGTTTGATGCTTCTTTGGTTGTGTATGTGCAGACATGTTCGTGGATTCGACGGGCTGAGTCGCCCTATCCCGTGGTCGCCAATGAGAGCGGAATTTAGGTGACGGGAAGTGCTTAAAAATAGCTAAAAATTATGAATATCAAGGGAAAAATATTCACCGTCAAAGGCGGCGACTCGATCTAGGACGATTTTAAGCAACAAGCAGTCGACGGGCGCCCAAGTGACACGTCCGAATTTTTGGTAATTTTTCTGTCAGTCAGGATGGGATGTGGGAGCTGCAGGCCTGTGCGGGATGCCGAGATGGACGCCCAGAAATTTACAGCACGTCAATCGGATCTCGTAGGAGGAAGTTAGCCCGAAACCGGCCGGGGTGCCCAAAAAGGGGCCAAATTTGAAATTTCAAAGGGTGTGATTAGTGGGGGGTGCCCTTTGGCTCCCCCACCCCCCCAATTTTTTCGTGGAGGGGAAGATAGTGCCGTGCAGCAGACAGCCGCGCGGAAAAAACGGCGCGCCCTCCCCCCCCTCCCCCACAAATGAGAGATGGTGGCTACATACAAGCAGGGGAGATGAAGGCATAGCCGATCTACAACATGTTTTCGCTCTCCATCGCCGCCCTTTGCGCGAGATATGGTGGACTATGCAGGAAGCCCCATTTTCAGCCTTTCTCTCTCCTCCTCCTCTCTCCTCTTAGCCCCGTTCATGCGTGAAAGAGTAGAGTGCAAATGGACGGCCGGATGGATGCCGGTTCTTGACGGGATTGAAGAGCAATACCAAACCATTGTAAATTGCTGGTTCCAAGCACAATCCATGGCTGGAAATCAGTGGGGGAACGCGCCAAATTAAATGGAAAAAACCCGCAAGTCACAGTAATAATTGTTTTTACAAAGGAAATGGTCTTTTTATGTGAATTTGGTTGACAAAAATGTGTTCATATGGATTGAGTTTTGAGTATGTCATGGTTTGAGTTGTTTTCTGTCCCTTCATCATCAGAAAATCAGAAAAAACATGTGCCGGATGGCAGAAAACAATAAACCGAAACACGAAAAAGCATAAAAATGAATGAAAAATGGGTTTTTTGGGGCTAAAAATGATAAAATAAATTAATTCACATCTACTAAAATTCTATTCTTGCTGAAATGAACTAAGGGCCACAGCCCCTAATCTGTTCTTAATTTTCAGTAATTAAAAAATGGGAGAAAATGGGAAAAATGACAAGAAAAGGGTGGAAAAACCCTAAAAAATAGGGGAAAAATATATTTTGGGTTTCGAAAAATAAGGATAAATAAGAGCAATGTATGTGGATGTATAGTGGGGCTGAGGCATGAAGATTTACTTCAGATTAGCCGTACTTCCGTGTTTTAGTGCGGTTTTCACGCTTCTTATACACAAAATAGTGGCAAAATGCCATCTAAAAGGAATGCAACGATGTAATATTAAACCGGGGGATGCATAAGCATTTAGGACGAAAAATAATTAAAATTGAGGGCCTAGTAGCACGAAGATCACTTCGGTGCTAGGCTATGCAACGAAGCACGAATCGTTAGAAAGAAATCATTGAAAGGAATGGTTTTGCACTTGTGCACGATACTGTTTTGTTAAATGATTGAGCACTAGGCATCCACTAAATGCATAGAGCGTGAAGAGAATTTAGAAAATATCAGTGACCAGCTCCTGGACATGCATTGCAATTGTTTTATTAGGACATGACCTACGATGAGAGGCAGTGAGGTACCCATGCTGTAGGTAGACGAGGGTCTAAAGGGGAAAGCAAGTGAGGAAGAAATGGTACACTCCTGGACGACAATCGTGCCCATATAATGCTTGAAAAGGGGTCATCTGAATGCTTTGTTAGTAAGAAGCATTGTAGGCAAACTCAACCAGTGACAAATATTGAATCCACTTTTTGGGTTCACGACAGCAGTGTGCCCTAAGCATATCTTCAATGACTTGGTTGACTCGTTTTATTTGACTATCGGTTTGGGGATGATAAGCTGTACTGAAATAGAGTTGAGTCCCAATGGCCTCGAAGATAGCCCTCTAGAAGTGTGAGGTGAAGAGAGAGTCACGATCACTAATGATCCTTCTAGGTAACCCATGCAGTTTGAATATTTCCTTGATGAATAACGTTGCGATGTCTGAGGCTTTATAGTTTGTCTTAACAGGGATAAGATGTGCAACTTTGGTGAGCATATCTACCACGACCATAATGGAGTCGTATCCTCCTTGAATTTGGGGCAGGCCAACAACAAAGTCCATGCTAATGAATTTCCATTTTATTTGGGGAATGTCAAATGGTTGCAATTTCCCAAGCATTTTGACATGTTCGGCCTTAATGCGTTGACAATACAAACATTCTGTGACATATTTGAGAACTTCACCTTTGAGCCTATCCCAATAATAGCTCTTCCTGACCGCATTAAGGGTCTTGGCATAGCCAGGATGTCCTGAGAAAGGGGAGTCACGGGCTTCCCAAAGTATCTTATGCTTGAGTGATTGGCTTGCCGGGATACATAATCTTGTCCTATAGTAGACAAGTCTACTATTGATAGATAATTCTTGATACTTTGTTTGTAGCTTCGGGTCTTGATCTTTGATGGGGATCTCCCTTAGCAATTTATGATAGGTTGGGTCATGGCATGCCTCTTCTCTAGCTAGCTCAAGAATTGGGTTGTTTGGCATGGATACCTTTGTGGCTAGAGATCTAGCTGTTGATGGATCTTGCAAAATCAAAGAATTCAGAAATGCCTTGTGGGACTGAGTGCATCGGCAACTACATTCTCCTTTCCAAGCAGGTATTTGATTTCAAATTCATATTCTTCCAGTACTTCAATCCATCGACGTTGCCTCATATTGAGCTCATTTTGGGTGAAAATACATTTAAGACCTTTGTGGTCTGTCACTAAGACAAATTTGTTACCCAACAAGTAGTGTCTCCAAAGTTTGAGAGCATGGATGACAGTCAACAGGTCCAGATCGTGGGTAGCATAGTTCCTTTCATGGCTCTTCAGTTTCCTTGAAGAGTATGCTACGGGATGACCTTTTTGTATGAGCACACATCCTAAGTCAAGTGTGCTAGCATCAGGTATTCTTCAAACTCCTTACTAAGATCAGGAAGTTTCAAGATGGGTGCTGATACCAAGCTTTGCTTTAGTTTGTCAAAGCTGGTCTGTTCAGGAGGTGACCATACAATTGATACTTGCTTCTTTAGTAGATCAGTCAGAGGTGCTACAATCAAGGCTATGATAGTTTTTGAAAAAGACCCTGTACCATCCTGTCAATCCAAGAAAACTACGTATTTCTTTGACAGACGTTGGTGTTGGCCACTCTAGAATGTCTCTGACCTTGGCCGGGATCCACTGAAATTCCTTCCACCGATACAATGAATCCCATATATTCAATCTATCACTTGAAAAATGCACACTTCTTCTTCTTGGCATAAAGCTTATGTGCTCTCATTGTTTCAAAAACAATGCGAAGCTAGGGTTCATGATCTATTTCCTACTTGGAGTAGACTAGGGTATCGTCAAAGAAGATGAGTACGAAGTCATCAAGATAGGGCCTAAAGATATCCTGCATTAACCTATTGAAGGTAGCAGGAGCATTTGTCAGCCCAAATGACATGACTAGGAATTCAAAGTGTCCATACCTTGTGCTGAATGCGGTCTTCGGAATATCTTCTTCCCTGATCCTTATCTGATAATATCCAGATCTGAGATCTATCTTGGAGAAGATCTTTGCACCTTGAAGACGGTCAAGAAGTTCATCTATTCTTGGAATGGGGTATTTGTTTTTAATGGTTGATTGATTCAACCCTCTATAGTCAATGCATAGCCGAAGCGTTCCATCTTTCTTCTTCTAGAATAGCACTGGAGCTTCCCATGGCAAATTGCTAGGATGGATGTAGCCTTGGTCTAACAGTTGCTTGAGTTACTCCTTTAGCTCAATTGCTTCCGAGATGGACATCCTATATGGTCTCTTTGCGACTGGTGTAGCTCTTGGCACCAGCTTGATTTTGTGATCGACTTCCCTTTGAGGAGAAAGTTTTGTCAACTCTTTAGGAAATACGTCTGCATATTCCTTTAACCATGAAGGTTCTTTGCTAGATTCCTGATTCTGATCTAGCTTATTTAGCTTAATCAAATAGACAAGTAGGCCCTTCCTAACTCCTTTTATTATCCAAGTTGCTTTTGCCAGTTGAATTTTTGGCTTACCAGCCTCTCCTTGAGTTGTGACTAGTTCCCCTTCAGAATTTCGAAAGGAGACTTTGGCCATTTCCATAGTGAATGTGGGCATCATTGGGTATTAGCCAATCCATTCCGAGCAAACATTCGTGGATACCTAGGTTCATTACCCTGAATCTGACCGAAGTCGACTTTCCACCCAATAGGAATTTCACCTTAGTAGTTTGCCTAGTACAAGAGACCTCATGACCATTTGCTAATTCCACAAGTAAGGTAGGTGCATCTATTGTGGTTATTCCTAATCTTTTTGCACATAGTGGTGAAATGAAGGAATATGTACTACCACAATCAATCAAGGTTTTGAAGCTTTTACCTTGATAATCTGATGGAGTTTGAATCACCGAGAATTGGCGATTGGGGCCTTTCTTGTGAAGAGCGGCATGAACCGTTGCCCTCTCAATGTCAGCTTCCATGGATGGATCTTCTTCATCATGCAGCTCCTTGTTGGCAACACTAGAGGTTCTCCCTCCGGCCATGACGGTGGCTCCTTGGCCATGGACGGCTCCTTGGGATGGCCCTTGACGTTGTCCTCTGCTAAGCTTGAGACACTGCCTTTTAAAGTGACCAGGCTCGTTGCAATGGAAGCAATGGAGATTGCGGCCATTACCTTGTGTAGGAATGAAGTTGTTGACAGTGTTGGTCCTAGCTTTCTTCCTTTGTCCCTGATTTTGGCCCTGCGCTCTCTTAGCCTGAGACCCATACATTCCCTTGTTCTGATCCTTGTAAGACCAAGTCCTGTTATTCCTTGGCTTGGTCTGCACCTCCTCTATTATCGGTGCAGCTCGAATGAGCGCGTCTTGTAGGTCCCTTGGACGCATTGATTCCAAGCAAGTGTTTATGGGTGGATTTAACCCAACACAAAACTTTGACACCTATTGTTTCATATCCATTTGAGGCGCGTACTTTAAGAGAGAGATGAACTTTGAATAATATGCATCCAGGGATAGTCCAAGCTACTTTAATTCATAGAATTCGTTCATCTTCTGTGTGCGGTAGGCAGGTGGCAGATATCTCCCTCGCACAACTTTTTTTAATCTTCTCCCAGGTAACTAACCCTTCCGAGATCCCTTGGTCTCTGCACCATTGTTTCCACCAAAGTATTGCTTCGCCGGTAAGCTTCAGTTTAGCGAGCATAGCTTGGTTAACGAGAGCAGCTCCTGCTGCCTCGAAATAATCCTCCATGGATTTGATCCAGACCTCGACGTCAGTTTGGGCAGTCCTTCCCTTACCATAGAATTCAAGTGGCTTAATTTGTTTGAGAAGGAACTTCTTCTCTTGGATTATAGCCATACTTAGTGTAGGGGTCGGACTAGGATTTTGCACTTGAGGTTGCACCTGGGCAACAAATTCTTTATGTTAAAAACTTACTAAACGTTTCTCACATTATATTAATATGCCCAGTTCAGCTTTTAGCCAAGTGACCTAATCACTTAACTCCTTTACCAACAGTTATATCCATGACAGAGAGTGATTTTAAAAAAAAATCTTATTCATTCATGTGGCATAGCCCTTTTGAGTACATTTATTTTGGGAAGGTAGAACAAGCTGATTGGGACATCAGTTTGGGAAAAATAAGATTGTGTTATATTCAGCTACAGGGACTGAGAAATAATATGGAGAGGGGTCATGGATTTTTAGGAATCGATAGGTCATAGGAAGCTTGGGGTATCCCTTCCTTTGATACTCGTTCTTCTCATAACGTCCTAGCACCTTGATTTTATCGGCAGGGGTTATTCGAGTCACTTCCTCGTACACATACTTGTTCTGCTTGACCTTCCGACTACTGACATGTGGGGTTGCGTTTGCGTGAGCCTCGACAAAGATGAACAGCTTCACGATATTTAAATCCTCCATCCACTTGATTCTCTTCAAATTGGTCTGAAGGTACGCAAGTCGGTGGGCCGCTATGTAATAAATTCCTGATTCACCCGTCCATCTCTGTTCCACATACATGTGAGGGATTATAGATACGGTCTAGAATATTCATCATGCCTAGCCTCCGTCAATAATCCGAAGCACACATTGTAGTCATAAACATAACCTGGAACACCAAGAATTTGTTCCATGCTTCGCGACTCTACAGGCAGCATCCATAAGTAAGGAAATATTCTTAACGGCAACATTGCTCTACTTCTCCTCATTAAGTTTTCTTGTAAATATTAGATTTTGTTGGTTCGTTCTGATACCAACTGTAACGTGTCCCCCTGTCCACTTGTAGGACACGTCTTAGCAGCCCATCGGGAAGAGAGTCTAGAAAGCACCACCCGGCACTCACAAGGAATGTCATGGGGTTTGCGCAAGGTCTTCCCGAGTCTGCCATGAAGTGGAAGCATCTGGCCATTCCCACTTAGGACCAACCTGAATCAGGATTTCCCTAATAGTCAAGTTCCCAGGAGGTAGCTAGCGTCGAGCCCCAGAATGACCACTTTGCATAGAACATCAGGCTCGAAGCGGATTTATACTGCACTTGGTTCAAGGAGAATGGGAACCGAGAGGGATGCGAAGCTCGACCTCTCTCCCGTAAGGCATAGTCCCATTCCGTTCCCCTAAAACAGCATAAATCGAGACTCTAACTCTATTGATTCTAGGTCATTGTTACCTCACTGTCAATTCCTTTGAGAAAAGTTCCTGGCCAACCGGGACCACCCTTCTGTAGGATGGACCAGAGTCACGTCCACCGTGCTTTCCTTGGTTTGCTTTAGTTATCTAATTACCTACCACATTTAGTTTGACAAGCAAAAACAACTTCCTTAATTGACCATTTAATCACTGGTTCCTTCACGTAACTTAAGCACTGACACAGAAAATCAATGTCAAGCAAGTTCCTTTTTCAACATTTGATCTTTATTTATCATAGTCTTTGGAATACATCAAATAACGTGCCCGAAGGCTATCCCAGCAATCCTCAAGGATCACTATTCCAAGTTTCGCCCGTTGACTAGTATGCGGTGTCGTATTGCTGCGCATTCGAGGTGTGAAATCCACCCAATAGTTGTGTGTGTGGGATTTGATACTTTGTACATATCTAGTTGTTGTGTTTATACTTTTGTTCTGCGTGGAAGAGGGTTTGGAGCAAGAGGAACTTATCAATAATGCTCTAGTTGGCATGTTTTGCCAAGTGGTCAGTCAACCTAGATGAGGAGGTTTTGATCAACAGTTTACAGGAGCTTTGGGAGATGTGGCAGGAGGTTTTGATCAACAGTTTACAGGAGCTTTGGGAGATGTAGCTGAGACTAGCACAGATTCTGAGAATTGGTTATGTATATGGTGCTTTGATATTCGAAGGTGTGAATGGTGGAGTTCTTTGTGAAGTTCAATATTTTCAGAATGACATGCATGTTAGCTTCCATATTTGATCTTCTATGATTGCTGCTGTATATTCCATAAAACATTATGGTTGACTCATGAGGGAGAAGAAGTTTGTCAAGAGAAACTTAATGGCTGGAGGAAGCTCACAAGTGGGTACAATAAGTAAGGATGAGCTTTTGAAATATAATGGAACAAATCTGGAACTTCCCGTTTATGTGGCGATAAATAAAAGAATTTTTGATGTATTAAAGGCTAAGAACTTTTATGGGGTTGGGGGTGCTTATGCTGTTTTTGCTGGCAAAGATGCCAGCCGTGCTCTTGCAAAAATGTCTGGCAAAAAGGGGGGAAGATGTTTTTTTTGGGATGGAATCTGGCAGAAAGAAAAAGCTCCTGCGATTATAGGCTGTAAGGCTTTATTGGTCGCAGAAGAACAGCTCTGACAGGTAGGGATGCTTGTACATGGAACTCAATGATTGGAGTTAGGTGTTCGAGAGCCCACGAAATCAAAATGTTATATTGTGGAATGCGATGCTACGGGGATACGTTGAACAGAATCAGCACAAAGAAGCGGCAATGAAAGTGAACAAGGCATTCTTTATATCGTGTGTTGTAGTTTCTCAGTTTTCACAAGCCAGAACAGGTTGTGCCGGGGGAGCTAACTTTAGTGACTGGAGTACCTAGTTCAGGCAAGAGTGAATGGATAGATGCATTGCTTTGTAACCTTAATGTTTCAAAGGGCTGGAAGGAAGCTTTTTTGGGGAGAAAAGCCAATTTGGAGGTCGCTTTTCTAGTCGGAAGGTGGAGAAGAGGGATCAAAGAATTGTCGGAACGCAACTTTGCTGGTTCAATCAGAGAGGCTTTTTGATCGAGTCGCGCTATCTTTCTGGTCGCAACCTGCTGTAGAATTCACTCGAGGAGCAACTCTTCCTGCTGACGGACAATTGAGTGGTCGTAGATGCAAAAATCCTGTGTTGCACGCATGGGTGGCCAATTTTGACGAGAAACATCTATCAGAGGTCATACTGTGATCCCATCACAAGTGAATCTGTGCTGGCAGCGTGTTCTCCTATGATGTGATCGCCTGTGAAGCTTGCTTGATGAATTTGAAAAATTCGTCACCAAGGAAGCTCGACAGGGGAAAAGAAAACTGCCTAGCGGTCACTTTCCGATGACAGTGATACCAGCGATGAGGATGTCGACACCGATGACGTCGAGGCTTTTGTGTTTAATGACAGACGTGAACAAGGTGTTGCACAGGATGATAACAATGAGGATGAAGATGATGAAGACGAGGAAGAGGAGCAAGAAGATGGAAATGAGCAGCATGAGGCCAGTGGCTCCTCTGGCTCTGCAGCAGACTCTGATTCTGAGACTGATCGCAGTAAACTCCCAGAAGAAATTCTGAACTTAATTTCTGTCTCTGCTTCAATTCCTGCTTGAAGATTATTCATTGATGAGCTTGAAACCTGCTGAGGAATGACATCGTATCATCTTCTTCAACCTCTACTCCTCTTCATAATCTGATTGATTCAGAGATGAGATTATTCCTGTGAAGACAAAGTTGGTGGATGCAAAAACTGGGGCAGAGAGGCATGTTGTTGTTTCGGTTGATGATGGGATCAGACCTAGAACTTCCCTTGCTGACCTAGCAAAATTAAAACCTGTTTTTAAGAAAAGATGGTACTACACTTGTAGGAAACTCGAACCAGCTAAGTAATGGTGCTGCTGCAGTGCTACTTATGAGAAGAGATGTGGCCTTACAGAGAAATCTTCCAATTCTCGGTATATTCAGGAGCTATGCAGCAATAGGTGTTGATCCAGCAGAGATGGGGGTTGGACTTGCTGTTGCTATTCCAACAGCTGTGAAAACTGCTGAACTAGAAATCTCTGATATTGATCTTTTTGAAATAAATGAAACTTTTGCATCTCAATACACATACTGTCTATAAAAATTGGGGCTAGATCCAGAGAAAGTAAATGTAAATGGTGGTGCTTGAATCCGATAGCTCTTATGTTTCTCACAAGAGCTCAGCTGGATACTTGTAGAACTATGATCTCTTATGTTGTACCTCCATCATAATAGAGCAGCTTAGGAGAAAGCTTGTGCCTTTGTATTTCTGGCTTCCTCCACAAGAAGCTTTTTATGGTCTTACCAGACAGCCTGAATCCAAGAAGATCACGATAGTGTTGTATCTTTGAATTCTAAATTTTTGCACATAGTGTTTGAGGTCAAGGATCTACAAATGCAGCAGAATTAAATTGGGAGGCCTAAAATTAGTGGACTGATCAGATTTGAAGTCATCTTGTATTTTGCAAACTTCATGGCAGTAATATAAATACTACTTGGCATCATTTTCTCATCTTGCTTATTCACATGCTGGATCTTCTATCTTGAAATTCGTCAAAGTCCTCTGTGGTCGTGACTTTGCTTTTGAAAACCCTTCGACAGCGGGCCTCGAGATCCCATCTCGAGTCACGTTGGCCTCTTGTGCAGGATCTGGAGGCAAGGGATTTATGGCCAGAGTCTCCCCTGGTACCCAAGCATCCTCCTACTCCAAGTAGCACCCACGGAGAGACCTCTCGCGGTGTGTTCGGCCCACGTACCCGGCGCAGCTAACAACCCCCTTGGATAGGGTCAGGCATACAGTCGGAGGTAACTGGAACTGCCTCTTCCTCTAGGCTTTTTAACCTGAAGCATTAGTTGTTTTTCCTAAAATTAGTTCCTTGAGAAAAGAAGTACAAACAGTGCACCTAAGTGTACAATCACAAGCATTCCAGTGGTCGTTCGCATGGCCAACTGCTAAGGTGTAATTCCTTCTCCTCGAATACTTCCAGCATTCGATCCTGGATCATTCGCGACTTGGCAAGATCCCAAGGTGTAATTCCTTCTCCTCAAATACTTCCAGCATTCGATCCTAGATCATTTGTGACTTGGCAAGATCCCAAGGGTTTCGTAAGCCGAGTTGCTTGTTTACCCTCGTTCCTTGGGTTAGGGTTTATACCCTGTTGACCCAAATTGTCACTACCTTAGGTTTCCTTATGTTATAGTCAATAAATCCTGGAAAACCCCGACATCCTAACTTGGTTGGTCAATTTTCTTCTTGGAAAATCACCCTTGCCCTAAACTTGACAAAACAATTTCCAAGAGTGTAATATTTCCGCACGAAATATTAATAATACTAGACCCGCGCATCCAGTCCCTGCATAGGAAAACCCTGGGCTAAAATACTCCAGGCCGCGATGTGCGAAAGAGGTCGAGGCTAAAAAGCCGTAAGCCGCATGGGAGCACCTTTTCAAGGGGGAAAAAAAAGGATAATGGTTAAATTTTGGCAAATTTTTGTAATAAAACCCCCCCCCAGCCAATGCATGGTTGGGCGGGGAGAGGGAGTGTGAGAGGGCTTGAGTAGGTGTGGGGAAGCATGAGGGAGGGGAGCATGCAATAGCCACGTGTATGGCTATCCCCTCCCCCCTCTACCTATATGAACCTGCCCCTTAGGCTTGAGGGGAGGAAGAGGATGGAGCTGTGCTGCTGCTGAAGGGAGGAGAGAGGATCGTGAGCTGCCCTGTCGTACTGGCTGCCATTGCCATCAACGCCGCCTGCTGCCACTGCTATGCCACGCTACGCCACTCAATGGCCACCATCATCATTATAATCCTCCTCATCGTCATCGCCCTGCCCATCATCCTCTCCACCAATCATTTCTTTCTCTCCCCACGTCATTCTATGGAGTAGAAGCTTCTAATTTAAGCTTCCATAAGCCTGGTTCCCCCCGTGTTTCCCCGGGGTTTTAAACCCAAGCCTCCAAGGCCTGTGTTGGTGCATAGATCGGATGTCGTAGGTGCGTGTAGTGAGCGTCAGAAGGTCCCCAAGAACAAAAGAACTCTATTTTTTGCACAAAACTCAATGTAGAAAGCATGCACGACATGAACAAGAGACCAATTGGGTGCAATCTCCCCCCATGCCTTGTGTGAGTGCTCCACAAAGCATGTATTTTATATATTAATCATCTTCAAGCTCAAATAATAGCCCAAATTACAAAATAGCACGCTTTTGGCTTTTGAGTTTGCTTTAGTGCCAAATAGAAATAAAGCTAATGGGCGGGCGCCCAAAGAGTCAGGCATACCCAATACAATGTCCAAATACAAATATCTAAATCGTGCGCCCATGCGCATACAAAAATAATAAATAAATATCCAATGCCTTAATAAATAGGTGCGACAAAATATAGACGTCATGCCTAAGGTATGCACCCATCAAAATATAGATGATAACTCGAATACACGCTATCCTCCAATGCTTTCCACCGCCACTGCTACTATCTCTACACATCAACTGAAGCATTCACAATCGTTAGTAAAATAATACAATTAAACCGACAAAAGTGAATACCTAGTAGTCTTCAGCTACATAAATAAATCAATTGGTTAGAAATCAATCCTAACCTTAATTTATCACGAGTGTGCACTCTAAACTCATAAACGTTTATTAATGTAATATGTATTTTGCGGAATCACCCGCTATGGAATCACCCATGTACACACTAAATTAACAAAATGCCCAAAAAGGATAGGCGTCTCCATCGACTTCTCGCACAAAGAATCCACTTTGTGTATGAGCCTTGATAATCAAAGTTTACAAAATCCACCGTAAAACCTCATGGAATCCACCGTGGCATGGAATCCACCATGTAATATGCCTCCTGGCATCATACTGGTGCATAGATCGGATGTCGTAAGTGCGCGTAGTGAGTGTCAAAAGGTCCCCAAGAACAAAAGAACTCTACTTTTTGCACAAACTTCCTGTAAAAACTAGCAAGACCTAGAAAAGAACGTAACTCATGCACATTTTTGGGTATGGGCCAATTTAAAATTGCTTCTATTTTCTTAGGGTCAACCTTAATACCTTCTGATGAAACAATATGACCTAGATATTCAATTTCTCTTTGAAAGAATTCACTCTTTTCTGGATTAGCATACAATTGATTATCTTTCAACAACTTGAAAACTAAAGACAGATGTTCATAATGCTCATTCTCATTTTTACTGAATGCCAATATATCATCAAAAAAATACTATAACACAATGCTGATATTTCAAAAATATGCAAATCATCATTCGACAAAATGTAGCAGGTGCATTAGTTAATCCAAAAGGCATCACTGGAAATTCATAATGTCCAAATTGTGTTCTAAATGCAGTTTTGAATATATCAGATTTATCCAATCTCAGTTGATGATAACCAAATTTAAGATCTATCTTACTAAATATGGCAGAACCTTGTAGTTTATCCATAAGATCATCTACCCTAGGAATTGGATATCTATTTTTAACTGTAATTTTATTTAGGGCACGATAATCAATGCACATATGATAAGTATTATTATTCTTCTTTACTAATAAAACAGGTGCGCCAAATGGAGAACTAGTAGGTCTAATTAATCCTCGATTAAGCAATTTCTCTACTTGATTTTGAATTTCTTTCTGTTCAATTTGATTATGCCTATATGGTGCTTTACATGGTGGTTGTGTACTAGGAATTAAATCAGAACGTGAAGCTGGTAGTCCAGGTGGTAAATCTTCAGCAAAACAATCTTTAAATTGAGCAAGAAATTGTTTATGCCTAGGATGCATATGTTTTTCTTTAGCTTGAAGTTCATTCATCCAAATTAAATAAGATTTGCTACTTTTACGTAATGCACGTTTAGCTTGAATATGAGTAAGCAGTGGAAAATTATTGGATGCGTGCACACCATGTAATGTGATTTGTTTTCCTTGGAAATGAATTTTAATTGAATGCATGGAATAATCTATGTCAGGGTTATACTGATGACGCCAAGGCATACCTAGGATAATATCACTAGACTGCAAAGGTACAACTAGGAAATTCCTTTGTTAAGTGTATTCACCAATTTTAATTTCTAAGTTATGCACCTCTTGTGTTCCATTATATCTTGTGCCTAAGAATTCTGCTTTAATGCGATAATGTGTAGAAACAGTTTGTAAGTTTAATTCCTTCACTAACTTTGCAAAAATAAAATCATGTGTGCTACCATCATCATGCAAAATAATCTTTTCTTTTCCATGCACTAAACATTTCATTGTCAACAAAGAATGTGGAGTTGGCATACCTGGTAAAGTGTCTGAAGGAGTAGCAATGTCGTCCTCATCTTCCGTAAAGTTAGGCATTTCCTCATGTTCTTCTTCTTCCATTGCTCCAAGATAATTGATATGGACAGGTGCTTTCTTTGATTGGCAATTAGCTGTTAGATGTCCAGGTTGATGGCATTTGTAACACACTATAGGTTTGGCTTTAGATACATTGTTGGCAATGGCAGGAAGTCTAGGAATATTAGGATTTGGTTGTAAAGATGGCTTAGGGTTTGGATTGGTATTTGATGGCAAAGCAGGTGGTTTTGTCCAAGACTTACGGAAATATGATGAAGGAAAACGACTTTGATTGAATCTTCTAAAATTTGAATTGAATTGCTTGGAACCATAGTTACCATTTTCTTGAAATTGTTGTGGACACTTGTCTCTTCCTCGAATCTTGTCTTTAGTGTCATGAGCCAAAGAAATTGTATCTTCAAGGGTTGTAGGATTGAACATATTGACTTCAGCGTAGTAATGTGCAAGTAAACCAGACATAAATTTGTGTTTGTGAGTCGCTTCAGGTACGTCTTCAAGCATTCGGAGTTGTAGTAGGGCATTCCAAAAACATTCGATGTATTGGGAAATAGGCTCACGATCTCTTTGCTGTAGAAGATCCCATTGATTTATGGATTTTTCATGGAATTGAGGAGGAAGGAAATTCTGCAAAAACTTCTTTTTGAAACTCTCCCAAGTAGTGGGACAATCAATACTCTTGCGAACCACGGTCCACCAAAGAGATGCTCGATCGACTAAATGATTAGTGACACATTTAATTTTGTCTTTTTCAATGTATGTCTCTTCATGAAAGTAATCATCAAACTGACTGATAAATGCAAGTACACTCTTTCCATCTCGAGTTCCATTGAAAGTACGAAATTTGAAATTTCTTTTACTTATCTTTGTTTCTTTGTGGATAAATTGAGCTTCGAGCATCGCATCGATGGTACGTCGGATAAGATCTTTGGGTTGCGGTCCATCTTTATCAGTGGTAGATCATTGCAAATTGGCCAATTGAACTTGCAAAGCTTGTCGGGCTCTTTGTTCTTCATCAAGCTGCATCATAATCAAATCCAATTTTTGTTCCATCGTAGGTTCAGGAGGATCACCTTCAGCCATTAAATGGTCCATATTTTGTTCCGTCATCCTGTAAAAATCTAAAAAACCTCACTCTCTCAAAATCCAATTAGCGGGATGAGCGTAGCTCAAAGTTGGGTATACAAGGCTTATAGATTTTTGTTTGGCTTCTGCGGTCTTTGTCTTTTGCAGTTGTGGGATTTGTAGTCTTCGTAGAAATTGCGTATGACCTTCTGCGTGTGCTTCCGCATGAAAAGAATGCACTAGGCATGTCCAATTCTCGTAGGCAAGTTTAATCACATTTGAAAATTTTAATTGCTCACTGATTTACAAGATTTAGTTGCATGATGTGCATTTGAAATTGCTTGCACTTCCAAGTTGCAATCTTGAATGCATATTGCATAGGTTAAAAGGTGGATTTGTCTAAATGCATCCTTGATTGCCCCACGAAAAAGAACAGCACATAATGCATTTAGGTAATAATTTCCTAGTTGTGATTCGTATGAGATAATCGTTGATGTCCATTAGATGTTGTCTAAGTAGTTGCATTGCATGAAAGGGATTTATATACCTTACAAATTGCATGCGGTGAAAATTACATCCTAGCTAAGTGTTGAAGGATGAATTAAATTAATAATGGTCCCATGGCATTCATGCATGGACTTCTTTTATCGAAGTTGGATTTGGGAATGGAAGAAATTGTCATATTAAAGCCTGAAATTCAATTGCATTAAACAAAGGGTTTATAGGCATAGTTCTTGATGTAAATCAATGTAGGGTTTATACGAGTTAGCCCTAAATTGTCAATCTTTATAGTTTAGGCAAGGACAATAAATGGTCTTTGTATATCTTATAGTTGCATAAATGGAAAAAGTCTATGAATCGCATATTTGCATGGAATGTTGTATTTTGAAACTATTTTCATCTTTTTAGGGAAAAGTATTTGCTTCTCTAATAAGAGATCACCTATTGTTGCAAGACAATTAGATCGAATAGGTATATCACTGTAATGGTGTGACTCAAATGATGATCACCTCAATGCGCTAGGAAAAGCTAAGCCGCGACAAAATTCTACCTAGTATCGCACTTGAGAAAGAGACTTAATATTTCCGACCTCAAAGGTCCTACCGACATTCGCAAAATGTTAGGGATTGTTAAAATGCAAGAACGATGTAAGGTTTTACCCTAAGGATCAATTAGCCAAAGACTAGACCTCCGTATGGATTTAGAAACCCTAGGGCTAAGTGTTATCGGCCTAGCAAGGTTAGGGTTGGGTTGGGTCAGGAGGACTCCCAAACCCTACATCTTGACCAAAGTATTCTTGGCCAAGGAAAACCGTGTGATGGGAGAAATTAGTCCCACAAGTTAAGAGCGACACTTGTCTCGTGCAACAAGTTGCAACATCACAGGGTTTTGTGTTTAAATCACAAAGTAGAATTGCCACTCCTTAGAACAAGGTTGGTGAGATCTACGTACAAGTCTAATTTGCAAGAGGATGTGTAGACATCCTGCTACATCACCCTTCTTTGAGGCTGATTTGCCAAGTTAGGGTAATTATGAATTGCTAGCAAGCAATTGACCAATCAAGTTAGGGCGATGAGGTTGCCCAGGATTTACTGTCTTAGTTTAAGGAACCTAAGGTGTTTGTTAATTTGGGTTAACTGGGTATAAACCTAACCCAAGGATAAAAGGGGTAAACAAGCAACTTAGCTTACGAAACCCTTGGGGATCTTGCCAAGTTGCAATTGATCCTGGATCGAATGATGGATGCATTCGGAGAGAAGGATTCACACCTTAGAAGTTGGCCAAACAAACGACCATTGGATTGATTGTGTTTGTACAGTTAGGAGCACTGTTTATACTTCTTTGCTCAAGGAACTAAAGCTGGAAAAATAATTAATGCTTTAGGTTGAAGGCCTGGAGGGAGAGGCAGCATCAGTTACCCCCGACTGTCTGCCTGACCCTAACCAAGGGGGTTGTTAGCCGCGTCGGGTACGTGGACCGAACCTGCCGCGAGAGGTCTCTTCATGGGCGCTACTTGGAACAAGAGGAAACTTGGGTGCCAGGGGGGCTCTGGCCGTAAATCCCTTGCCTCCGAGTCTTGCACAAGAGGTCGACGTGACTCGACGAGATTGGATCTCGAGGCCCGCATACTAGTCTACAAGCGAAAACTTTGAATAGCGATCCTCCCTGAGGATGGTTGGAATTGCCTTCGGGCGGATTATGGATTAGCCTTTGGGCTGGATTATGGATTAGCCTTTGGGATGGATTATATGATGTATTCGAAAGACTGATAAATAAGATCAATTGCTGAAAAGGAACTTGCTTGACATAGTTTTTCTATGTCAGTGCTTAAGGTACGTGAAGGAACTGGTGATTAATTGACTAATTAAGGAAGCTGTTTTTACTTGTCAAACTAAATGTGATAGGTAATTAGATAACTAAAGCAACCTGAGGAAATTGCGGTAAATGCGGCCATGGGTTCGTCCTACGGAAGGGTGGTCCCAGTTGGCCGGGAACTTTTCTCAACGGAATTGACAGCAAGGTATCGATGACCTAGATTCTAGAAAGTTAGAATCCCGATTTATACTGTTTTAGGGGAATGGAATGGGACTATGCCTTATGGGCAGAGAGGTCGAGCTTCGCATCCCTCTCATTTTCCATTCTCCTTGAACCAAGTGCAGTATGAATCCGCTTCGACCTTAACGTTTCTGCCTAAGGTAGTTCATCTGGGGCTCGATGCTAGTTACCTCTGAGGAACTTGACCATTAGGGAAACCCTGATTCAGGTCAGTCCTAAGTGAGAATGGCTGGAATGCGTCCGTTTCATGGCAAACTCGGGAAGACCTAGATTGCAAACCCCGTGACATTCTGTGGGAGTGCCAGGCGGCCCTTTCCGGACTCTCTTCTCGATGGGTTGCTAAGACGTGTCCTACAAGTTGACAGGTGGACATGTTACAAAGAGGAGTATTATAGTAAGGCAACTACTCAATTCCTTAGAGAAACTAATTTGTAATTAGAACTTGACAATCTTGATCTAAGGTGTAGCAGTACTAACTTGTAATTTAGACACAAGAGCATATGGCCTTGCAGCTTGTTGCACGAGATAGGTGTTAGTACCTAGCTTGAGAGACTAAATCTCTCATCATACGGTATTTCCTGATCAAGAATATCTTTGAACAAGATATGCTATAATGATTGACATTCCAAGCTAACTCTTATAAACCCTACGTTGATGTATCAAATTCAAAGCTATAATATTTTAATGAAGATGCATATTTTCCCAATTTCGAACTTTGATAAAGGAACTCTATGCATGGATGCATCATTCTTTCATAACCAGATACCAATGAATACATAATTGATTTAATCCTCCTTTTATCGATTATCGCAACCTAAAATGTAACTATCATTGCATGCGAATTGCATAATATATGCTTTATTGCCAAAGTCCATAAATCTTTTCCTTTCATTGCAACTATTTAGACATCATTTAATGACCGTCTACGATTACCTTATACACGAGACACAACTAGGAATTTATTACATAAGTGCATTATGTGTTATATGCCCTATCCTTTGCGTGATGCAACAAGGACGCCTTTGCAAAATTTCATCTTTTAACTTATGCATCATACGTTCCAAAATGCGACTACCCTTGACCATCGAAGTGCAAGCAAATGCAATTACTCGTCATGCACCGAACTTTGTAAATCAAACAACTATATAAATTTTCCAAGGCATTTATGTTTCCTTACGTGAATTAAAACATGCTTTATGCATCCTTTCCATGCGGGAATATTATTCAGAATCTGGGTATTCAATATCGGGGCATTGTCCACTCTCGTATTTTGGGTGCGCTCCTCTCAACTTTTGCTTAGGAGCCATTGATGAAGTAAATTTTGATTCGGTGAACTCTCCCTTGGCTCCCTTACAAGCTTTGAGGTTATTTCTGCCCGAGATTTCTTTCCCTGCATAGGAAATGGGCCTTGCAAAAACACGGTTTAATAAAAATCGGGTAGCACAGGTGAACTCGGCCTAGAGAAGCTTCTCAAGCTTCTAAAAGAGCAGGGATGACATGTGATGGAGAAGATGATGAGGATGACGATGGTGAAGATGACGATGAGGGTGATGATGATGATGATGATGAAGGCGATGGCAGCGGCGGCAGCCTGGCGACGATGGCGGCAGTCCTGGCAGCGTGGTGTGGGCAGTCTGATGGCAGGTAGCTTTCTTAGGATCCCCCCCTTCCCTTTTCAAGCTTGGGAGGGGGGGTTCATATATAAGGTGGGGGTGGGGGGGTGGCCACACAGGTGGCTATGTGCATGTCCTCCTTCCATGCCCCTCCACAATCTCCTACTCACACACTCTCTCCCCGCCATGCAACGGGTGCAGGAGAGGGAGTTAATGTAAAAAAAATTTGCAATTAAATCATTAGCCCTTTTCTCCCTTGAAGGGGAGTTTCCACGGAGGCCTACGATTTTGAGCTGCGGTTTCTTATGCACAACGCGGGGTTGGTATCGTTAATGCACAAGGATGTTGCACTTAGGCCAATATTTCTTGGTTGCAGGAGATTACTTCGGATTGCTTTTGCGCAGGATCTAGAGCCTTTAATATTTTATTGTGGAAATATTACTTTACCACGTGTTCCTTCATGTAATGTTAGGCATAGAGAAGAAAACAAGTAAAATATTATTTTTAGAAAACAAGATATTTAATTCAAGAAGTTTGTTCAACCTTTATTCTATCAATCATAGTCAAAAAAGTCAGATTTTATCCATAGAGAATACTAATTTCTCCATAAACTAGCATCACTGCCTTTCAAGAGATCTATCCCCTAAGCTAGCAAGGAGTTAACCTAATAGCATATCAAAGGAATTATTGGCCAAAGCCCCCTTGGCTCCTTGATGCCTCTCCTACTCAACTTTATATTTCGTATGGATATACCTCTCATGTCCAATGCCAATCCTAGCATCTAGCATTGATATTAGCTCCTAGGGAGAGAGCCCGATGGCTAACTTTGGGGGAAGTTAAGATCATCCCTTGTAATTCACTGATGAAGGCACAATACTCTTCTTAAGAAAATATAAAATCAAATCAAGAAATTTTTAATACATCAAGCAATCCTTTCAAATGCAAACCCATGCTTGAATCCACTTAGGTAACTAACCCTCCTAGCAAAAGGATCCTTATCAACTATGAACTTGAGAGATATCCTTAACTATCCCTTCAAAAAAGAGAATAGATATTGTGGTTTATTATATGTTATTGGGGTTTGTCCTTTTCCTCTTTTTGGAGGTGTCACAGGAGTGAAGTATGATAACACACCTCACAATCTGAAGACGATAAAAGATAGGAGTACCGATACAAGTTTTTGGCTTGGTATTATAACCCACTATATGTGATTCCTAGCAATTCTAGACTCTAGGATCAATCTCAAAAACATGCCAAAACAACTTAATTTACCTCGTAAACACCACCCCAACACCCAAGCAAGGCATTACAACCCATTTTTTATTAAGCACCCAAAGTACCAAACATCAAGAAATAAAAAATTCAGCTCATCGTGAGCGTCTTCTATCCCTTAAACATTAAGAGAGCCAAAAGTACTCAAAGATGGTCTCATCTATCACGTAATTATTAGCTCGTATACACTATACTATACTTCTTCAGTGCTTCTCACAATAGACCACAAAATCCCATCTTGTAACCTTTAGTAGTGATACACAAGTTTGGAATGAAATCCTTAGCCTTGCCAAAAAATCCTTTTATGATATATCTTCTACTGAATGCTTGAAGTGGGCATTGTGACATTAAAGCAATCAATTGGTCTACTTCAATCCTTCTTTTGTGCTTAGTTTGGGGTGGCCATTGACTATCGAAAATGGGTCCTAGGATCACTTCCAATAGATACTCTCTAGATATGCAATCATTGACTTTGAATGCAGACCACCTTGAATTTATATGGACCAATTTCCCCTCCATTCCTATTGAGATCAAGCATATGCAATAATCCCTCTATTGATAGAACCCCATTCAAGATCATGATGGCTAGTATCCACCCTCAAAACCAGCTCATTAGTCCACCAACACAGAAACCATCCCGGCACCAAAACGATAACCATCTCCTCTAATCATGATTTCAATATTGCCACCACCCTTCTTTTGTAGAGTCCCTATTGTTAGCTACTTTCAAAGAGCTACTACCATCATACAGAGAAAATATTTCTTCCTTCAAATTTTATTTCCTTGGTTGTCTTCTCCAGTCAAATGACCACAACCATAACATTACTAAGCATGTTGCCATATCCAATAGAATACTTGCTATCATGTAACATGTCCACTTCTTGGTAAAGTCAACATTGCAATCTTGTAGCTAACATTGGTTCCTCAACATCATTGCAATTGAATCTAGACCCTATAAAAGACACACAACTCCTCCACAAAATAAGCTACAAACACACATCCCAAGGGGAAAGGAGCTCTTCATGTTGAGAGGAGCCAACCCATCCACCACCATTATACCCTTCCCCTATCAATCCCCCATAATCACAAACATAGACGACCTAAAATAGCCTCCCTAAAGGAAACGCTTGGATCTCCTATATTTTCCAAAACTTTTTCACTTTTTTTAATAAAAAGATATGACCAAAGCCTTAACAACATCTAATATTACTTCTCCCTATAGCCCTTAATGTCCTTTTTGTTTCTTAAAATCCTATATGTTTTTGTTCCACACAATTTTTGACACCTTGAAGCATGTACCCAAAGTAATTTCATAATTATTATTTGCATAATATTCAACCTTGAGTGCCTTGTGAGTAGTGTCCATTATAACTTAAAATATATCTCGTGAAATATAGCTCCTATCCTTTTAAAATTATCTGACCACACCAATGCAAATCAGAACCATTCACTAGGGGAGGCTTCCATACTCAATTAGTGTAAATAAAGTTTGCCAAAAAGCACATGATATATTTAGCCCTCCCCCTAGTCCACAAACATTCACGTGGAGTGGTCCACATGGATCAAAGATGAATATAAGATTGCTCTCATCATGCTCACCTATAAAAAAGACCTTTAATTGAGTACATGGATCAAACATATACATGATATCCTTTTTATCCTATGTGAAATACTTTTGTAAGCCTGAAGAAAACATAGAAGAACTATCTAACTTGTATGCATGTGAAGAATCCAAGTTGCTATCCCAAAAACTATGGTCCAAAAGGATCATGTCCACATAAATAGCTTCATCGTCTTGTTGACTCTGATACTTGTCTCTAAGCTCCATAACATCTTTCTCAACACCCCTACGTCTTGCAAGAGCCCGTATGCATCCAATGAAAAAATCAAGAAGTTCTCAATGTACTTTTGTATCCCTATAGGCATATACAAATCCATGAGCATAATTGCTTCCTTTGACCTCATCTCTGTAAAACAATAAGGACAATCACACCCCTTATCCAACATTGACTTCTTATCATATAATAATCCCATTAGCTCCATTGTGAATCCCTTCTTTCTACCTTGGATTCGACACATTGATGCATACATCTGGTCAATATAAACACTTTACCAAATATTAGGAACAACCTCCTCTATGAATATATTCTAATCCTTTTTTATAATCACATCTTGTGCTGCCTTTTTCAACATGATCATAGTACAAGCATCCTCTAATGCATACTCCAGTAAAGATGAGAGCCTTTGCAAGAGACATCCAAGTCAAAATCTTTACCCAAACTCCCATTCAAACTGTTGTTCGAATGTAATTCGTGCATATACAACTCATAAGAAAAGTCATCATAAGAAATAGAGGGAAAGAGGATAAGTGAACATTCTTCTCCTTTCACATCGCTTTCCATTTGCTCTTGACATAAAATGTACTAAACATCAGCATCTCAAATTTCTTTCTTATCCAAAGGCATCTTTTCAATACAAGAAACTTCATCCAAATCCAAAGAGTGCTCCTAAGAGTTCCCACATCCTCTAGCATACAACATAGGTGCTCAAGTCTTCTTCCATCAAACACACAAAATTCATCAACGATCTTTGCAACAACTCATTATCATCAATACCAAAAGCATCACCACAATCATCATGCATATCTTCATCATGATGACTAGAAAAACCACATAAAACATCACCAAGTCCATAAGAAACATCAAGACCCTCCTCACAAAATAGGGAGTCCAAACCAAAATCTTCATCATCATATGGAACACCTATAAATCCTATATCACCATAGATAGAAGAGAATTATCGAGGTCCTCCCCCTCTTCTATATCATTGCCAATGATAGTAATACCTACATAATAACAATATTTCTCTATGGCAAAAGAAACAACCACTAATGTACATATGTCTATTTATCCATCTCATTTACATACATGCATATCTTCTCTTCAACATCCTAAACACTACTTTTTTGGTATAACTTATATGCTAGGTCTTGTTCTTTTTGCCATATTGGATATAACACATCCCTATGATCCTCATAATAGCATCCCGTCTCCCTACCCTCATTGAGTCAAAGTTGGTACAATCCTTGAAGCCTCTTGTATGATTGATCACTCATGCCAAAACCTACAGGGTGAACAAAGAAGAAAATTATGTGATCAAGGATAGTTGTGATTTTAAACTTTCACAAAGTATAGTTTGTACCATCTAACTTGCATTTGATGAAGGTTGGTGGATGAATCCTCAGTGTTTAAATTGTCAGTACAGCAACAACATCACCTAATGTGACCACTTATAGCAAAAGGCTAAGTTATGTGATGGTTTTTTTAACTAAGGTAGGGTGCCTCACAGCAGTGGATGAACTATGTCTAAGAAGATTTTGTTTGCTATGTTGAATTAGTGTCATCTCCTCCTTCTTTCTAGATTAAGTATAATCAATAGTGCTTGGCCTTGTACATTTCCCTCAGTAATGTGGATCTAGAACCTCCAAAGGATGGATGGCAGAATTTGTGGTTTGCAAACTTGTTGAAATATGTGTTTGATAGATTTGTGGATGAGTTAATTTCTCATGAGCACATTTACTTTCTTTCATGTATCTTGAAGGAGATTTGCAAATACTTGATGAGGAGGACACGAATGTTTATGTGGGTGATGTGATCTTACAGGCTGTCATGTATGTACATTCAGTTGAGATGACTTTGGCAGATGGCTTAAGAAATTATTATTAGTAGGTATCTTGGTGTAGAGGACATGCTTGGCATCCTCCTTTGGAGGATAATGTCATGGATCCACACAGTCAATGGAGTGTTTTTCATAAATTTGATATCTCACCTTTATGCTCTCAAGCATTAACACATACTGGAGATAATTCTTTATTCATAGATGAATTCTTCCAAACTTTCAAATTTCATTGTTTTATTTATCCTTATGATCTGAATGACCTCCTTTTCCATTCCCTCATTTCCTAGCTCCTGCCTTTGTATATTTCCATTATCAATTCCAATCAAGATACCATTATTATCTTATCTTTCACTCTTGCAACCTCCCCTCAAATTCATGTTTTTACTGGTTGTCCATTCCTTGCTGATCCTACATCTTATCCTATCCCTTCTAAACCTCTTCTTGTTGTTCCACCTATTCCCTTTATCTTTTCGGCAGAGTCCCTTCAAGCATTTTTATTATATTTTCCTCCTTTGCCATCCTCATTGTCCCTTCAATTATGATCCTTTTATGATTTACCTTACTTGCCTTTGCAATGTTCTCCTATTATTCTAGTACCTCAACCTACTAATTATATAACTTTTCCTCCACAATCTATGATGGATACTCTTGGATATAATAGTGGTATCCTCCATCGATGACAGTGGATGTTACATGATTCTTTGATAGGACTTGTGTTTAGTTGGCCTCTCATTCCTAGGTCTTAGGAGAGACTAGCATGTTTAAAAACCTATCTTCAATTTGTGCGACGCAGTTTGAGGATACATATGTATGCCTTGAAACTCATTTCATTGACTTGTTTTTTCGAGTTGATTTTTTGTAGTTTTCATGAGCCGAATGGTTGATTCTGAGGGTTTATTGATTGATGAGTTTTTGGATCGTTTGGAAGTATTTTGAAGTGTTTTTGGATAGATTGATTAGGTTTGAGAAGCTCATGATGATTCTTAATTGAGATATGATGTGCTGATTGGTTTTATGGTGTGTTTGTTTCGTTCTATTGGGTCTATTTTACTTCTATTTTGGTATGTTTTCTTTCTATTTAAGAGGTTATAATTGTTAATGAGAGTGGATTTTAAAGACAATTTTTAAAGCGAAAAATAGCCTGGGAGAGGTAGTAAAAGACCAAATTTTCATGCAAAATGAAACGGTTGCGAATCAATGAGCTGGAGTTTTCCTAGATGGAGTTCGATGCCAGGAACCCAATGCAAGTCTCAGTTTGTCGATCGGAGTCCATTTGACCCCCCATTTAATCCCTACAAGGTTTCACGTTATGAAGCAACTACATGATCCGAGAGCCGGAAAGTGCATGACGGATGTTAGCTTTATAGATTTTGATGTCATGAAGTCATCTAGCCAAACAGAACTCAAATCCGAGCTCGTTTGCCCCTCCAAAAGTGAAAAATCCACTTTAGTTGCAGTGTGAATACAAAGAGATGAACTAGATATTTGAAAATTAAAACCTTAACTTTGATTAATGAAAGAAAACAAAAAAAACCAATTGTGAGGAGGGAGGGCCATTTTTTTGGGAATTTGTGCCTCTCTAATGCTGAGTCTCATCAAGAATTGACTGCACATCTCTGATCCACTCTCTCTGAGGGCTCTATTTTGGTTGTAAGCATGCTGATTTTCATGAAGGAAATGAAAATTCTAATTTTTAGTCTTTCTCTCTCTTTCTCCTTTTGCTGCTTGTTCACATGCATGATTATATGAGAGAAGGGGGTGGGGTTTGATGGACGTTTTAGATGGAATGATGGTGTTGGAGCAAAGGAGATCGTAGATTAGGATTTGAGAGAGCATCAACGACCAAGAATGAGCGTCAGTAGCCTCCCAACCACGAAACATGCGTCTCTAAAATTGAGTTTCTAAGCATAAGTAATAGATTCATTTGTTTTATGATAGATGGTTGATGGAATTGATGGAAATGGTTGCCTTTGATTGATCATGTTGAAATCTATCAGAAATCTTGAAGAAAACTAGAAAATTTAGTCATATAATAATTTATACCAAAATATGCAAAACCCGCAATTATGTAGTTTTCATAAAAATAATAAATTTTGGGGGTTTTGTTGTGATTTTGGGGTTCATATGGAGTATCAATTCTCAATTATTGTGATCAATCCCAACCCATAAATCAGAAATATCCAAATTTTTATCTAAATAAATGAAGAAAAATAATGAAAAAAGAAAAAAAAAGGGTTTTTGCATTAAGAAATTTAAAAAAAATATGCTTTATGTTCGTGATTGTATGGCATGGCTGGAGCCTGAGGGATAAGTCTTAGTTTGGTCTTGTCTTTGTGTTAAAGTATAGTTTTTACCACTTACAAGAAAAATACATGAAAATTTTACTTTCTACACCTATCAATGATGTACAACCTAAATGGTAGGGGAAAATAGGGGTTTTGCTATTGATTAGTTGCTGATAACACTTGAAAATCTAATATATTTGATTGTGCATATCATATAGGATATTTTTAGTTTAAGTTTAAAAGGGTCTAGCAGCACGAAAAGGCTCGGTTGTACTGACCCTTAACAGCAGTATAGCATTGTGTGTAGGCTGAAATCATTGAAAGAAATGTCTTCGCATTGCACAATGTTGATTTTTAAAACATAAAATGATTGAGCACTACGGCCATACGTAGTTGCATTACACATATCATATGGTGTAATCCCTGGATGCATTGCAATTGTTTTCCTATACATATGACCTACGCTGAGTTACGAGATACCTAAGCTATAGGTTTAGATGATCGGGTTCCTTGGGGAATTGTTAAGTGAGGAAATATTTTATCTCCTAGAATGTTTGAAACCAAGAGTGGAGTTTGTGGTGTCTGTGTTATTTGTGTTAGCGGTGCATCAAGGGGCCAATCCTCGAGGTGTAGGAGAGTTGCAATGGGGCCATGGCATTCAACCAAGGGATGCCTCCTTCTATCTGTGCTTACGAGGTGTTTTTTCATCGATATATTGTAGGGACTCCCTCTGAGGAGTGTGGGGAAGGCTTAACCATTGGATTACAATCCAAAACAAATGTACAATATCGATAGAAGTTAGGGTAGTGTGTCCCTTAGATGCTCCTGGCCCCTTGAGGCTGAGGGGTTGTGCTCTTTGAGTATAGAGAGGTATGGCTAGTGTTTAGAGACAGTTTCGGGCCCATTTTAGTCCCAATAGGTGGTGCATTTTCGGGGAGCTACTAATAAGTGGTGGTTTTTGAATCTTGGTCAATAGGGACCAATTCATTAGTGTATGCCAAAAATTAGTGAGATAGACTCACAAGACCGTCAAGCCAAGCTTCAAAAGCAAGAAAGAGCTGAATGGGCTAGACGGCCCGCTGAAATAAATAGAAGATATTCTCTGCAAAGGAGTGGTCCAATATCCTTACAAGGGTAGGGTCTTAGTAACCCTAGCTTAAAGTATAGTCCGTCAGTGGGAGGAAGCTCTAGTACTTCCCCCCTTCCAATCAGTTTGTTCACTTCGAGTGGAGTGATAGTTCTAATGGTTTAAATCCTTTTGCAAATCCGATTGTTACCATGGTGGCACAACCCATTGCAATCCAGTAGGGATGCCAGACTTGCTAGCCTTAGGGTTTTCTCTACCCATTTTTAATGGGTTAGCAGAGGAAGATGCGAAAATTCATATCAATGAATTCCAAAAGTTAATGTTTAACTGTCGAATTCAAGATAAAGGACACTTGATGATGTTCTTCAATATGACTTTGAAAGGATGAGCTACAATGTGGTATCACAGCCTAGAGGTTGGAACCATAACTATGATTGATTTATTCTTTGTGGCCTTTTGAAGAGAGTTTGCCCCTAAAAGGGGAGGTCAATATTGACTATGTGTCCTCAATGTTACATGTCAAGAACCTCACGAGAATGTCCATGGGTATGCCAAGAAACTGAATGAGATATTTCTTAAGTTACAAACCTATATTCCTATTCTAGCTTGCTGCTCAGTTGTAATATTTTTTGAATGGGCTAGACTTTAACATTCAAGTGCAGTTGAGCAGTGTTGCTCTTTTCAACATTGATATGGCTATTATATGAATAGAAGAGGTAGAATCACAATTACAAGCGGCTTATACCTCTAGGGAAAATTGGAATCCGAGTTTAGGGTTTGGAAATACTTTAGCGTTGACGAATGTAGGTTAAGGGATGCCCATGAGTCCTCCTAATGGGAGAGGAAGCATAATTTCAAATGTGCCCATGTTGCCAGCTCCTCCTAGTGTGACCATGCCTATGACCAGTCAGATGGCTCCACCAACTGTTGGAAGCCTAATGATAAATCCTATTGTTGTTCTAGGGAATCAAAAGAACAACCAGATTCGGCTTTGTGTAGATTTCAGAGAGTTTAATAAGCAGATGGTTAAGGATTACTACCCATTGCCATTCATTGATCAGATTTTGGATCAGTCAGGTAGGGAAATCTATTCGTTTATGGATTGCTTTGCTGGATATAACCAGATGGCTATTGTGGAAGAAGACAAATTGAAAATGACATTTATTATTGTCGTCAATACCTTTGCATATCATGTGATGGCCTTTGGTCTATGCAATGTGCCTTGGTCTTGGCAATGAACAGTTGATAAGACCTTTGGTAATACCTCCCCAGAGGAGTTAAAAGTCTTTATTGATGATTTGGGTAGCCACCATAAGGGAGTGACACTCCCATGGCTTGCTAAAAAGAAGTGGGTTCTTGTTCCTGTATCACTTTGACCATATATGCATAGTGAATGGCTGTAAAGCCATCATATTTCAGCCTATCCACAGGATACCTAGCTCTCGTAGACCTGCGCAAAGTAGGTTCACTCCCAGGTGCTCTCAAAACATCCCTGGTCTTCCTTACTCCAAGTGTAACAATAGAAGGAATACCCAACTCATCATCAATGCTCTGTTCTGAGCCACTGGAATCACCATCCACATAAGAGTGACCTGCATTCACATCAAACATGGGCTGATCAACCTTCTCTTTTCCTTTTCGTGATACCTGCATACCACTATCTGCATTACTTTGAGAAGATTCTCCTGATCTCAATCTGCCTGTCCATGGCGAAGAATGTGAACCACTGCTAGAGGACGCTCCAGGTCCACTAATATTTTGTGACTGCTGTTGTGAATTCTGTGCAGCATTACCATTTTGTGCATCTACACCATCAATCACATTTACTGGTTTATACCAGCTACTCATCTCATCAAAAACAACATCTCTGCTCACTGTAAACTTACGAGTAGAAGGGTTATAGCATCTATATCCTTTTTGCTGCAGAGAGTAACCAATAAAGATGCACTTCTCAGCTTTTGGATCCAACTTGGATCTCAACTCATCTAGCACATGTACATAGGCAATGCAACCAAAAAATTTCAAATGAGAAATATCTGGTTTCCTACCAGTATACCTCTCCTCTGGAGTCATTCCATGTATTGCTGCAGTGGGAGTCGTGTTCATTATGTAGACTGCTGTAGCAACTGCTTCAGCCCAATAAAAATCTGGCAAGTCTTTTTCATTGAGCATGGCACGAGATACTTCTCCAATATGCCTGTTTTTCCTTTCTGCAATTCCATTTTGTTGTGGGGTATGACTGCATGAATATTGCTGCTTTATGCCATGCTCCTGCAGGAACCTTGCAAACTCATTTGAGAGGTACTCTCCCCCTCCATCTGACCTTAGGCATTTTATCTGCAGGCCTGTTTCTTTTTCAACCATAGCTTTAAGAGTTTTGAAATGCCCAAAAACTTCACTTTTCTTTTTCATAAAATACACCCAAACTTTTCTGCTATAGTCATCAATAAAAGTGACAAAATAATGACAGCCTCCAAGAGATGCAGCTTTAGTAGTCCACACATCAGAGTGGATTAATTCCAATGGCTTCTCACTCTCTTGAACATGTCTAGGAAATGGTTTCCTTGCCTGTTTTCCAAACTGACAGGCTTCACATACCTTATGCATTTCTGCAACCTTGAATTTGGGCAATCCTGCAACAATATTTTGGGCCTGCATTGATTTAAGTCGCTGTACATTAACATGACCAATGCGTTTATGCAAGATATCAATATCTGCAACTACACCGGTCCCATGTGCAAACATTGCTGCACTCAATTCAGACATGTTTGCATCCAATGTAAACATTCTGCCCTTCTTCTTTCCTTTTTCTATCAAGCGACCTTTATTTTTCATATCCTCAACAAAGCATCCATGAGGATTAAATCTGACCTGCAAGCCCTGCTCAACCATTTGACCAACAGAAACCAGATTCTTGGTGATATTCGGGACATGAAATACATCGGACAGGTATTTCTTTTTCCCATCCTGCATAGACAAAGGAATTTTTCCAATCTGCACAATAGGATGTGCAGTATCATCACCAGTCTCCACAAATCCTAGTTTTTCCATTTTCCTTGCATCCTCCATCCATTCTGCATGACTTGTCATGTGGTTTGATGCACCTGAGTCAACATACCATACATCATTGCTTTCTTCTGCACTTGTCACAGAATTGTTCATGTGCTGCACCATAAAAAAGTGCTCATTTCTGTCATCACCCTGTCTACTAGAAGATGCATAATTCCCTTGTTTCAATTTCCCATTCATGATGTCATTCTGCTTTTTATAGCAGTCTTTAGCCATATGACCCATTTTACCACAGTAGTAGCATTCAACATTGCTGTTTGCATTTTGGCCTCTTTGCCATCCACCACGACCTCTTTGGCTCCCCCTGCCTCTAGAGTTACCATGTCCTCCTCCATAGGACTGGTTTTCTTGAGTTTGTTGCATATTCTGATTTCTACCATGGCCTCCAAATCGGCCTCCTCTACCTCTGCCTCTACCTCTTCCAGCATTTGAGTAGAAGACAGCTTCCTTTGAAGTTCCTCCTGAAGAAGATGCACCACCATTTCTCTGCTCCTCAGAAATTAGAAGAGCAATCAACTCCTCAAAATCAGGAAATCTTTCACGAACTGAAATGGATGTCCGAAACTGTGCATAATCCTTTCCTAGACCATTCAAGGTCACAAAAACTAAATCATCATCTTCCACTGGCGATCCAATGGAAGCAAGTGCATCTGCAATCTTCTTCACCTTCATGTGGTAGTCATTGATGCTCATATTTTCTCTTTGCACATTATGCAACTCTTGCTTGAGCTGCATTTTCCTGGCTTGCGTATTTGTGCTATACATTTTTGACAAAGTATCCCATGCCTCCTTTGGCGTACTTGCATCCTGAATATGCACAATCATAGAGTCTGAAATACTGATAGACAGCTAGTACATAACTTTCCTGGCTCTCTCATGCCATGCTTCGAATGCCTGCATTTGCTGTTGATTGGGAACATCAGGAAGAACTGGTTCTTCTTCATTTCCTGCAGCAAATTCCCAATATCCTTTTCCCATAAGGAAATTCGTCATTCTAAACTTCCATGCTTGGAAGTTGTTCTTGTCAAGCTTTTCAGTTACAATCTGTGAAAGAGAATCAGACGCCATTATAGAATACTGCAAAAAATTCTGTCACTGCAAAAAACACAGCTTCACCCTCACAAGGGCAAATTTACAAAACTGGCGAAAGTGGTATTTGACCACACAGTCACTTCCTAGTGGGACGATTTTGCATAAACAGGAACCAAGGATGATTCTGTAACTCCCAATGTCTCTGCACACAAGCATACGATGCAATTTCTACAGTAACTTTTCACCGACCTGTAGAATAGTGGCTGCACAGCATAAAACTGGGCCTTTTCCTGAGTGCGTACAGAAAACTTCCGCCTCCAAAACAGGCCCCGAAATGGCCTCAAATCAAAAAAACAGGGTCGGCGAGGGCTAAAGCCCACACCCGCAGCATATACTGCCCTCTTGCTTCACCGCGAAGGGCGTCTCAACCTGAGACACTGCACTCTTGCAATTTCCGACTGTGCTACCTGCAGAGATCTGCTCCCAAAACAGAAAATGAAAGCAACACTGCTCCTCTTACCAGAACACCGCAAGCTTGGCTTGCTTTCTTGAGCTCCTTACCACGAACAAGGCTCTGATACCATGTCAAGATTGTGGGAGAGAAGGAAGGAGTCTCACTTGTAGCTTTCTTGCTTGCACAATGGGGGAATACACACAAGGGTGGAGGCTGAAAACAATTTTCCTCTTCTTAGTTGTGTAAGCCAAAAGAACTCAAGTATAAAGAAATAGAAGAACCCTATATATGGGTCTCAAACCAAACTCAACTAACTAAGGTGGCATACTAACTGAGCCACGAACTAGAGTAGATAAGGATAGCTATCATGTAGCTATTATTCATGGGCGGTGTACCAACCGCGTCTGCAACTGACAAGTCGGTGACATAAATACACAACGGTCACCCTGGCGTATCACGAGTGGAGCTCGATATCTCAACATGAAAGAGATTGTGTCTGATTGAGGGACACACTTCTTGAACAAGGTTATAGTGGCCCTGACTGAAGCTTTGAAGATTAAGCACAACAAGACTACCCCATATAACCCTCAAGCGAATAGTCAGAATGAGAGTACAAATAAACAACTGGTGGAAATCTTATCCAAGATAGTATCGAAAAGCAAGCGTGACTGGGATAAGAAATTATATGTGGCAGTGTGGGCTTGCAACACGACATTCAAGAGCGCCACAACCCACACCCCGTTCAAGCTAGTGTATGGGGAGGACTGCATTTCGCAATTAGAAATAGAGCTCCCCACTGTGTGTTTTGCCCTCAATCATTCGTTGGGAGAGGGAGAAGCATTACAAGAATGGTATACGTTGTTGTGATGTTAAGAGGACACAGTGTGAAAAAGTATGGAATGCATCATCATCCGACTTCTCTATTGATCTAGAGAGTCAATGTGCTCTGAGCTATTAGTTCTAATGTGAGTTGCATGGATTATCCAAAAATACTAGATTTTTGGATAAATTTAGTCTATTTTTTATATTATTTATTGTAAAAAATGGAAAATTTTAGAAAAAGATTCTAGATTAGGATGGCATGCAAAAAACTAGTTGCTTTTTCAGCCAATTAGGAGATTTTTCATAAAAAAGACAGATTGATGAAATCGCGTGTGTCGTGATCGCTGTAAACAGGCTGAAAACTACAGATTGAACAGAAAGAAGAAGGAGTGATTTGGGAGATCTGTGACCAGGTGTCCTAGTGTTTTACCCCCCTTTCGGAGCCAACGGAGCCATCAGATTTGGGTTCCGATTAGCAGAGAAAGAGCTTATTTTTCTTATCCACGTTTTTTGTCTACGAAGGAGCTCCAAGAGAACTAATGCTTGGAGATTGCTTCTGAGCAGTGCAAAGATTCCAGGCTCTTTCAATACATATTGATTCAATTCATTGTGATTTGTTTTTGTCATTTTTACCACTTGGGTAATCTCTATCTTCTCTTCCATCTCCTATCTCTACTTCCTTCTACTTCTGATCCCCGGTGGATTCGACCTTTCGACAAAAATCCATTCGACATTGGTGAACCCGACGTGAAAACAGAAGAAGGAAAGATAATATGGGAGAACCTTCAAATACAATCTCTAGTGATGTTTTGCAACAATTGGTGCAAAATATGAATATACTTACGCAAGTACAACAACAACAATAGGTGATGCAAGCTTCAGATCAAACAGAAAGTGTTGTGATCAATGCTTTGCAAGTAGTTGAGGGTGAGCTGAAGTTATTCAATGGCAGGAATGTATCTGCATATGTACATACCTATGCTCAGAAGATGGAATTCTTTGGAGTGGCTCAATTTGCATGGAGCCGGTATTTTGTACATGTTACTGTTCATGAACTGAAAGCATGGATTACTGAATTATACTTGCACGATGCAGACTGGGTAGCCTTCAAGAAGACACTCAGGGAAGAATTTTACATTGAGGATACCAATTTGATTACGCGCAAGACTTTTCAGGAGTGGGGTATACAACCCAATAAGGGTCTTGTGGCTACAGAATTGTTAAGAGAATTTGAAAGTAGATTTGAGCAGTTGGATCTTGCAGAACATCAAACTCTTGCAAGTCAGAAAATTGAATTGTTTCTACAGGCAGCTGATCCTGAGCTTCAAGAGAAGCTTGATGATTTGCTGGAGGATTAGACTACAAAGATAGGTTTGAAAACAAAGTGGAGACATGTCAAGGAAGCTGTTACTACGCTTGTGAAGAAGCATAGAAGAAGAGAAAGATTGCATGTCTCTAGCTTGCCCACTGTTATGAGCAAGACAATTGATGTATCCAGTAAGCCACCTACTTCTATGGCTAACCCTATGGCTATACCTGCTATTGTTCCCTCTGTTAGGAAAGATGTCTTGGGTGAATTGGTCAAAGGGATGTGGGATCTTCAATTGAAGGTTGCAAAATTGGATGAAAAAGGATAAGAGGAAAGGGGACGGGCAGCAGCCCCTAAACTTGGAAAAAGATGTATGTGGTGTGATAGTTTGTAGCATGAGAGAAAGGATTGTGCCGCCTATCAAGAGGCCTTGGCACGACAGCTTATCTTTTGGAAAGATGGCAAGATCCATACACAAGAAATGGGATTGCCTCTTGCTTTGAATTTTGGAAAGGGAGGTATGCAGAAGTTGTTGGAAGACTTGGCTGTCCGAAATGCTTTTGGTCTACAGTTGGATAGAATGCATGGCCAAGTGATGGTGGTCCAAAGGCTGAAATATGGACACATGCTTTACATGCAGCTAAAAAGAGAAAGGTCACTGATAGTGAAATGTCTCATGCAGGGCAAGAGATTTGTGGCATAACTGGTTGGGAATCACTAGTAGATGCATATTGAGTGTATGCATATTTAGCAAAGGTAAAAAACACGGATGTACTTGTGGAAGAAAAACGCAAAAGAAATGAAGATATTACAAGGACATCTAAAAGAATGACAAGAAGAAGTGTGGATCATCCTAAAGCTGCAAATCAGCCACCTCCCAAGCATGTTATGGAAGAGGTCAGTTTTAGGAGCAAAAACAGGATAACAAACAAGAGGGCAAAAAGAAGGGCAAGCAGCTAGGATATAAGTTGCAATCTGACATTGAGACAACCACAGATCTTAAGAAGGTTCTTGAAGAACGGATCTTAAACAATCGGGTGGAATTTACCTTGGGAGAGGTGCTTGGCATTGCCAAGCGAGAATTTCATGATGAGATCATTGACATAATTAAAAGGAAGGGTCCGTTTCTTGGTGATACCACTAGTGCATTGCTACAATTTGAAGAGAGAACTAGTTTGTTGGGTATTCGGGTTGAATATGAGCATGAAGTAAGTACTGGATTATCTATGCAGGATGCTACTAATCAATGGACAGCATATGGAAAAGAGAAGAAAGTGGCTGAAAATGCATTGTCTTGTAGCAATATGCATGGTGGAGTAAGGAAAATGCAACAATATGGAGAAGAGACTCTAGGATTTATTCCTCGAAGTCTCTACACAAGAAATCATTGGGCTAGAGCTACCACTGAAACAGTAGTGAAAATAGGGGAGCATGAAACTCCTTGTGTTGCTTTACTTGACCATGGGTCTGAGATAAATGCCATTGAGTGGGGATTGTATGAAAATGGTGCATGGCCTGTGGACAGGGATCATGGTTGGCATATGAGGGCTGCAAATAATTCTTCAGGGGAGCTCTATGCTGTGCATGTCCTAATGTAAAAGTGACAATTGGTTATGTACATGAAGAGCAACACTTCTTTGTGCAAGATAATTCCTCATATGCAATGATTTTGGGATAGCCCTATATTACAGGAGTGCGTATGGAAACAAAGGTACTTGATGATAGTTTTGCTTATGCAAGAGTCAGAAGCAAGGATGGGAGAAAAGAACAATTTCTTACTGTTTGTGTTAATCATCCTAGAAATCTTGATACGCTTCAAGAGTCTCCTTTGGTTCCAAATGCAAGGGAATTCAAAGACCTGGATTTTTATTAAGCACTACCGTAATGCGGGGCTACAGTAGTGCTGTTTAGAGGGTGTCTGATGGGACCTAAAATGGGCCGGCATTGGCTATAGCACTAGCCGGACATCATGCTCATGACACATAAACATCCTCACGGCCTCGCGGACCAGGAGCGTCAATCTAATGCTGAAGGACAAACTGCCCTAAAGCTTAATTCCTGGGTTTATAGTTTATAGTCCAACATTTCCCTTAAACTCCTCAGAGGGAGATCCCAAAGTACTTAGGCATAACGCCTCGATCACATGCACATAGGAGGCACTCCACTGACTAATAGTCGGAGCCCCACTGCAGCTCTCCTATATATCCAGGATTGGTCCTTTGATGCGCTGCTAAACATATAACACAAACGAGCACAAACTCCTCTCTTTTACATTTCTCGTATTTCCAGGAGATATACCATGCTTCCTCACTTCACAATCCCTTAGGAAACCGACCCTCTATCCTATGGCAAGGGATAACCTCACACTCTCAATCGTGGGTCAAAGTCCTAAGAAAACAATTGCTATGCAGTCCAGGAGATTTTTCCTTCGATACCATGAACCATGCAAAGTGCATAATGTGAATGGTTTAGTGCACAAACAATAGAAAATCAGCATTGTATATCGTGCAAAACTAATCTTTTCATGATTTCCATGCTAACGTTTATGTATTGAAACAAGGAGAGACACCGAGCCTTACGCTCATGCTGCCTTTTCCTTTATCTTAAAACAACGTCCTATAGCCATGATGCAACACATAAATTAGATTTAGGATTGTACTTTGATGCTCAAACTCCCCTTCACCCTACCGTTTAATGTTTTGCAATCGTTGATAGGTGTAAGAGTCCTTTTATGTGTATTTCTTTGTAGAGAAAGCAATAAATACGGACAAAACATAGAAATGAGGGTAAACTGAGGCTAACCTTGTGCTCTACCTTCATTATACATTGCACAACCACTTATGTGATTTTTTGGAATTTTCCTTTTATCGTTTCCTAATTTTCTCCCATTTAAAATTCATTTTTCACCATTTTTTGGTATTTTTCCTCTATTTTCTTCAATAAAAATGACTAGAAATTGAGATTTATTGTGGGATGTGGCCCTTAGGTTTCTTGACAGCAAAATTTCAGGTTTGATTGATGTTATATCTCATGTTTCCCCTTTATTTTGCAAAAAAAACCCCATTTTCCCCCTTAAACGCGTGTTTTACGGGTTTTATACCACTAATTTCAGTCATAACACTTATGATTTTCTGATTTTCTGAGCATAAACTGATCAAACTCATAGCAAACAACAACATAATGCATAATCAGCCCATGGGAACAAAATTACATCAACCAAATAGCATAAAAACTCATTTTTTCTTCATAAAAATTGAATTACCGCTTAGGCTTTGTGTCTCGGGATCTTGGTTTTGCTATGGGACTGCATGTCAGCCCTCATTCAATGTCCTGCATCTTCAAGAACAGCACTCTTCATGTCTCCATCCATCGGGAAGCAATCCGGTCTCATCTGGACAACCATCATTCTTCATTGTCTTCTTCCACACAAGAACAGCCCCTTAAGGGAGAGAGAGGGAGGAGAGAGAAAGACTGAGATCATAGATCTCCATTGAGGCCACCATTTGACGGGCGAAGCATGGCGATAAGATCAGCAGGCAGAGGGTAGACCGGGGGTAATGTCAATTGCAGTGGTTGCTTTGAGGCTGGCATCTCCATCCCCAAGGATGGAGCACAAAAATCAGTGCATGTCTGTCCACGCCTTCTTCTTCCTCATCACGTTTTTTTTTTTCTTGCCCACATTTTATGTGGCATAAAATTTTGGGCCCCAAGGGTCACTTACCCATTTGACCAAACTTTTGTCCACCTCTTCGCATCTTGACCGGTTTCTTGGCCATTTTCCCGTCCGGATTCCAAATCGAGCTCTGAAAAATCCTGGGCATCCAGCTTGACATCCCGCATTGGCTGGTAACTCCTGACAACCCGCACGACAGTCTGAAAAATTATCAAAAATCAACAAGTGTCGCTCGGGCGCCTTTAAAGCACTTGACGCTTAAAATCGTCTCAGCTCGAGCCGCCGCCTTCGATGTTGAATATTTTTCCCTTGATATTCGTATATTTTAGCTATTTTTAAGCACTTCTCGACATCAAAATTCTTCTCTCAGTGTCCTCACCTCTTGATAAAATGAAGCATGTATTTACTATTGGTATTTCTCAGTTTACAGCAAACAATTCATGTTGGTTTAAGCCTATGGAAGCTATGTGTAGGGCTGAACGCATATCTATGAAACATGCTATTAAGAAACAAAGAGCATTGGGGTTGTTAGCTGAAAATGATGGCATTTCAGGCATCTTTTATGGGCTGAATATTACTGACACTATGGCTGAAATTTCAGCAACTATACATGCAAAAAATGAGGCTGAAAACAGAGTGTCGTCAGTATGTTCTTTGGATATGTATGATGTTATAGAGTTGTTTGCTCAACAAGAAGGATTACAATGGGTTGAAGCACTTGTAGAGACAAAGTATAAGATAGTTGACAAAAAGGTGAAACCAATTGCTTTGCCACTTCCACCAGAGAGTGAGGGTATGTATGAAAAAGTGTCAAGGCAGCCAAGCTTACGGGATCCTAAAGATATAGGTCATCAGTTTACATTTGAAGCATTACATGAATTGAAAGTTGGTGCAGAAGGGTTTCTTTTGCTTACTGAGAGAAACTGTTTTATGTAGATGTTGGCTAGACATGGGAAGGCATTTGCATTTCAACCAAGTGAAATAGGTTGTGTGGATCCAAATGTTGTCTCTCCTATGGTCATATTTACTGTGCCACATGTACCATGGAACTTGAGGCCTATTTGAGTGCCTAAATCTTACTTGCCAAAGCTGATGGATTTGCTAAATGAAAAGATTCCCATGAAGATCTTGGAGCATTCTTCAACCCCATACTCAAATCGTTGTTTACTGTGCCCAAAAAGAATGGGGCTTTGAGATTTATTCAAGACATGCAACCGGTCAATAAAGTGACCATAAGAAATGTGGGTGCAGGTCCTGTGGTTGATGAATTTGCAGAGGCTTTTGCAGGCAGAGCAATCTATTCTTTGGGTGATCTTTACTCGGTGTATGATCAGTTTCAGTTTGCAATTGAAAGCAGGGATATCACAACCATGAAGACTCCTTTAGGGTTAGTACGGATGTGTACTCTTCGACAGGGTGCAACAAAATCAATGGCACACATGACAAATGCTATGAATAGGGTACTTAGGGATTTTATACCACAATTGACTATGCCCTTCTTGGATGATGTTCCAATCAAAGGGTGTGCAATGGATGAAAAGAATGAAGAGATGGATGCTCATGGATGCAGACAGTTTGTTGCAGATCATATTGTGAATTGTGAGAGGATTTTGACATGTCTAGAAGAGGTGCATTTAACTCTTTCTAGACAAAAGTCTATCTTTGGAGTTGAAGAGGTTTTGATTGTTGGGCATATGTGCGGGCCTTATGGGTGAAGGCCATCACCAGCAAAAATAGATGGGATTGATAGAACGCAAGATGTATGCACAAATGTATCAGAGGTGCGTAGATTCTTGGGTGCATGTGTGTTCTATTTGATATGGATTCCTCACTTTGCACATGTAGCCGATGCTCTTTATCAGCTTCTAAGGATAGGTCAAAAATTTCATTGGGAAAGGAAGCATCAAAAAGCAATGAAGAAATTGAAGCAACTCTTAAAATTTGCTCCTACGTTGAGAAAGGCTGACTATTCACATGGAAAGCCTATCATTATTACTATTGATACAAGCCCAGTTGGGATTGGATGGGCAATTGGGCAAGATGATGAGGAAGGGCAAAGATATGCAATATGCTTTGGTGCAAAAGTATTGACTGAACGACAGAGAAGATATCCAAATGTAAAAAGAGAATTATGGGAAATTGTGACAGCCCTTAAATGTGATAAGAAGTATTTTATGGGTACTCATGTAGTCATTGAGACTGATTGTTTGCCGGTATTGGGTATGATCACTAGTTGTGCTACCCCGGACATTGCTATGCTCCGGTGGATTGCATACATCAAATCTTTGAACCCTGAATTTCAGCATATTGTAGGAAGAGATAACCCAGTGGCAGACATGTTATCTCGAGCATGCTATGAGAATGAAGATGGGATGATGGATGAGGAGGAAGATGATGACTTTCTTATGGCTGAAAATGATGTTGCAAGAGTGAATTTAGCAATGCAAGGTGTTGCTATAGCATTAACAGAAGCTTGGACAACAAAGAGAAGACACTTTAGATGTTTTTCATCTTGTATAGAAGTGTTTCTCGAAGACAAATATGCAGGAGAGTGGCTGAGAATTGGTCAATATCTCAGTACATTAACAAAGAGAGATGAATGGTCAGATGAGGAGTTTAAGAAGATCAAGAGGAAAGCCTATGGATTTTTCTTAAAAGATGGATACTTATGGAAATATGCTAAAAAGAAACAGGGTATGCCATTGCGAGTTTTGGGTGACAGAGCTTCACAAGTAAAAGTAATGCAAGAATTTCATGAAAGCTTGTGAGCTGGTCATAGAGGTGTTTGGGGTACTTTTACAAATATCAAAGAAATAATATTGGTGGCAGGGTATGTATAAGGATGTTGCTCACTTTGTGGAAACATGTATGACATGTCAAATGTATTCAACTGTGAGACATCGGGATGGATTGTAACCCACATATCCATTGTCTCTTCATTTTAAGTGGGTGGTGGATTTGGTCACAATGCCTACAGGTCTTTGGCAAATGAGGTATCTTGTGCTTGCTCATGAAAACTTGACTAATCAAGTGGAAGGGAGAGCTCTATGTACTAAGATGACAAATGCCGTATGTACTTTTCTCTTAGAAGAGATCTTTTGTCGATATGGCTGTGTGGGAAAAATTATAGCAGATTGGGGTGATTTGGATACAGATGAAGCTCATGATTTCTTTGCACGGTTGGGGATAAAGCTTGCTTTAACTTCAGCCTATAACCCTGAAGGAAATGGAAAAAGTGAAAGAGGTCAGATACCTATTGTGAAGGCATTGGCAAAAGCATGTGGAGAGAAGGTAAAGGAGTGGCAACGATTGATCCCTTATGCTTTGTGGGCTGACAGAACAACTCATAGTGCTATTACAGGATAAATGCTTGCAGAATTGATGTATGGTCAAAAACCTATCATGCTGATAGAAGAGATGACTGTCACATGGAGTGTGTTACCTTGGGAGGAGGAGTTGAATCGAGAGGAGTTGTTGGCCTTACGCATTAGACAGTTGGAAAGAAAGTCAGAAGACATAGAGGCAGCAATTGCAAAGTTAAGGGCAGTAAGGATATAGAACAAGAAACAGTTTGAAAAAAGACATAGACTGAGACCAAGAACCATACAAGATGGGGATTGGGTATTAGTTTATGATAGCAGTTTAGATAACCAGCATAATGCCATGCGTAAAGTTTCCAAAAGATGGTTTGGACCCTATGTGGTAAGACAAGTGTTTGATAATGCTACTTATGCATTAAATGAGCTGGATGGGACAGCCATAAAACTTCTGGTAGTAGGGAAAAGAATCAAATTATTCAAAAGGCGAGAATCTACTGCCTATGAGTTGCCAGAATTGGAAGAAAATAGTGGCCATGATATAGGGGCTAGCCAGGAAGATATGGAAGATGAAGAAGCAAAGGATATGGTTGCAGAGGTTGAGGAGGACTCAGAATCTGGTGACAACTAGGATTTTGGCACATACCGAAGGATGTGCAGGTTTAGAGGGGGTGGATGTCGTGATATTAAGAGGACACAGTGTGAAAAAGTATGGAATGCATCATCATCCGACTTCTCTATTGATCTAGAGAGTCAATGTGATCTGAGCCATTAGCCATTAGTACTAGTGTGAGTTGCATGGATTATCCAAAAATACTAGATTTTTGGATAATTTTAGTCTATTTTTTATATTATTTATTATGAAAATCCAAAAAAGTTAGAAAAAGCTTCTAGATTAGGATGGCATGCAAAAAGCTAGTTGCTTTTTCATCCAATTAGGAGATTTTTCATAAAAAAGATAGATTGACAAAATCGCACGCATTGTGATCACTATAAACAGGCTGAAAACTACAGATTGAATAGAAAGAAGAAGAAGGAGTGATCCGGGAGATTCGTGAGCAGGTGTCCTGCAGTTTTACCCCCCTTTTGGAGCCAAAGGAGCCATTAGATTTGGGTTCCGGACAGCAGAGAAAGAGCTGATTTTTCTGATCCACGTTTTTGGTTTACAAAGGAGCTCCAGGAGAACTAATGCCTGGAGATTGCTTCTGGAGAACTAATGCCTGGAGATTACTTCTGAATAGTGCAAAGATTCTAAGTTCTTTCAATACATATTGATTCAATTCATTGTGATTTGTTTTTGTCGTTTTTACCACTTGGGTATACTCTATCTTCTCTTCCATCTCCTATCTCTACTTCCTTCTACTTCTGATCCCCGGTGGATTCGACCTTTCGACAAAAACCCCTTCGACAACGTCTCTGGCACATCTTGATGAGATTCGGTTGCAAGCTTTGCTACATCAAGAAGTAGGGAAGAGGAGAATGAAATCCCTTCATGATCTTTAGGCTAAGAAGTATAAATTTGCAAAAGGTCAGTTAGTGCTCTATTATGATGCTCGTCGGGAGCTCTTTCCAAGAAAATTAGAACCCAAATGGGATGGGCCATACAAGATTGTACGTTTAGGAAAGAATGGCTCTACAGCCCTTCTAGTAGATTTATAGGGGGTAGAGTTTAAGACTAAAGTTAACTTAATAAGCTGAAGCCTTACTATGTGTAAGGGAAAACATTGGACTTGGTGCCTATGCAGGTCCTTCAGGATTCATCTTTAATGTGTTGTAGGTACCAAGTCCAGTGGATGGGATGCATCATTCCCTACCTAAAGCATTCGTATCTTAAGCAATGTTACCACCAAGGTCGAGTGATCTGGTGGAGCAAAGGGTATCAGGTTATTGAGTGGCAAGATGGATCCTTTACGTGGGAAATTAAGGTCTAGTGCCACCATTGTCAATGACTTTTGACTAGCATTCCTATCGAGTTCAACGAGGAAGGAGGGATTGTGCATGTTATACATCCTCTCTCTCGGCTTGATTTTGATTATCATACGTACAAGTGAGTTGATTATTATGGTGTGGCCTATCAATGAAGCTTGGGTTTACACCCTATATTTTGACGGAGCTTTTCGAGGACCCGCTAAACATGCGAGCGTTGGTGTGGTCATTAAAGATCCTTGGGTCGTCATGAAGATGAGAGTCTACTTAGGACCCTCTTTTACTAATAATATGGTAGAATACAAGGCCTGTGTCATGGGGCTGAATATAGCCCGATGTGGTGGTATCTGCCGATTATTGGTTAAAGATGACTCACAATTAGTAATCAATTAGTTAAATGGGACCTATAGTGTGCGGGATCCCATCTTACGAATGTACTGTGGTGCAACCTTGGATATGTTGAACATCTTTAAGACAGTGACTTGTCAGCTAGTTCCTCGACAATGGAATCACTTTGCGGATTCCTTGGCTAACTATGCTTTCATTGAATAGGTTTTTTTCAATTGTGGTCTAGGGGAGCCCTTACAATTACTTCCTAACATTAGCCCTAGATTACTTTGGGTCTTCTTGTTGACACGTCATATTTCGGCCCCGTTGATGGTTACTTTGGGTTATGAGTTAGGTAGCAAGTGAGCACCTTCCTACTCTATCATAGACACGAGAATATCTATAATACATACACTACTCCTCAAGCTCGCCAAGTTTCACTGCAATCAGAGACTACAACCCTACTAGCCTCAAGAGCCTCTTGTGGCTATATTCCAAGTCAAATTAAACAAGATGAAAGAGCTTTTTACCCATTTCTTGCTTGCTTTCTTTCACACTTTGTCATCTTTACCTCATCCTTGATTAAGCTCTATATAGCCATGGGATTGCTTTGATACCATGTAAATTGACAAGAGGAGAGAGAGTTGAAGCAACCAAGGACACACATACACAACAAAGACTTGAATACACAAAGTAGGGCTACAATATTCTTATTCTTCTTCTTTCCTACTAAAGAACTTAGTCCACAATATGAAATAAGACTAATATGAAAGTATTAGAACATATATACAATCATTAAGTTTGAACCCACTAAGGATAGATGACCTAGCACAATGAATGTGTGATAACTAAGAGTGGAATACATGGATATAGTCTAGCTATAGAATCACTAGTGTACCCTCCATATATGCTACCTACCATACCAATGAGTAAAGTCCTATCACATCACCAAGGCATGTACTAGATCCCAACTCATGTGGAGCTCAACATCTCAACATGCAAGTACATGGCAATAGGGACCAACGTGGATTGACACACACATAGCCACTACAGGTACCAGTTATTCTCCTCCCATAGTAGTAGGTTGAACTTGGTTGCAAAATGTAGATATTTCAATGTATCATTTTCTCTTCTACTACCTTCTTTCTCAAGTGGTAGTCCTTTTTTTGGGAGGGGGGAGGCTTGAAATTTGAAGATGCCTCAAGGGTGCACCCAAGGTTTGAACTCACACATGCATATACACATGAGATACACACCCATACAATCAAATCACTTGAGCTACACCCTTGTTTCAATGATAGTCATTTAGTTCTTACAAGTATTCTTGCCTATACTAGCCTAACAATAGTGTGCCCAAATCCTTGGCTCTCAATTCCTCTAATATTCTCTCTATAGCATTACCATGCCATCACTACCACTTGGACCGCTCAATCTAGGATGCCATTTAGCACCTTGGACATTGCCTCCTTGCTATGATGTTGTTTATCATGATTAACATTTCCACCTTATCCAATTTGTCTCATTAATAACTTTTTTTAGGTCATTGAGAGCTCCACCTTGTCCATTTTTTCTTATTATCAACTTGTTGTGCCAACTTGGTAGCCTTCTTTGAGGAGTAAGATAAAGGGAGGCACTATTCATGGGGAGCTACTATTCACGGGGTGGTAGAAGTTAGGCATGTGAAGGACATGACTATTATTTCAAGTGAACTACACAACACTACATCAATTTCTTTTCACCTTCTCCTCCATGTCTTGCCTCAAGTTACAGATGGATTGGTACATGTTGGATAAAGGGAGGCACTATTCATGGGGAGCTACTATTCACGGGGTGGTAGAAGTTAGGCATGTGAAGGACATGACTATTATTGCAAGTGAACTACACAACACTACATCAATTTCTTTTCACCTTCTCCTCCATGTCTTGCCTCAAGTTACAGATGGATTTGGTACATGTTGGACCATAGCAAAGAGATGGCAAGTGGAGCAAACATAATTTGGCATAGATATAAAAAACAGGGAATGTCTTGGAATATATACAATGAATGGTGGATGACCCACCAAAAATCCATCCAAAAAGAGGCTTAATAAAAAAAACTTCCTACACCATATCTTCATCAATCAATGTGAAACTACCAAAACGTTTTCCAAATAGCCAAATCATTTTCAAACTTCATACAAGCTACATCAATTTCAAAATTTTCAACAAATTGATTAGGAGGCACAATTTGAAAGGTGACTTTGTCTCTCTTTATCTCTCTCTGGCGAGAAGCCATTGGCCAACTTAGGGTATCCTCTCACCAGCTCAAGATTGAGATCCGAGAGTAGCCCACATTCCTTGAGTTGAATGAATTTATAGATTATGCCAGGAGAAGGAAGAGAGCAAGGAGCACTAGAACTACAAATGGAGAGCAGCCTACAACACAATCCGAGCTGGATACCCCACATTATTTGGAGGAGACACCTCACTCAGACTCATAATTATGGAGTCCCCACACCAATGCCACTTGGACCAATTGAGATTCAGAGGCTTTGCACATCACTACTACATGCTAGCACTACACAAATAGGGCAGTGCCAATCATCACAAATTATTGATTTCTTCCAAATAGTGGCCATACACACATCACCTACACAAATAAACACCATATTAGAGAATTCGGAAATTTCCCAAGTTCCAATTTCAAATAAGTGGTTAATATTTGACCACGTGGCTAAATCTTGATCCATATTTGAAAGTGGGATTTGGGAAGGTAGCTTATATAGTATTTAGGATAGACTTCACATTTAAGTAAGACAACAACATTTGAACATGTGATCAAATAATCAAGGTTTTGGGGGTTTTCAAAGTGTATGGAAATTCCCAAATTTCCTAATATGGTGTTAATAGGGGTGGCAATATAGAGAGCATAAGAGATTAGAGTAGTATGCCATTCGTGAATACAAGGGTACTAGACACAAATGCTATATCAGAGAGAGATGAGGGAGATTTACTAGTGACACGAGTAGTAGCACAACTAATAGAGTTGAGGGCCTAGTCCAAATGCTGCCCCCATACTATTTCATTTGGATAAAAGACATACTCTACCCACTAATTTTGACTAGGTAGAACTAGATATATAAGTATCATTTAGCCACATAGCTAGACATGTGCTATCTTATCCTCCCATTCTATCCCTATATGAGTACTATTTTGTCTTTTACTCCACCTTTGCTTCTTTTACAATATATTACTAAGCATATTGTAGCACATCACATTTTGATGTCTAGTGACGATCAACATTGTACATGATTTTGTCTCATAGGCTGTCTTTGGCCTTAAAAATGTATTTATTTATTTATAAATTTATGTGTGCAAAGTTAATTGTAATATTTCCACACAATAAAGTTAATTGGTTAGTTTGAAAGTTAGTTAGTCAATTAAATAAGTTAGTAAGATTAAGACTAACTAAGATAAAAACTAAGGGTAATAGCTAACAATTTTTATTTAATTAAAAATATATATTAAAAGAAAAACTGAGAGTCATAATCTGACATTTTTCTCGGATTAACAAGGACCATAGCTACCCTTCACGGAAGTTACAACGTGAACGAGAGTTATGACCCATATTAATCATTAATGTTAATGTATATAATATGTATAGTCCAAAGATATTAGATTTTTGGACAAAAAACTAGTATGTTTTAGATATTATCCTAAAAAGATAGAACTAGATGTCATTTAAAAGAAAAGACAAGTGATATTTTAGTTATTTTTGGAGATTTTATAAAAAGAAAAAAAAAGAGAGTAATTGGCGAAATCGTGCGCGCCGTGATTGCAGTCTACAGGCAGCAGACAGCACTTCAAATAGGGAGAGAAAAAAGGAGTGATCTGAAAGCTTTCCAATCAAGTGTCTTGGGGTTTTACCCTCCTTTTGGAGCCAATGGAACCATCATATTTATGATTTGATCATCAGATCACTGATTCTTCCAAGAGTCCCTCCACCAAGAACTCTTGTTCTCAGCCTCATTACCTCTTCTCTATCATTATAAATATGAGGCATGGGGAGGCACAAGAGAGCATAAGGAGACCCCGAGAGGCTACGAGAGAGAGGTAGAGAGAAGGATACCCCTCCAAGAGATTGAGAGAGAGAGAGAGAGAGTATAGCTACCCCAAGAGGCTGCAAGGGAGAGAGTTAGCTCAATTCTCTCTATCTTGATCCTCGACTTAGCCATGTTCTCTTACACTCTCCCATCTTGAATCTATTCCGCCTTCTTAATCTCTTGAGTCTACTTGTGGATGATGGCCTCCAAGCAAAGAATGTCACGTGCAGATGGCAATCCTACAACCAACAACGAAGCTTTGGGCGAAGGCATCACTGTCAATCCAACTGCGGTTCCGGTCATAAGTAATGTATTTCTGAATTGATAGATGCTTGCTTTGATTCTCGCATGAGATACATTAGGCTCCATACTATGATGTATGAGAATAGTTCATGGGAAGGGATAGGCCTCTTCTCACATATTCAAAAGATGGAGTTTGCAAAGTGCATGTATTAAGGGAAGTTAATTGCACTTAGTTGCATATGGCTTATTTGTTGATAGAGAAATCAGTTAGGGGTTATGAATAGCATAATCGTAAAATGACATTAAGAATTGCACATACAAGTTTTAAGAAAATTCTCTCTTTGATCCCAAGGGGGAGAGAGAATATGCGATGGAATTATTATCACGTCTAGTCTTGTATTGTTTGGGAAAAATACAATTAGTTTTGTTGGTTGATTGAACAACATCCTGAATGTTTTTTTTCAATCAATTGATTGTTACATTTGTGATTGGAATAAACATTCCAAGTGATTGTATTTGATGGTAAAAGCATGGCAAGGGTCAATAATGACAAGTAGCCCTGGGAAATAAAGGAATGTTTCATTGGAAGGTGATATTAGGCTGATTGCCTTGATTATGCTTGATTCTTAATTGGATTAATTAAGGAATGATATTTTGCATGGGTGGATCATCTCTCGAAGATTGCACCACAGATTACCCCGAGAGGGCACTGCTCGATTCACGGGCCGAAGGTCGAGTGTGGTGAAAAGGCAAACCACGGAAGTTGTGTCTCACTCCTAGGTCGCTCGAGGTCAGTGGAGCTCTAGACATCCCTTGCTGAGTCTGGAATGGAGTTCTAGACTACCGTGAGCTCAACATCTAGGGCATTGGAAGATCCTATTCTAGATAAAGGATGGAAATTATGGTGCCATGTGATTTGGACCAGGTACTTTTGCTGGACAGAAGGGATACATAATTCTCTTGTATGAGCAAGAGACAAAGATTAACTTGAAGATAAGTTAAGGAACTTGTTTGTCAAAAGGACTGCTTGTTTTGTTTTCCTGTTTGTGTTGTAAATTACGCGAACCAACCCTATTACCTAAAAGGCTTAATTAATGAAGTTGATTTTAAATGTCCCACATAAATGTGGTAGGACCTAATTACGAAACTAAAGCTATCAAGGGAAGTGGATGGACGCAATCCCCCACGGGTCCATCCTATAACAGGGTAGTCCTAGAGAACTGAGAGGCTTCTCACAAGGATTTATCACCACTCGACTTTAGGTATTGTTAAGTTAGAACCTGATTCATACCATTTTAGGGGACCGGAATGGGACTATGCCCTACGGGCAAAGAGGTTGAGCGGCGTATCCCTCTCATTTCCCATTCTCTTTGAACCAAGTGCGGTATGGATCTACTTCGGATTGGGTATCTCTACATAAAGTAGGATGTCCAAAACCCAACGCTAGAATGCTGTTAGGAGACCTTGGACCTAGGAACGTAGATCGATCCTAGTGGGTTCGGCCATGAACGCTTCCGTTGTGAGGCAGACTCAAGAAACCCTAGGTGATAAACCCTGGAACATTCCTTGGGAGTGCCGAGCAGCGACGCTTAGATTTGTTTCTCGATGGACCAAAAGTGTGCTTGGACACATGTTATGTTAAGGTTTAACACTTTGGTGTTATAATTGCTTGATACCATCCATTCAAGTCTCTTACATTCCATTTTCATTCTCACTTTTAAGGGAAGAAAAATGCTTTGAAAAAGAAAAGTAGGCCGTTCTGAGAGAAGGCTTAAAGATCAAGCTAAGAGCCTATTACAATGATATGTATGGGAATCACTAAGTCCCGAGTTCTTTTGTAATGTTTATTAAGGTATTTTTTCTTTTATGTGTGTGTGTAGCTTGAAAGATGATTTCAATAAGTTTTATTACTAGCCAAATATGGAAAACATGTGTATTATAGTAAATTGACAATCCTTAAAAAATTTAGATCCTTACTAGAAATACCATTCAAATGAGGCTTTGAAAAGGAAGCCTTAGATTGAGCTTTTGTCTTTAACTTATTTTATGGTCTCTTTTATTGTTTGTATTATGTGTGCTCACATTTCCTAATCTATGGCAAGCCTTTCAATTCATTAAATGATGGGCATGCAATGGGTATTCAATACAAACTTTCTTCATTGTCTCTAGTTTCAATGTTTATTTTTCTTTTATGGGTTCAAACTATTATAACTATTGACTTGGTTGATTTAAATAAGTAATTTTATTATATTTTATGTGGATTTTGATTTCTACACATTCACTACACAATTGTGACTTGTTGCATGTGTGAACATGTAGCATTGGTCACAGTGTGCAAGGTGGATGACAAAGGAATTAATGTTTCATGTTTTTGGTGGACATGATTAGATTGGAGAATTTAATGAGTTTATAATTTTAATAAAGAAGAGTTACATGGAGTGCAAATAACTATTTGTGTATTATTTGAGATGTATTATTTTTATGCTTAATGCAAAAGATATTTTTATATTCTTGTATATCTCTAGTCTCAAAGTTGGGCATAATTATTTGTTTTAGCCCAAAGGTAATGTTTAAAATTTAATATATTAACAAATTTTAGGAAAAGAGGATTCCTTCATGAAAAGAACATAAACTATAGATGCAATGTCCTATTTTGGGCATAAGATCAATAAAATAAATAGATGCATGCAGCATTGAGGAAAGTCCTCTCAATATATGGAGGGAGATTGTACCTAATTGATATCATGCCTTCCCTTATTGCATTTGTCTCTCTATTTCTTTTATTAGAAATTTAAATGAGTGATTTGATTATATTTTATGTGGATTTTTATTTATGCTCATTCATTTGTACAATTGTGACTTGCTACACATGTGAACATATAGTAGTGGTCACATTGTGCAAAGTGGATGACAAAGAACCTAATGTGTTTTATGTTTTTTTGTGGAGAGATGATTACATTGGAGAATTGGAGGATTTATAATTTTTATAAGAAAGTACTATATGGAGCACAAAAAATTATTTTGGCATTCTTTGACATGTATTATTTGTGCACTTAATGCATAAGAACATTTATATTCTTATAGGCATGATTATTTATTTGAGCCCAAAGATAATATTTAGAAGTTTAGATATGATATAGATTTTAGGAAAATAAGAGTTTCTTATGAAAAGAGTATAAAGTATGGATGTAATATCCTACTTTGGGCACAAAATCAACAAAATGAATAAATAAGTGCGTTTAAGAGAGCCCTCTCAATGCATAGGGGGAGATTGTACCTAGTTCTTCTAACAACATTTTCAAAGTGATCTTTGTATCCCTTACTTATATATGCTGTGATTTAAGTCAATTATATTGTATGACTTATTGTTATCCATCCATCCCTTATATTGACTTCTTATCAAAATTCATTTGTTAAGCATCCTTATCGATATATTTGTATTGAGTTCATGTTGTTTCTTTAACTATATTTAAAAAAAATAAGTTTCAAATGACTAATAAAAATATATTTAAAACATATCTAACATGGTTGAGGTCCACTCATGGAGGTAAATGAGTCTCTTATGATTTGATGACTACTTGTTGTGAGAAAATGGCATAAGGGGACAAGTTATGCTTGGATATACCTATAGCTAAAATGAAGAATCAAATCCATCATCAAGAGATTGTTAGAGCATTGAATCAAACATATTGCTAATCACTTAGTTTGGAAAAGTTAGTGTATACAATGGTTCACTTATGAACATTGTGAGGCTTTTTCCTAAATACCTAAAGACTAAGGATAGGATGGTGTCAAATAGATTGGCTACAACAAGTGATGGAAGGACTCATTCTATATCCTTGGTGGGATAGATTTGGAAGGCTCTATGATTTGGCAAGGGAGTCTCAAGGTTTTTTTCCCATGAATAATACTATAAGTGTTGGGGTTAAAGGCACTCATGCCTACGCTACCCTATACTTAACAAACCATGACTGCACATCTATACACTATAGGTGGTGGGAGCCCATCACTGTCACTTTATTCTTTATTCTTTCAAATGACTATTGAATAAGGAAGGAGTGATTACACATTGTGACTATTGAAGTTTCAGAGGTGTATTTAGGGACCAAAACTTAAGCAAATAATGAAGTATTTGCAATAAAAATTAAGAGGCACCAATTTTTTCTAAGTGAAAGTGGGTGCCCCAGAACACATCAAAAGCATTGATCAAGTTCGTTAGACGATCCATTTAAAGAGGTTCAACTTTGGTGTTACAAAGCAGCTACCTGATGTAGAAGTAAGAAAAAGCATCTAGGAGGCCAAGTCAATAGAAAATGATTCCATGAATATACCAACACTTTTAGATCTCGAATACGAGTCCATTTGGGTCTCAGATTTTAAGCAAACCGCTTACCAGTAGTGTAAACAAGCTGAACCCATTTTTTGGTAAAGGCTTGATTAAGAAGCTTAAAGAGGTTTAAAAACCTCAAACAACTCACAATGGGGAGGCACTTTTTTTGTGCCCCTTCATTCTTGCCAATTTGGGAGATTTGCAATCATTTGATCCACAAGGAGCAGCGTGGGTAGAGAGATCTCAATTTTCCATGCTCTCTATCGCCATAAGAACCATTGAATATGATGCACTCTTTAAAGAGATAAGTTTATAGCATCTCTCTCCTCTTTCTCTCTTGCCATAATTGTTGTTCATGTGGGCTAAGAGGGAGAGGGGAAAAGGGGTGTTAGATCACAACAAGGTACGAGAAATCGAGCAAAGGAACGTGAAGGTGGTTGTTAGTGACTATATGAAGCCTCAGCAAAGTGATCTAAACGACTCCAAAATCATGAAAAATACAATAGTTTTCTTGCAATAAGTCTCGATTCCAAATAAAGTTCAATTCTATTATTGTTTTTGTTATGAAATTGGGATGCATATGGATTGGAATTCGATATGAAAATGATGTGTGTTATGTCTAAGGGCTACAAGTCCAAAATTTTAGAATTTGTGGCTGTCATAATACAAAAATTAATTATCTAATACATGCAAAACACGTAAAATTGAGAAATATGATGACAATCAATAAAAATGATGAATGTAATGGTGTATGTGGGATAAAATGATGCATGCTAGTTGCCACAACTGTGGGTCTCTCTTTTATGATAAAAAATTGTGGAATTATTAGCAATTATGCCAATATTAAGAAAAATTTAAAAAAAAGATTTTGAGCCTAGAAAAATAGAAAATTTTAGGGAAACATCAATGAATGTGTAGTGAGAAGTAGGGCATGGGGTTTAGCCTTAGTCTACACTTGCTTTTGTGTTAAAGTAACCAAGAAATGGTAATTTCCATGAAAAATGACACAAAATATAAGAAATTGATAAATACAATATGCAAACATGAAATGAATGCTAAAATTATATATTTTTGCAATAAAGAACCAAATGCTTGTGCATTGTAGTAAGGCCTTTAGGGTTTTATCAAATATTTAAAGGAGTGAAAGCACGAGATAGCCCAAATCCATCTCTTCAACACTGCACTATACTAGAACAAATCATGAAAAGAATGATTTCGCATGTCTTGTGGTTGTTTTATCATTTAGAATTGTTTGAGCACCATGTAACATAACATATTGCATATGCATAAAAGCATAGTATACCTCCTGGATACATAACACTTGTGTGCAAAACTGGTGACTCATGTTGAGAGAAAGAGGATTCATAGCTGTAGGTTACTAGGTTCTTTAGAGAAAGATTGTGTGAGGATATAAAAGTTCTCCTAGAACGATAAACACCAAGAGAGGACTTTGTTTCGATATGTTATATGTCTAAGATAGCACATTCTAGGACCAATCCTTGGGGTGTAAGAGCACCATAGGGGCCACAACAATCATCCTAGGGGGGTTACCCTTTATGTGTATGAATAGAGATGAAGTAGTTACCTATGTATGGATGGCTCCCTTTGCTTGGAGTCAAAAAGGGTGATTTGTTGGACTACAACTTAAAAATCATATATACAAATTCAATGTTTAAAAGAGTCATATATAGTATCCAGACACTCATGGCCGTGAGGCTGTGTGGGATCATCTAGTGTGTCTAAGAGCTCGTATCGAGCTAGTGTTGGGCCCATTTTGGTCTTGATAGGTGGTGTGTGTCAAGATTTTGGGAGAGAAGGAAGGAGTCTCACTTGTAGCTTTCTTGCTTGCACAATGGGGAAATACACACAGAGATGGAGGCTGAAAATAGTTTTCCTCTTCTTAGTTGTGTAAGCCAAAAGAACTCTAGTACATAGAAATAGAAGAACCCTATATATGGGTCTCAAACCAAACTCAACTAACTAAGGTGGCATACTAACTGAGCCACGAACTAGAGTAGATAAGGATAGCTGTCATCTAGCTATTATTCATGGGCGGTGTACCAACCGCATCTGCAACTGACAAGTCGGTGACATAAATGCACAACGGTCACCCTGGCATATCACGAGTGGAGCTCGATATCTCAACACTCCCCCTCGAGCTCAATCCCAATTCCTGCACACCAAGCAGGTCTCTGAACTTGCGCAGCTTCTCTGCGCCCAATGCCTTCATGAATATATCAGCTACCTAATCCTCTGTGCTGACATAAACTAGATCAATAAGACCTAGTAAAACCCTCTTCCGCACATAGTGATAATGCACCTCAATGTGCTTTGTTCTAGCATGATAGACTGGGTTATTTGCCAAGTGTATACTACTCATGTTGTCACAATAAATGACAACTGGCCCATCTGTAGGCTGATGCATATCATAAAGTAGCTTATGCAACCAAGCTACCTCACATGCAGCCATTGCTGCGCCCCTGTACTCAGCCTCTGTGCTGGATAAGGCAACTGTAGGCTGTTTCTTGCTGCTCCAAGTGACTGAAGCACTCCCAAAAGAGAACACATATCCACTGGTAGATCGTCTATCAGAAATACTACCAGCCCAATCAGCATCAGTGTATCCATGCAATTGTATCTGAACCCCAGTCTCATAAAATACAAGATAGGACAGTATCTTGTCACTATTGGCTTTCAGATTTCCAAGGCAGATTTCTCACTTTATGTGAGAAAAACAGAGAAAGGTATTATGCTACTTGTCATTTATGTTGATGATTTAATTGTGACAGGTGACAGTGATGAAGATATCCTTCATGTGAAAATGCTATTGAAGTAGAAGTTTGAGATGAAGGATTTGGGAGAGCTGCGTTATTTCTTGGGCATTGAGGTGATTAGATCACCAAGTGGGATACAGCTCTTGCAGAGGCAGTATGGATTGGACATGCTATCCAAATATGGGATGATAGGCTGTAAGCCTATTTCAGTTCCTTTGGAGCAGAATGTGAAGCTAAGCACAGATGTAGTTGAGCTTCTAGAAGACCCTACTATGTACAGACGCATAGTAGGAAGTTTGATTTATATGACTATTACCAGGCCAGATTTGAGCTATGCTGTTGGATTGGTAAGTCAGTTTATGCAGGCTCCTAGGAAACCACATTTGGATGCGGCTAGACGCATACTCAGGTATGTGAAGTCCACATTGCAGTATGGACTATTTTATGAGACTGGGGTTCAGATACAGTTGCTTGGATACACTGATGCTGATTGGGCTGGTAGTATTTCTGATAGACGATCTACCAGTGGATATGTGTTCTCTTTTGGGAGTGCTGCGGTCACTTGGAGCAGCAAGAAACAGCCTACAGTTGCCTTGTCGAGCACAGAGGCTGAGTACAGGGGTGCAGCAATGGATGCATGTGAGGTAGCTTGGTTGCATAAGCTACTTTATGATATGCATCAGTATACAGATGGACCAGTTGTCATTTATTGTGACAACATGAGTAGTATACACTTGGCAAATAACCCAGTCTATCATGCTAGAACAAAGCACATTGAGGTGCATTATCACTATGTGCGAGAGAGGGTTTTACTAGGTCTTATTGATCTAGTTTATGTCAGCACAGAGGATCAGGTAGCTGACATATTCACGAAGGCATTGGGCGCAGAGAAGCTGCGCAAGTTCAGAGACCTGCTTGGTGTGCAGGAATTGGGATTGAGCTCGAGGGGGAGTGTTGAGATATCGAGCTCCACTCGTGATACGCCAGGGTGACCGTTGTGTATTTATGTCACCGACTTGTCAGTTGCAGACGCGGTTGGTACACCGCCCATGAATAATAGCTACATGATAGTTATCCTTATCTACTCTAGTTCGTGGCTTAGTTAGTATGCCACCTTAGTTAGTTGAGTTTGGTTTGAGACCCATATATAGGGTTCTTCTATTTCTTTGTACTAGAGTTCTTTTGGATTACACAACTAAGAAGAGGAAAACTATTTTCAGCCTCCACCCTTGTGTGTATTCCCCCATTGTGCAAGCAAGAAAACTACAAGTGAGACTCCTTCCTTCTCTCCCACAATCTTGACAGAGATATGATGAATTGAGGGGTATTCCCCCAATTTAGCTATGCATACTTTTCCCTTGAAAGAGGAAAGTTGACCTGTGGTGCATGCCTTTTGAGTTAAGGGACATGCTATTCAAAGAGTTACAAAAATTACGTAAGGCTAGCCTGATATTTCTTATGTAACACACAGAGTGGTATTCACTAGTAGTTATCAAGAATAATAATAATAATCAAATCCAGCTTTGCATTGATTTTAGCAAGCTCAATAAGATCAAGTGCATGTGTTAGAGTGTGCTGCAATGTTGTCATTGATTCTACTTTGCGACATCACTCTTGAGAAGATCAAGCCTTCCAGTAATTATATTTGTCCACAAGCAATAACAGTCTACTGTGAAAGAAGAGCATCGAAGAGGCATACATTCAGTTCATGTCATTAACTGATCTCCGTGAAGTTATAGAAAGCAACAATGTGCTCAACGAAGTGGACATAATTGTAACTAAAGAGACCAACTAACACAACCCTCGAGCCTCTAATTTATATCTGCAAGAAAATTTTGTCTATCAAATGGAATCATGCAAGGATGGAGGCAGAAGTGCTAAGGGTGATAGTGGAGAAGCTCCTCCTCAGCGCTTTGCTTTTCTGCCTTAGAACTTGAAGGAAGAAGACAAAGGTAGAAACCTTCTTCACGTGCCTCTTCACCATGAGTTCTACTTTGCTAATGACTCAGTCCACCCACAAGAACACCAATTGGCATTAGCAATTATTGTCATGAAGCTCCGCTATTCTTGGAAGCTTCATGCATATCTTGTGGTCGTCCTTTCTTCTCGGAGAAGTTAGCTCAACCATTGGTTACTAGAAGGCTTGCAAAATATGAAGTTGATAGCAGTTCACACTCGTGAGCTACAGATACTTGCATCCTCAGCATACGGATTGAAGGCAAGGTCATCTTGACACCAGAGCAATGTATTGCATGAAGAAGAGCTATCAGCTAATAAGGAAGGCATTTGCCAAGGAAGAGCCAAGTTCGGGTTCAAATAGGAGAATTGCACTGATTCTGCCATGTTCTAGAGGCGATGCAAGAAAATTGAATCCATAAGAAGATGATGAGGCGCTCTCTTCATATTCATCTTCTATGTGTTCATGAACTGATTTGTATACTCCTATACAGTGAGATTACCCTGAGTAAGTTGGTACCACCTTCTTGCCAACCATTTCTTTTCAACCAGGGACACAAATACCTACACCATATGCATCTCAAAGTCATCCCAATCATGGAATTGCGGATTTTCCCTTTGTATGTAACACCACCACATATGGGCAAATCCCTCTAAATGAAGAGAGGTGAAAAGGATCTTTTCCTCATCAGTGCATGGGTAGATGTGAAAATAAGCCTTTGTGCATGCTACTCATGAGTGCCATGCATGCCATGCTGCTCATAAGTACCTTGTGGAGTGCATTGTCCATGATATTGGGAAGGCATGTAGCTGCCATTTATAGTGGCTCACTCTCTTGTGGAAGGTCTAGGCAGATTGGCAATGGGGGATGGAAGGATAGGATCATCATGCCTTGTTGAGGGCTCCCCTATCTTGTAGGTGCTGAAGGGAATACCGTGTGTCCTAATGATGCCTTGTTGGCCATGCACAATCTCCAAGGGAGGGGGCCGATTGGCCTCAAGATTGGAACAATGCTCCTTTGCTTACATCATGAGGGGGCTTCCAAATATCGAGACGAGACCAATCATTTGCTCTGTTAGCCTAATCATTGTGGCCATCATCTCTCTATGTCTCTCAACATGATGATTCTCATGTTGGCACAATGTGTGATTAAGTATAGAGTAACGGTCCAATTCAAGGGCATTTCTTCACATATCTCCTCATGGTCCTCTTGGGTGGAGCTAGGGTCCTTCATTGATGTCCGAGAATCCCTAATTTCATATTGAAACTCCTCATGGGCCTTTGCCTTGCCTCTTTGTCCTGCCATGTCGAGTACTGTCCAAACAAACCCTCGGGGAAAAAATCTGAGATATATTTAGCTAGGGAGCTTTGATTGAGGAACTTTGTAATTCAAAACAGAGGGGAGAGTGCCCTCTACGAGGCTATGCAAAAATATTTTTCACAAAAATTTGTCAGAATTGGCTGTGAGTAACTTTATCTGGCTATATAGAAGGGGACTATAACTTGTCCTACATGACCACTACACACAAAAGTGGTTGTAACTCTCCAATGAGAGCTCTAATCAAGGAACTTTCTGAATCTAATCAAAGGGTACAATACCCTCTTTGAAATGAGCTATGGGGCTTTTAGGTCAATTATCCAGATCCCTTTTGTTGTAATAGGTTTTATGGAGTAGTCCTGGAATGCATGCACCTTGTCTCACAGTCTATATTGGTCCCCAATTCAACATTGTTTGACCTTTTAATGATGCAAAAACCTTAGACAATTGAATGTAGCATATACATAACCTATAGAGCATAGCATGGCATCCATACATGGCCTATGATTGCCTGCAATGATTTGGAAAACTCAACAAGAGTCCTAAGAAGCATACATTCAACTCACTGCCAATACATGTATGATATACATCCCATATACATTTCCAATGTTCTTCTAATGGTCATCGGGGTAGGGATGGATTGTACATGCACCTCCAAACAAGTTCTTCAGCTCTGAGACCTAAAGGGTGTGCAAAGTTTCACCTCGAAATGGGTTGTGCACCCTTTCAGGGTCATTAATGGCAAGGGGGGTCACCCCACTATTGTCTTGCCATATCACCTAACATTGGCCTTGATTACATCAACCAAAAGAGACATGGCAGGTGCATTCTAAGCTAATCAACCAGAATGAAATGATTATTTTGGAAATAGACTTTTAGCTTTGATGAGATGTAAGATAGAAAAATTGGATGGGGAAGGCTGTTACCTTAGCAATTCAATGACTCACTAATGGCTTAACTTACCCCTTTTATAAAGATTTTTGGGTTTACTTTCAAAATCACATCCAACAAGATGGTTATGGTTAGGAGTATGATGCTGAGCTGTTGAAGAGAGGGATTAATTGAACCATAGACATGAATGCATTCATAAATGATTGAGTAGGTAAAGAAGTATACCAATACATTCCCTTGATTCAATCAATGCCAAGAGAGGGTTGATTCTCTAATCTCTCTCAAACAAGAGGATGGAGCTCAACAAATGGATGAAGAGAGAGGCCAAGAACTGTGAGACATATCTCAAACATGCTTCAAGAAGTGATGGTAGGTTTTCCAAATCAAGAACCCATGCTTCTCCTCTAATTCAGCCCATGGCCTTCAATCCCGTGAAATATTCAAGGGGAAGATTATTGACTAGTGTAAGAGTTTGGACTACTATCTTACCTAACAAGCTAGCCAATGAATGACTGAAATGCAACTTGATGAAGCAAGGCAGAGATCTACAATATATTACGAAGACTGTTGTAGGCATAAGCAGATGAAGGAAATAACTTTACTCAGGTGGAGCTATAGAGTAATATTTCCGCATGAAATATTAAGTCGAACTTAAACTTTGCACACCCCGCGAAATAAGGCACCCCAAAGTAATCTCCCACATCGTACAAAGTTGGCGGTTAAATGCTTACCCCGCTCACACGATAATAAACCCCAACCGTGTTGTGCAAATAAGGCCGAGGCTAAAACCCACAAGGCCGCATGAGAACACCTTTTACAAGAAAGGAAAAAGGGATAATGGTTAAAGTTATGTCAAATTTTTTTATTAATAACCCCTTTTTCCCCAGCCGATGCATGGCAGGGGAGAGGGAGTGTGACAGGAGTAGTGTTATGTGGAGGGAATGGGGGAGAGAGGAAGCATGCAAGCCATCCACGTGTGTGGATCTCCCCTCCCCTTATACACTATAAGACCTCCCCCCTGGAGCTTGGGAGGGAGGCACGAGGTGAGAGAAGAGAGAAAGGAGGCAGTCGTGTTGCCGCCATCACCGTTGCCACGCCAAGGACCTGCCACCATTTCGACACCTGCTGTCTGCCATGCTGATTCACTGCCACCTCATCATCATCACCATCATCCTAATCATCATCCTCATCACCTCCCTCTTCAGTATTCTCTCTCCACGTAAGCTTTGCCAGAAGCTTAGAAGCTTCTAATTTTGGGCTTCCATAAAGCTTGTTTCCCCATGCATTGCTGGTTTTCCTTAAAACCACCTGCTATAAGGGCCATGTCCCACGCAGAGGAGAAGAGCTCAGTTGGAAAGGGATTCACGATGCATAAAGAACCCAAGGGGAGTTGCTGAACTAGAATTTGACTCATCAATGGCTCCCAAGAAAATGGCAAGAGGCGCTCACGCGGGAGCCTCCAACCCAAGCCTACGCGTGGACATCCCTATGAATCCTCATGCCTAGGTTCTTAAAAGGATTAATTCCGCGTAAAAGGAATGCATTAGGCACATTTAATTTTCATGGGAAGAATGCATTTATGCATGTTTCTAACTCACGTAATCACATTAAAATACATTTGGGAATTTATCTCCTTGGATGATTTACAAGAGTTAGTGCATGTCGTGCATTTGGGTTGCTTGCATTTCCAAGTTGTAAAATCCTAAGTGCCTATTACGTAGGTTTAAAAAGATGGAATTGTTTAAATGCATCCTTGATTGGCTGCAAAAAAGAAAAGCGCATAAGGCATTTAGGTAGTAATTTTCTACTTGTGGATTCGTATGAGATAATCATTGTCGTCCCCATTGGATGTTGTCCAAGTAGTTGCATTGCATGGAAATGAAACCATGAACTTGGCTCTGCATGCGAATATGCTTGTATTTTAAGAAAGATTAAGTGCCAAAAACGGATTAAGTCAACATTCGTCTTATGACATTCGTCATACATGAACTTCATTTATCGAAATTGTATCTTGGAAAAGGTTGCATGTCATATTAAAGCCTGAAATTTTATTGCATTAAACGAAAAGTTGTAGGCAAAGTTCTTAATGTAAATCTATGTAGGTTTTATGCAGATTATCCCCCAAATTGTCAATCATTATGATTTTAGCAAGGAAAAGAAATGGTCTTTGCAAACCTTATAGTTGCATAGAAGTAAAAGTCTATGATTTGCATACTTGCATTGAATGTTGCATCTTGAATTTATTTATTTGCACCTCTTAGGAAAAGTATTTGCATATCTTCTAAGCAAAGATCACTCTTGTCGCAAGACAATTAGATCGTTTCAGGTAGATCACTTATAATGGTATAACCCTCAAGGGATTCGTAAAAGAATAACTAGTTGGTATGATGAACACTTCAAAGTGCTAGGTAGGGGTTAGCACATTAAAAATTCTGCCTAGTATCGCACTTGGGACGCCAAGTCGAGACTTTCGAACCCAAAGGTCCTACCCACATTCACAGAATGTTTGGGTTAATTGGATACCCATACAATAACGATCTAGGGTTTTTACCCTAAGGATCGAATGACCTAATCCTAGACTTTTGATTAAGTTAAGAAGCTCTAGGGCCAAGCATTGTGACCTAGTAAGGTTAGGGTTGGGTTGGATCAAGAGGACTCCCAAACCCTACATCTTGACCAAATGTATTTCTTGACCAAGGAATGTTGTTTGATGGGAGAAATGATCCCACAAGTTAGATGCAACCCTTGTGCAACAAGTTGCAACGTTGCATGGCTTTGTGATAGATTTGCCAGTCCTTGGAACAATGTTGGTAGGTTCCAAGTACAAGATTAAATTGCAAGAGGATGAGTAGTCATCCTGCTACTGAGTTGCCAAGTTAGGGTAATGAGCAATTGACAAATCAAGTTAGGGTGACGAGGATTGCCCAAGATTTAGTGTCTTAATTTAAGGAACCTAAGGTGTTTGGGTTGACAGGGTATAAACCCTAACCCAAGGATAAAACGATAAACAAACAACAAACCCTTGGGGATCTTGCCAAGTCACAATCAATCGTGGATCGAATGCTAGATGCATTCAGAGAGATGGATTCACACCTTAGCAATTGGCCAAACAAACGACCACTGGATTGATTGTGTTTGTACAATTTAGGAGCACTCTTTGTATTGCTTTGCTCAAAGAACTAAAGATGGAAAAATAATTAATGCTTCAGGTTGAAGGCCTGGAGGGAGAGGCAGCATCAGTTACCCCCAACTGTCTGCCTGACCCTAACCAAGGGGGTCATTAGCCACGCCGAGTATGTGGACCGAACCCACCATGAGAGGTCTCTCCGTGGGTGCTACCTGGAGCAGGAGGACGCTTGGGTGCCAGGGGGGGATCTGGCCGTAAATCCCTTGCCTCCGGGTCTTGCACAAGAGGCTGACGTGACTCGGGATTGGATCTTGAGGCCCGCATACTAGTCTACGGGCGGAAACTTGGATTAATAATCCGTGAGGATTGCTGGATTGCCTTCAGGTGGATTATGGATAGCCTTCGGGCTGGATTGTTATGATGTATTCCAAAGACTGATTAATAAGATAACTTGTTGAAAAGGAACTTGTTTGGCACTATTTTTCTATGTCAATGCTAAGATTACGTGAAGGAACCGGTGAATAATTGGCTAATTAAGGAAGCTATTTTTACGTGTCAAACTAAATGTGATAGGTAATTAGATAACTAAAAAAACCGCGAGGAAAGTGCAGTGGAAGTGGCCATGGGTCCGTCCTACGGAAGGGTGGTCCTGGTTGGCCGGGAACTTTTCTCAAAGAAGTTGAGAGCAAGGTAATGATGACTTAGAATCTAGGAAGCTAGAGTCCCGATTTGTGCTATTTTAGGGGAATGGAATGGAACTATGCCTTATGGACAGAGAGGTCGAGCTTTGCATCCCTCTAGTTTCCCATTCTCCTTGAACCAAGTGTAGCATGAATCCGCTTCGACCCTGATGTTTCTGCGTAAAGTAGTTCACCTGGGGTTCGATGCTAGCTACCGTTCTAGGAATTTGACCACTAGAAAATCTTGATTTAGATCGGTCCTAAGTGGGAACTGTAGGAATGCTTTCACTACGTGGAAAACTTGGGAAGTCCTAGATCGCAAACCCCGTGGCATTCCGTGGGAGTGTCGGGCGATGCCTTCTGGATTCTCTTCCCGATGGGCTACTAAGACGTGTCCTACAAGTGAACAGGTGGACATATTACAGTTGGTATCAGAGCGACGATGAACTAATTTACAAGAAAACTTAATGAGGAGAAGTAGAGAAAATGTTGCCATTTAAGAACATTTCCTTACTTATCGATATTGACTTGCAGAGTCGTGAAGCATGGAACATATTCTTGGTGTTCCAGATTATGTATATGACTGTGATGCGTGCTTCGGATTATCGACGGAGGATCGATATGATGAATATCCTAGACCGCATCTACAATCCTTCACCCCTGTACGTAGAAGGGAGATGGAAGGGTGATTCAGGAATCTATTACATAGCTGCTCACTGATTTGCGTACCTTCGAACCAACTTAAAGAGAATCAAGTGGTTGGAGGACTTAAAGATCGTGAAGCTATTCATCTTTGTTGAGGCTCATGCAAATGCAACCCTACATGTCGGCGGTCGAAACGTCAATCAGAACATGTATGTGTATGAGGAAGTGAACTCGGATAATCCCTGCCGACAAAATCAAGGTGTTGGGACGTTACGAGAAGAACGGATATCAAAGGAAAGGATACCCTAATCTTCCTATGACCTATCAATTCCTGAAAATCCATGACCCCAATCCATACTATTACTCGGTTCCCGTAGCTAAATGTAACACAATCTTATTCTCCCCAAATTAATGTATCAGCTTGCTCTACCATCCCAAGAATAATTGTATTCGAAAGGGCTATACCCATATGAATGAAATAAGACTTCTTTTTATCAATGATTGTCTTGACTCTGAGTATTGATAAAGAAGTTAAGTGATTAGGTCATTTGGAAAAAGCTAAACTGGACATGTTAATGAAATGTGAGAAACGCTTAGCAAGTTTTAACGTAAAGAATCTCAATGCCCAAGCACAACCCCAAGTGCAGATTCCTAGTCCGACCCCTACACTAAGTACAGCCGCAATTCAGGAGAAGAAGTTTCTTCTCAAGCAAATCAAGCCACCAGAATTTGATGGCAAGGAAAGGACCATCCAAACTGATGTCGAGATCTGGATTGAATCCATGGAGGATTACTTTGAAGCGGCAGGTACTGCACCCGCCAACCAAGCAATGCTCACCAAGATGAAGCTTACCGACGAAGCAAGACTTTGGTGGAAGCAATGGTGCAGAGACCAAGTGATCTCAGAAGGGTCAGTTACTTGGGAAAAGCTAAAAAGAGTTGTGCGCGGAAGATGTCTACCACCTGCCTACCGCATGCAGAAGATGAACGAGTTCTATGAGCTGAAACAGCTTGGTTTATCTCTTGACACATACTACTCAAAGTTCGTCTCTCTTTTGAAGTATGCCGCACAAATGGATATGACACAATAGGTGTCAAAGTTTTGTGCCGGATTAAACCCACCTATAAACAACCGTCTCGAGTCAATGCGCCCAACAGACCTTCAGGATGTGCTCATTAGAGCTGCATCCATAATACAGGAAGTGCAGACCACGCAAAGAAGTAACAAGACTTGGGTATAAGGATCAGAACAAGGGTAGTGTATAGGTCCCAAGCGAAGAGAGCTCAAGGTCAAAACCAAGGACAAAGGAAGAAGGCTAGAACCAACAATATCAATAACTTTGTTCCTACCCAAGGTAATGGCCGCAACCTTCGTTGCTTCCATTGCAATGAACCCAGTCATTTCAAAAGGCAATGTCCCAAGCTTGGCGGAGGACAACGTCAAGGACCATCCCAAGGAACCACCCATGGCCAACAAGGAGCCGCCACACAGGGCAGAGAAAGAACCACCTGTGTTGCCAAAAGGGAGATGTGCGATGAAGAAGACCCGACCATGGAAGCAGACTTTGAGAGGGCAATAGTCCATGCCGCCCTTCACAAGAAAGGCATGAATCGCTAGTTTTTGGTGATTCAGACACCATCAGATTATCAAGGTAAAGGCTTCAAAACCTTGATTGATTGTGGCAGTACACATTCCTTTATCTCACCAGTTTGTGTAAGAAGATTAGGAATAGCCACAAAAGATGCACCTACCTTACTTTGGAATCAGCAAATGGTCGTGAGGTCACTTGTACCAGGCAAACTGCTAAGGTGGAATTCCTGCTGGGTGGAAAGTCAACTTCTGTCAGATTCAGGGTTATGAACCTAAGTATCCATGAGTGTTTCCTCAGAATGGATTGGCTTAAACCTAATGATGCCCACATTCACTGTGGGAAGGGCCAAGTTTCCTTTCGAAATTTTGAAGGGGAATTGGTCACAACTCAAGGAGAGGCTCGTAGGCCAAAAATTCAACTGGCCAAAGCATCTTGGATAATAAAATGAGTTAGAAAGGGGCTACCTGTCTATTTTATTAAGCTAAATAAGCTAGATCAGAATCAAGGGTCTAGTGAAGAGCCTTCATGGCTAAAGGAGTACGCATATGTATTTCCTAAAGACCTGACAGAACTTCCGCCTCAAAGGGAAGTTGATCATGAAATCAAGCTAGCACCAGGAGCTGCACCAATTGCAAAGAGGCCATATAGAATGTCTATCCCGGAAGCGATTGAGCTGAAGGAGCAACTCAAGCAACTGTTAGATCAAGGCTACATCCATCCTAGTAGTTTGCCATGGGGAGCTCCAATACTATTCCAAAAGAAGAAAGATGGAATGCTTCGGCTATGTATTGATTACAGCGGGTTGAATCAATCAACTATTAAGAGAAAATACCCCATTCCAAGAATAGATGAACTTCTTAACCGTCTTTAAGGAGCGAAGATCTTCTCCAAGATTGATCTCAGGTCTGGATACTACCAGATAAGGATCAAGGAAGAAGATATCCCAAAGACGGCATTCAGCACAAGATATGGGCATTTTGAGTTCCTGGTCATGTCATTCGGGCTGATGAATGCACCTGTTACCTTCAACAGGTTAATGCATGATATCTTTAGGCCATATCTTGATGACTTCATACTCGTCTTCTTCGACGATACCTTAGTCTACTCCAAACAGGAAGAAGATCATGAACCCCAGCTTCGCATTGTCCTTGAGACAATGAGGGCCCACAAGCTTTACGCCAAGAAGAAGAAGTGTGCATTCTTTAAGAAGTGACAGATTGAATATCTGGGATTCATTGTATCAGGGGATGGAATCTCAGTAGATCTGGCCAAGGTCAGAGACGTTCTGGAGTGGCCAACACCGACTATTGTCAAAGAAATACGTAGTTTTCTTGGATTGACAGGATGGTATAGGGTCTTTATCAAAAACTATGCCTTGATTGCAGTGTCTCTGATGGATCTACTGAAGAAGCAAACATCAATTGTGTAGTCAACTACTGAACAATTCAGCTTTGACAAATTAAAGAAAAGCTTGGTACCAGCACCTATCCTGAAACTTCGAACCTTAGTGAGGAGTTTGAAGTAATAACTGATGCTAGCACACTTGCCTTAGGATGTGTGCTTATGCAAGAAGGTCCTCCTGTAGCATACTTTTTAAGGAAACTGAAGTGCCATGAGAGGAATTATGCTACCCATGATCTGGAGCTATTAGCTGTCATCCATGCTCTCAAGCTTTGGAGACAGTACTTGCTGGGTAACAAGTTTACCTTAGTGACGGATCATAAAAGTCTTAAGTGGATCTTTACCCAGAATGAGGTCAACATGAGGCAATGTCAATGGATTGAAGTGCTGGAGAAATATAATTTTGAAATCAAATACCAGCCTGGAAAGGAGAATGTAGTTGCCGATGCACTTAGTCGCAAGGCATTTCTAAATTCTCTAATCTTGCAAGATCCATCAACAACTAGATCTCTAGCCACAAAGGTATCCATGTCAAACAATCCAATACTTGAGCTAGCTAAAGAAGAGGCATGCCATGATCCAACCTATCAGAAGATGTTAAGGGAAATCCCCATCAGGGATCAATAGGACCTAAAGCTACAGGCAAAGTATCTAGAATTCTCTATCAATAGTGGAATTGTCTACTATAGAACGAGATTATGTATACCTGCAAGCCAGTCACTCAAGCAGAAAATACTTTGGGAAGCTCATGACTCCCCTTTTTTAGGACATCCTGGCTATGCCAAGACCCTCAATGCAGTCAGAAAGAGCTATTATTGGGAAAGGCTTAAAGGTGATGTTCTCAAATATGTCACTGAGTGTTTGTCTTGTCAACGCATTAAGACTGAACATGTCAAAATGCTAGGGAAATTGCAACCACATGACATTCCCCAAATGAAATGGGAATTCATTAGTATGGATTTTATTGTTGGCCTGCCCCAAGTTCAAGGAGGATACAACTCCATTATGGTTGTGGTAGATATGCTTACCAAGGTTGCACATCTTATTCTTGTTAAGACAAACTATAAAGCCTTAGACATTGCAAGGTTGTTCATTAAGGAGATATTCAAACTGCATGGGTTACCCAGAAGAATCATTAGTGATCGTGACTCTCTCTTCACATCACACTTCTGGAGGGCTATCTTCGAAGCCATTGGGACTCAACTCTATTTCAGTACAACTGGGCCATCCCCAAACAGATGGTCAAACGGAGCGAGTCAACCAAGTCATTGAGGATATGCTAAGAGCACACTGCTACCGTGAACCCAAAAATTGGATTCAATATTTGCCATTGGTTGAGTTTGCCTACAATGCTTCCTACCAACAAAGCATTCAGATGACCCCTTTTCAAGCATTGTATGGACATGATTGTCGAAGTCCTTTAAAATTTTCAGATCCAACCTTGAGGGTTGAAGCCTCAAAACAGATGCTGGAAGATATGGATGACCAAATAAAGTCAATAAGATAGGACATCCAAGCAGCCAAGGATAGACAAAAGGCTTACGCAGACTTGAAAAGTCAAGATAGATCCTTCGCTGAAGGAGATATGGTTTTCATTCACGTATGTCCAAAGAAGAGTTCCCTATCCTTGGGTGAATGCAAAAAGCTAAGTCCAAGGTATTGTGGACCTTACAAGATCCTCAAGTGCCTAGGACCTAATGCTTACAAATTCAACTCCCCGAGAACCTAGAAGTTCATAATGTATTCCAGATCAGAAGTATGTACCTAACCCTAGCCATGTACTTGATGATCAACAAGTTGTAATGCCTAGCCAAGGAGTCCTTGAGCTACGGCCTGATAGGATCTTAGATGTTAGGGAGAGGCATTTGAGATCCAAAACCTTGAGAGAATACCTCGTCCAGTGGAAAGATTACCCAGAAGACTTGGATGGATGAAAGTACTCTCAACCAACAATACCCCTAGCTCTTCTCGAGATGAGGACATCTTGATTCCTCTAAGGGGGAGAGAATGTAATATTTCTGCATGAAATATTAAGTCGACCTTAAACCCCGCACACCCCGTGAAATAAGGCACCCGAAAGTAATCTCCCACATCATACAAAGTTGGCAGTTAAATGCTTACCCCGCGCGCGCGATAATAAACCCCAACCGCATTGTGCAAATAAGGCCAAGGCTAAAACCCACAAGGCCACATGAGAACACCTTTTACGGGAAAGGAAAAAGGGATAATGGTTAAAGTTATGTCAATTTTTTTTATTAATAACCCCTTTTCCACCAACCGATGCATGGCAGGGGAGAGGGAGTGTGACAGGAGTAGTGTTATGTGGAGGGCATGGGGGAGAGAGGAAGCATGCAAGCCATCCACGTGTGTGGATCTTCCCCCCCTTACACACTATAAGACCTCCCCCCTGGAGCTTGGGAGGGAGGCACGAGGTGAGAGAAGAGAGAAAGGAGGCAGTTGTGCTACCGCCATCGCCGTCGCCACGCCAGGGAGCTGCCGCCATTTCGACGCCTGCTACCGCCACGCTGATTCACTGCCACCTCATCATCATCACCATCATCCTAATCGTCATCCTCATCACCTCCCTCTTCAATATTCTCTCTCCACGTAAGCTCTGCTAGAATCTTAGAAGCTTCTTTAGAAGCTTCTAATTTTGGGCTTCCATAAAGCTTGTTTCCCCGTGCATTGCGAGTTTCCCTTAAAACCACCTGCTGTAAGGGCCGTGTCCCACGTAGAGGAGAAGAGCTTAGTCAGAAAGGGATTTGCGTAAAGAACCTAAGGGGAGTTGCTGAACCAGAATTTGACTCGTCAATGGCTCCCAAGAAAACGGCGAGAGGCGCTCACACAGGAGCCTCCAACCCAAGCCTATGCGTGGACATCCCTACGAGTCCTCATGCCCATGTTCTTAAAAGGATTAATTCTGCATAAAATGAATGCATTAGGCACGTTTAATTTTCATGGAAAGAATGCATTTACGCATGTTTCTAATTCACATAGTCAAGTTAAAATACATTTGGGAATTTATCTCCTTGGATGATTTACAAGAGTTAGTGCATGTCCTGCATTTGGGTTGCTTGCATTTCCAAGTTGCAAAATCCTAAGCGCCTATTGAGTAGGTTTAAAAAGATGGAATTGTTTAAATGCATCATTGATTGGCCCTGAAAAAGAAAAGCGCATAAAGCATTTAGGTAGTAATTTTCTACTTGTGGATTCATATGAGATAATCGTTATTGTCCATTGGATGTTGTCCAAGTAGTTGCATTGCATGGAAATGAAACCATGAACTTCGCTGTTGCATGCGAAGATGCTTATATTATAAGATGGAGTAAGTGTCGTAGAACGGATTAAGTCAACATTAGTCTTATGACATTTGTCATACATGAACTTCATTTATCGAAGTTGTATCTAGAAAAGGTTGCATGTCATATTAAAGCCTGGAATTCAATTGCATTAAACAAAAAGTTGTAGGCAAAGTTATTAATGTAAATTTATGTAGGTTTTATGTGGGTTATCCCCCAAATTGTCAATCATTATGATTTTAGCAAGGAAAAGAATCGGTCTTTGCAAACCTTATAGTTGCATAGAAGTAAAAGTCTATGATTCGCATACTTGCATGGAATGTTGCATCTTGAATTTATTTATTTGCACCTCTTAGAAAAAGTATTTGCATATCTTCTAAGCAAAGATCACTCTTGTCGCAAGAAAATTAGATCGTTTTAGGTAGATCACTTGTAAATATGGTATAACCCTCAAGGGATTCGTAAAAGCATAACTAGTTGGTACGATGAACACTTCAAAGTGCTAGGTAGGGGTTAGCACGTTAAAAATTCTACCTAGTATCGCACTTGGGACACCAAGTCGAGACTTTCGAACCCAAAGGTCCTACCCACATTCACGGAATGTTTGGGTTAATTGGACACCCATACAATAACGATCTAGGGTTTTTACCCTAAGGATCGAATGACCTCATACTAGACTTCCGATTAAGTTTAGAAGCCCTAGGGCCAAGCATTGTGACCTAGTAAGGTTAGGGTTGGGTTGGGTCAAGAGGACTCCCAAACCCTACCTCTTGACCAAATGTATTTCTTGACCAAGGAATTCCATTTGATGGGAGGAATGATCCCACAAGTTAGGTGCGACCCTTGTGCAACAAGTTGCAACGTCGCATGGCTTTGTGATAGATTTGCCAGTCCCTTGGAACAAGGTTGGTAGGTTCCAAGTACAAGCTTAAATTGCAAGAGGACAAGTAGTCATCCTGCTACTGAGTTGCCAAGTTAGGGTAACGAGAAATTGACAAATCAAGTTAGGGCGACGAGGATTGCCCAAGATTTATTGTCTTAATTTAAGGAACCTATGGTGTTTGGGTTGATAGGGTATAAACCCTAACCCAATGATAAAAGGGTAAATAAACAATAAACCCTTGGGGATCTTGCCAAGTCGCAATCGATCCCGGATCGAATGCTGGATGCATTCGGAGAGATGGATTCATACCTTAGCAATTGGCCAAATAAACGACCACTGGATTGATTGTGTTTGTACAATTTAGGAGCACTATTTGTATTGCTTTGCTCAAAGAACTAAAGATGGAAAAATAATTAATGCTTCAGGTTGAAGGCCTGGAGGGAGAGGCAGCATCAGTTACCCCCGACTATCTGCCTGACCCTAATCAAGGGGGTTGTTAGCCGCGCCGGGTACGTGGATCGAACCCGCCGCGAGAGGTCTCTCCGTGGATGCTACTTGGAGCAGGAGGACGCTTGGGTGCTAGGGGGGGCTCTAGCCCTAAATCCCTTGCCTCCGGGTCCTGCACAAGAGGCCGACGTGACTCGGGATTGGATCTCGAGGCCCGCATACTAGTCTACGAGCGGAAACTTGGATTAGTAATCCCTGAGGATTGCTGGATTGCCTTCGGGCGGATTATGGATGGCTTCGGGTGGATTATGGATAGCCTCGGGCTGGATTATTATGATGTATTCCAAAGACTGATTAATAAGATAACTTGTTGAAGAGGAACTTCTTTGACACAGTTTTTCTATGTCAGTGCTAAGATTACGTGAAGGAACCGGTGAATAATTGGCTAATTAAGGAAGCTATTTGAGAGCAGAATTTTGATGCTGAGAAGTGCTTAAAAATAGCTAAAAATTACGAATATCAAGGGAAAAATATTCAACGTCTAAGGCGGCGGCTCGATCTAGGACGATTTTAAGCGTCAAAGTGCTTTAAAGGCGCCCGAGCAACACTTGTTGATTTTTCATAATTTTTCAGACTGTCGTGCGGGTTGATAAGAGTTATCAGCCAATGCAGCATGCCAAGCCGGACGCCCAGGATTTTTCAGAGCTCAATTCGGAGTCCGGACGGGGAAGGAGCCAAGAACCGGTCAAGATGCGAAAAGGTGGACATTAGAGTGGTCAAATGGGCATGACCTTTGGGGCCCAAATTTTATGCCACATGAAATGTGGATGAAAAAATTGTGATCAAAGAGGAGGAAACGTGATGTCTACAGGCGCCGAAATTTGCGCCCTCCTTGTTGATCATGGGAGATAGAGGTTGCATACAACCCCTGCAGATGATGATTGCCCTTCATTCCCCCTTGGATGCTGAGCATATTGCCGTGCTTCGCTCCTCCAATGGCGGTCTCTATGAAGATCTCTGATTTCAGTCTTTCTCTCTCCTCCCTCTCTCTCTTCTAAGGGCAGATTCATGTGGTGAAGAAGAAGAAAAAGAATGGATGACGGATGCTTGTCCAATGAAGATCGGATTGCTCCGTGGTTCAAGAGGAATGAAGATTGCTGATTATGGACTGTCATGAGCATTAATGGCTGTTGGAAATCAATCCTGAGACATGGCAAATAAAAACCCGCAACCTGCAAAGAACGGTAATCTCATTTTTACAAAGGAAATTAATGTTTTATGCAATTTGCTTCATGAATATTTGTTCCCATGGGATGATTATGCATTATGTTGTTGTTTGCTATGAGTTTGATCAGTTTATACTCAGAAAAATCAGAAAATCATAAGTGTTGTGAGACTGAAATTAATGGTGTAAAACCCATAAAACACGCGAAATATGGAAAAATTGGGTGTTTTTTATATATAAATGGAAAATATAATAAGATACACCAACTAAATTTTTTTTTTTCTACAAATGAACCTAAGGGCCACAGCCCACAATTCATTTTGTATTTTCAGTCGTTTAATATTGCAAAAAATACAAGAAAAATAGGGAAAATGGGGGAAAAATAGGGAAAAAATGGATTTTGAGTGCCGAAAATTAAGAAAAAATAAGATTCATGTTTGTATATGTATGGGGGGCCTGAAATATGAGGTTTAGCTTCAGTTCAGCCCTATCTTTATGTTCTAGTGAGTTTTTATTACTTTTTATACAATAAAAACATAGAAATGAACCCTAAACCGATCAATAATGCACAACCTAAACGGGTGAGGGGGTAGAGTGTATAAAAGGTGTTTAAATGTTGAATGAAATGATGAAAAGCTTGCTGGTTTTTATGCATACCATTTAGGTTTTTTGTTAATTAAAAATTAAGAACCTAGTAGCACGAGGGACTTCTCGGTGCTAGGTTCATGCAACGCCGCATACGAGCGATAATCAAATTCATTGAAAGAATGCTTTTGCACTAAGCACAATGCTGATTTTCCTTTGTTTGAGCACATGGGCATTCACAATTTGCATAAATCATAAAGAAACTTAAAGGTATCAGACAATACCTCCTAGATGCATAGCACATGTATTCACTAGATCGTGACCAACGTTGAGTGAGTAAGGTTGTCCAAGGTGTAGGCTAGGCGGTGGGTCTAGGGGAAAGAAAGTGAGGAAAATGGTACATTCCTGGATACGATCAATTGGTACCTTGAGTGGAAATATGTGCGATATTGTGTTTTATGTTGAGGCGACACATCGAGGGGCCAATCCCCAAGGTGTAGGAGAGTCGCAGTGAGGTAGCGGCAGTCAACCGTGGGAGGACCTCCTATGTTTGTGCTTCATGCTATTTGGCAATGTGTTGGGACTCCCTCTGAGGAGTGTTAATTGGGTTAGAGTTGGACTACGAGACGTGATACAAACGCAAGATGTTTAGGAAGGCAGTGTATGATGTATGTGTCATCAACGCTCCTGGCAGCGAGGCCGTGGGGTTGTTGAGCACATGATAGAGGTCCGGCTAGTGCATGAGCCAGTGCCGGCCCATTTTAGGTCCCATTAGTGGTGCGTTTGCCGGGAGCCACTTATAAGTGGTGGTTTTTGGATCTAGAGTGTTTCTAGGGACCAAAAGGAAATTGGTTTATGTCCTCTGATAAGGACCATCATGCCGAAATCCAAAAAGCCAAACGTGCTGAGAGGGCGAGATGGCGGTTAGAGATCATAAGCCATTATTCTCCTCAAAGGAGTAGTCCAGTACGTATACGAAGCGGTGGTCTTAGTCATTTGACTGTTTCACCTATTCTATTAGGGGCAGGAGGAAGCATAGGTTCTTCCCCTTCTCCACCAAGTCTACCCACTTCAAGTGGGGGTGTGAATCCGTCACTTCAAGCTCCTACTGCTAATCTGATTGTCACCATGGCACAGCCTATTGCGATTCTTGCAAGGACGCCAGATTTACCAGCCTTAGGGGTTCCCTTGCCCATTTTTAATGGGTTAACGGAAGAGGATACAGAATTTCACATTTGTGAATTTCAGAGATTGATGTTCAATTATCGCATCCAGGACGAGGGATGTTCTTCAATATGACGTTAAAAGGAAGGGCTGCGGTTTGGTATCACAGCATTGAGTCTGGAACCATAACCACCATTGATCAATTCTATACAGCTTTTCGAGCGAAGTATGCCCCTGAAAGAGGTGGCCAATATTGGTTGCGGGTCTTGAATGTAACACGTCAAGATCCTTATGAGAATATAAAAGCATATGCTAAGAAGTTGAAGGAAGTATTCCGCAAGTTGCAAACTTACATTCCCATTCCACCAGCTGCCCAATTGCAATACTTTTTGCATGGGTTGGACTTTAATATCCAAGTACAATTGAGCAGTGTGGCCTTGGCAGATATAGACACTGCTATTACGCGGGCAGAGGGAGTAGAAGCACGATTACAAACGGCCTACTCCTCTCGAATGAATGCTAATGGGGGATTAGTACCTAGTGGCAATCCAGCATTGACGAATGGAAGTCAAGGGATGACTATGACTAACCCTGTTGGGAGAGGAAGTGTAGTTTCGAATGTACCTCCATTACCGGCTCCTCCCAGTGTGACTATGCCCATGGCAAGTCAGTTGGCTCCATCAAATGTTGGAGGCCAAGTTTCAAATTCCAATGTTGTTCCTATGGGTCAATAGCCAATGCCAAATCAGATTGTTAAGCCAATGGAACGGCGAGTTGACGATCGAGGTTACGAGTCAAGTGCATCTAATGTCCTTGATGAAGTCAAGGACATGATGAAGCATTATACCGATATGATTTCCGAAAAATATCGACAAATAGCCGTCGAAGTTAATTTCTTGAAGAAGCAACAAAATTTGATAGGGAGTCGACGCCCTAAAGAGGGTGGACCCTCTAGATTTAGTTGTAAATGGTGTGGTGGACAGCACTTCCCCAGAAATTGTCCAAATGTGAAATGTGACATTTGTGGGAAGTCTGGACATCTAGCTGCTACCTGTTGGAGTAAGATTAGTTCTCTCCAACAAGGAAGTAAACAACCAGGCCCAGTGAATCATAGAGCGCAAGGAAATAACTTGCAGCAAAATGATGCACCTAGGCAAATATTGCAGAGGGGAAAAACAACTATAGAAGAGTTTCCACAAGGCAACGGAGTCAGCCTTATTGAGGCTGTACAAGTCAATGATGCTGAAACCTCTAACTTAAGAGCCGTGACAAGAGGCCAAAAGGCTAAAGAGGTTGACAAAGATAAGGAAAAACCGGTTGAGAGAAACCCTAAACAAGGGGATAAGGGGACACAAGTCCAGAGTCCTAGCATAGAAGGGGGACTGCTAAGACCGGTTGACAAGAAAGGCGACCCTCAGAAGGAGGATGAAGTGCCAAGAAAGAAGGCTAGAGCCAAGAAAGAAGCACCAAAACTGGTCCAAAGACCAAAAGAGAGGATGGTTTGGCGAGAAAAGAGAGCTTTGGCTACTTATCATGACTTTGATTTAGCGAGTTCTCTTTGCGAAGTTAAACCAGATGTGAACCTCTTGCAACTGATCAAATTATCTCTAGGAGTACGCAAGGAATTTAAGAAGATCCTGCGTATTGGGTATATTGTGGAACCTCTGGGCATAGCAGGAGTAGGGGAAGATTGGTTTCACCATGCTGAAAAGAACTGCCCTAGGGTTCCAGCTTATGTAGATGGAATATTAGTAGAACATGCCATTGTAGACACTGGATCCTCCATCAACATCATGAGTTCAAAGTTGATGGAGAGGCTGGGTCTAGGCATCCAAAAAGACAGCTCTACCCTTATGAGAATGGCCGATGATAGTTTAAGACAACCGAAAGGTTGCGTCACTAAGGTCCATGTTACAATTGCAAGTGTAGAATGCTTCTTGGACTTTAGGGTGATAAGATTTGCAGGACGTCCTAGCTATCGGGTTTTGATAGGTAGGCCTTGGATCTTACGAACAGACTATCAAGTCGATATACCCGCCAATCGTGTGGTTCTAGGTAGAGGTGCTAATCGAGTAATAGTCGATGCTTATCCTGAGTCTCCTCAAAGTGAGAGAGCTCCTTTATCGTCTACTGAATTAGAGACAGTAGATGATCCATCTGGTAGTGAGACGTCATCCAGCGATGAATCTAAAGAGGGGTCCACTACAGAGGATATCTATCAGATAACTCTAAATAAGCCGATAGAGCCTCAAGATAGAATAAGAGATGCGGATGTGATTGAGTTGGACCTTGGCACGCCGAATGATTCGCGGCCAATCAAATTAGGTTCCATGCTCAGTTCAGCAGAAAGGGAGGACTATGTGTCCCTAATTCAAGAATTCCACGATATCTTTGCCTGGAGCTATGATGAGCTGAGAGGCATTCCTCCCAGTCTGGCTGTTCATACTATCCCTATGACTGCGTCAGAAGGTAAGGCGTATGCCTTTTGAATTGAGGGACGGGTTGTTTGAGAAGTTGCAAAAGCTAAGAAAAGCTGGTTTGATCTTCCCTGTTCAACACACAGAATGGTGTTCACCAGTTGTTATCAGGAAGAAGAAAAATAACCAGATCCGATTATGTGTAGATTTTAGAGAGCTGAATAAGCAGACAGTTAAGGATTACTACCCGTTGCCATTTATTGACTAGATTTTGGATCAATTAGCAGGTAGGGAAATATATTCGTTTATGGATTGCTTTGCAGGATACAACCAGATGGCAATTGCAGAAGAAGACAAGTTGAAAACCACTTTTATTACTGTCTTTGGTACTTTTGTGTACCATGTGATGGCCTTTGGTTTATGCAATGCACCGGGATCATGGCAATGAACAGCAGACAAGACCTTTGGTGACATCTCCCCAGATGAGTTGAAAGTATTTATTGATGATCTGGGGATAGCCACTGTAAGGGAAAGGATGTTGATTATTTTAAGAAAGTGCTTTGAGTGCTGCAGATAATTTTGTATCGCTCTTAACCCACGGAAGTGTGTCTTTGGAGTACCTTATGGGCTATTGCTGGGCCATGTGGTCAATTCGGTAGGGATCGCAACTGACCCTGAAAAGATCAAGGTCATAGTTGCTATGAGTCCACCGCGCACTTCGAAAGAGGTTCATAGCTTTCTATCATCGATAGGGTACTATCGGAGGTTTATCAATGCCTTGGCAGAAAGAACGTTGCCATTAACAAATTTATTATCCTATAACTGTCTATTTGCATGGAGTGATGCTTGCAAAGTATCATTTGAGGATGTGAAACAGGAGCTAGTAAAAGCATCCGTTTTAAAAGCACCTAAAAGAGGTGAGGTGTTCTACATATTTTCAGTAGCCACTATGTATAGTATCAGCTGTTGTTTAGCCCAAATCTGGGAGGAAAAGTGGTATCACCCGATAGCTTTTGCTAGTTGGAAATTGGGCATTTCAGAGATCAACTATACCTACATGGAGAAGTTGTGTCTTGCGATGGTCTTTGGGACTAAGAAATTCAGGCACTACATCCTCTATGAAAAGGTAGTATTCTATACAAAGGCAGAAGGACTTAGATTGCTTATGAACAAGCTACAACCACCTGATCGTTTGGCAAAGTGGTTAATCGCTTTGCAGGAGTTCAATTATGAGATTAAGAGTAAGCCACCGAGGTTGCAAGGTATTGTGGAATGCCTTGTGGATTTTGAGGAGCCAAAAGAGACTTTGGCTGAAGGAAGTGATATTGAGGGAATGTTTAAAATTGATACATCTTCTATCCCATCTTGGTATGCTGCTATTACACACTATCTATCAACAGGAGAGACGGGAGCCAGTTTGTCAAAGTCTAAAAAGAGGAAAATTAAAGAGCAAGCTTTGAAGTTTTCTTTGATCGCAGGGACACTATATCGGCAAGGTGTTGATGATATCTATCGCCGATGTGTGATGCCTGACGAGGTTCCTTTTCTCTTGGAGAAGTGCCATGACTCTACATGTGGAGGGCACTTCGCGGGACGGTTGACAGCGCAGAAAGCTTTAAGAGCTGGATATTGGTGGCCATCCATCTTCCAAGATTCTTTTGAGTATGTGAAGAAATGTGATACCTATCAAAGGCATGACAGTAGAGAAAATAGGAAACGCCCACTTATGCCTATCATGGCTATCCTTCCATTTGAGAAGTGGGGCATTGATTTTGTGGGTCCTATTACCCCGTCGTCTACTACCCAGAAGAGGTATACTATAGTAGCCACTGATTATTTCACAAAATGGTCAGAAGCGCGGGCGACGAGGCAGGACAATGCAAAAGAGACTGCAAGTTTCCTATTAGAGCAGATTATCTGCCGCTTTGGTCCACCGAGGGAATTAGTGTCGGACCATGGAACCCATTTTCTAAATAAGGTGATCAAAAGCCTGACTGAAGCTTGGCAAATCAAGCACAATAAAACGACTCCTTATAATCCGCAAGAAAATGGGCAGGTGGAAAGTACTAATAAACAGCTTGTGGGGATCTTGTCTAAGGTAGTCTCTGAGAAGAAACGAGACTGGGACAAGAAGTTGTATGTGGCAATATGGGCATATAATACCACGTTCAAGCGAGCTACCAGCCATACTCCATTCAAATTGGTTTATGGGGAAGAGTGTGTGTTACCCCTTGAAATCGAATTGCCGACCATACGGTTTGCAATTAACCATTCCTTGGGGGATGAGGATTCCCTTTTTGAACGTTTCACGACTATAGCCCACCTACATGAGCTGAAGTTGCAAAGCTTATTACACTAGGAGGTAGCCAAGCGTCGGATGAAGCAGTTGCATGACCTTAGAGTGAAGAAATATACCTTTAAGAAAGGGCAACTAGTCCTCTATTATGATGCGCGTAGGGAGCTGTTTCTAGGGAAGCTGGAACCTAAATGGGATGGCCCCTACAAGATTGTCAGGTTAGGGAAGAATAGGTCTACGGCCCTATTAGCTGATTTACAGGGAGTAGAGTTTAAAAATAAGGTTAATCTTAATAAGATTTAACCTTATTATTTCTAAGTCTGCTAATACAAAGAAAATGTATTGCAGGTCCATGCTAGGAATGATTTGAGACCTACGGAAGAGCTTAAAGCTGGTTGATGGGTCGGTTAATCCCTTATTTGGAGCACCCATATCTGGAGCAAAGATATCATCAGGCGAAACTTATCTGGTGGAGCAAAGGATATAAAGTGATTGAGCAAGAAGACGGAACCTTTGTGTGGGAGATTAAAGTCTTCTGCCATCACTGCTTACGATTGTTGACGAGTATCCCTGTTGAGTTCAATGAAGAAGGTGGGATGGAGCCGTCAGTTTATCCTCTCAACATGCTAAACTTTGATTACCATAATTACGAATAGAGGAGTTCGCGATGGCAGGCTGTGTAAACCCATTGTGGATGTATACATTATATTTTGCCGGAGCGTCTAGGGGCCCTCATAAAAAAGGAAGTGTGGGAGTAGTAATCCGAGACCCCCGATGTAGAGTGATGATGAAGCTAGCTGCTTATCTCGGGGTAGGATTCACTAACAATATGGCTAAGTATAAAGCCTTGATTATGGGACTGCATATTGCCAAACAAGGTGGTATTCGTTGATTGTTAGTAAAAGGGGATTCCCAGTTGATCCTGAATCAGCTAGATGGAACGCACACAGTTCGGAATCCCATTCTCTGTATGTATCATCGAACTGCTATGACCCTACTTGAGGAGTTTGAGAGAGTGTCTTTTCAGCTGATTCCACGTTACTGGAATCAGTTTGCGGATTCATTAGCAAATCTTGTTTATGAGGAAGACCTCTTCTTTAATTGTGGTCCTAGTTTGGATATTGTTATCAATGATGAAACTGGACCCGGTCGCTTGTGGGGTATGTTATCAGAACATGCAATATATGGCAGACGATGGTTGATATGGGTGATGCAAAGAGTAGCCGAGACCAATCTACCGTTATTATCCTAGACCAATAGGTTAATTAGACAACATGTTATGCGTACGCCTCTTGCTATATATGCAGGAGGGATGGGTCATAACCTTATGCATTTAGTTTAGGGCTATGAGCCTGTTTTTCCTCCTTGGGAGGGAGCCTATTATTGTATATCTGTGCTATTCCAGGGAAGGATGTGTAGGTGCTACTTTGTTTTATTTCATTAGGCCAAGAGGGCCCGTTTTGCAAGGTTTTGAATGTTTTATTTCGTTAGGCCAAGAGGGCCAGTTGTCTATTTAGTGCAGGTGCGGTTAATGGTTTCTTGTCTTAGTACTGTGCTAGACAGGTTTGAAGAAGAGTTTGGAAGGAGCCTTTTGTTGCGTGGAAGCTTCTTGTGGCCCTATCCAAGTGATATCTATCCTTTATGAGTACTATGGTTTTTATGATATATGTGGTTGTATACTTGTTAAGGGGTTTTTCGTTTCTTGTTTGGGACTGGCGTCCAAGGCATGAAGTCCCAGGTTTAGGTTCAGTATGTTTGAGGGAGGTCGGAGTAGTCATTGCCTCCTGTAAAGACATTGTCAAGCATTGAAAGACCTGTTTTAGACAGAAATCCTAGTGACCCTGTTCTGCTGGCCTGCTAGGCAGCCGTTCTAGGAGTTCTTGTTAGTTGTGAGGTAGTTAGAGAAGCTTGCTAGAAGAAAAATAATGATGATAGGGAAAATAAAACCCTGAATATCTGAAAAGAAAATTAATAAATGAAAAGAAATGAAATGAAAATTTATAAGCAATTGATCATCGCCTTGTGAGGGCCTGGTAGGTTCCTGGGAACGAGTCAGACCTGGGGCCGATGCCTTGTTTTCCTAGGGGTGGCATCTTGCTGGAAAAGAAGAAATTAAGGAAGGTTGGAGCAAAATAAAAGTGAGCGTCAGAAAAGGATTAAGTGTCGCCTTGCGAGGGCTTGGTAGGTTCTTGGGTACCGAGACAGGACCTGAGGCCGATGCCCTGTTCTCCTTGGGTCACTACGCTCAGCTCCCTCCTTTTTACATGCCCAAGTATGTCAATAAAATAAAAATCCTAAAAGAAGAAATGTACTAAAGGAAAATACTTCTTGATCAGGCTGTAGGAGTCCTCGCCTAGTAGGAGCTCCTAGTTGTGTTATCCTTAGTTAGGTAGGTAGTTCAGACCACCACTTAGGGCAACCTCTTTGATAGTTCTTTTTAATTTGGCCGTGTTGGAGCAGTTGGTTAGTGACTAGCTTCGCACCTTTTATCAGATTATGCTAGGCCTACTCCTTGTGGCTGTCATGCCTTGGTTCTGTCAGAGGGTAGGGTGAGCATTGTGCTGGGTTTAATATGTATCTATTTTGTATTAGCTTGATGCTTCCTTTGGTTATTTATGTACAGATCTACTATGGGATTCGATGGGTTGAGTTGCCCTATCCCGTGGTCGCCAATGAGAGCGGAATTTTGATGCCGAGAAGTGCTTAAAAATAACTAAAAATTACGAATATCAAGGGAAAAATATTCAACGTCGAAGGCGGCGGCTCGATCTAGGATGATTTTAAGCCTCAAAGTGCTTTAAAGGCGCTAGAGCAACACTTGTTGATTTTTCATAAATTTTCAGACTGTCGTGCGGGTTGATAAGAGTTATCAGCCAATGCAGGATGCCAAGCCGGACGCCCAGGATTTTTCAGAGCTCAATTCGGAGTCCGGACGGGGAAGGAGCCAAGAACCGATCAAGATGCGAAAAGGTGGACATTAGAGTGGTCAAATGGGCATGACCTTTGGGGCCCAAATTTTATGCCACATGAAATGTGGATGAAAAAATCGTGATCAAGGAGGAGGAAATGTGATGTCTACAGGCGCCGAAATTTGCGCCCTCCTTGTTGATCATGAGAGATGGAGGTTACATACAATCCCTGTAGATGATGATTGCCCTTCATTCCCCCCTGGATGCTGAGCATATCGCCATGCTTCGCTCCTCCAATGGTGGTCTCTATGAAGATCTCTGATTTCAGTATTTCTCTCTCCTCCCTCTCTCTCTTCTAAGGGCAGATTCATGTGGTGAAGAAGAAGAAGAAGAATGGATGACGGATGCTTGTCCAATGAAGACCGAATTGCTCCGTGGTTCAAGAGGAATGAAGATTGCTGATTGTGGACTGTCATGAGCATTAATGGCTGTTGGAAATCAGTCTCGAGACATGGCAAATAAAAACCCGCAACCCACAAAGAACGGTACTCATTTTTACAAAGGAAATTGATGTTTTATGCAATTTGATTCATGAATATTTGTTCCCATGGGATGATTATGCATTATCTTGTTGTTTGCTATGATCAGTTTATGGTCAGAAAATCAGAAAATCATAAGTGTTGTGACTGAAATTAATGGTGTAAAACACGCGAAATATGGGAAAATTGGATGTTTTTTATATATAAATGGAAAATATAATAAGACACACCAACTAAATTTGTGTTTTTCTGCAAATGAACCTAAGGGCCATAGCCCACAACTCATTTTGTATTTTCAGTCATTTAATATTGTAAAAAATACAAGAAAAATAGGAAAAATGAGAAAAAATAGGGAAAAAATGGATTTTGAGTGCCGAAAATTAAGGAAAAATAAGATTCATGTTTGTGTATATATGGGGGGTCTGAAGTATGAGGTTTAGCTTCAGTTCAGTCCTACCTTTATGTTTTAGTGAGTTTTTATTTTTTTTATACAATAAAAACATGGAAATGAATCCTAAACTAATCAATAATGCACAACCTAAACGGGTGAGGGGGTAGAGTGTATAAAAGGTGTTTAAATGCTGAATGAAATGATGAAAAGCTTGCTGGTTTTTATGCATACCATTTAGGTTGGTCGTTAATTAAAAATTAATAACCTAGTAGCACGAGGGTCTTCTCGGTGCTAGGTTCATGCAACGCCGCATACGAGCGATAGTCAAATTCATTGAAAGAATGCTTTTGCACTAAGCACAATGCTGATTTTCCTTTGTTTGAGCACGTGGGCATTCACAATTTGCATAAATCATAAAGAAACTTAAAGGTATCAGACAATACCTCCTGGATGCATAGCACCTGTATTCTCTAGATCGTGATCAACGTTGAGTGAGTAAGGTTGTCCAAGCTGTAGGCTAGGCGGTGGGTCTAGGGGTGTCAAGAATCGCGTGGTGGAGGGGGTTGCTCAAGATGCTGCACCGAACACACACAGAATGCACAAGGAGAAGCTCACTCAAGAGACAAGAAGAGAGATGGAGACCAAAACGTTTTCTTGCTAATTTCTTCTTCTTCTTACACACTCTTTTACAATGTACACAAAGTATAGATAAGATACAACATGAAAGGAAAGTGGCCTACTAAGTCAAACAATGCATAACCGACTACACTAGTCGACTGGCGCTATAACTATGCCAGCTGTAAATAGGTGTACCAACCTTAATATAATAAGTAATGAGTCAGTGGCCATGTGAGAGTCATAATGACCACCGACGTGCTAAGTGTAGACGTGTGGACCCATCTAACCAGGCGGTCCATCATCCATGTCCACATGTGTTGAGCTTGTCATCTCAACACTCCCCCTCAAGCTCAACTGCATCCTTGCAACTCCAAGTAAGCTTCGAAACTTTTGAAGCTTCTCTGTACCCAATGCCTTCGTGAAGATGTCAGCTATCTGATCCTGTGTGCTGACATACACCAAGTCAATCTCACCTGCTAGTACCTTCTCTCTCACAAAGTGGTAGTGTACCTCAATATGTTTTGTCCTGGCATGGAACACAGGGTTCCTAGCCAACTGTATACTACTCATGTTGTCACAATAAATAACAACTGGACCTTCCACCTGGACATCCAAATCAGCCAATAACTTTTGCAGCCATACTACCTCACATGCTGCAACAGCAGCACCTCTATACTCAGCCTCTATACTCGACAAAGCAACTGTAGATTGCTTTTTGCTGCTCCATGCAACTGCTGCACTACCAAGAGAGAACATGTATCCACTGGTAGATCTTCTATCAGACATACTACCAGCCCAATCTGCATCTGTGTATCCAAACACCTGTACATCTATACCTGCCTCATAGAAAAGTCCATAATGTAATGTGGACTTCACATATCTCAATATGCGTCTGACTGCATCCAAATGTGGCTTTCTAGGTACTTGCATAAACTGACTTACAAGACCAACAGCGTAGCTCAAGTCTGGCCTTGTAATAGTCATGTAAATCAAACTCCCCACTATCCTCCTGAACATAGTAGGGTCTTCTATCTCATCTCCAACATCAGCACTTAGCTTACATTCTGCTCCAATGGGACTGAAAGTGGTTTGCATGCTGTCATACCATACTTGGACAACATATCCAAGCCATACTGTCTTTGGGACAGCCATATACCATCATCACATCTGACCACCTCAATGCCAAGGAAGTACCTTAGCTCACCTAGATCCTTCATCTCAAACTTCATCTTCAACCAGTCCTTAACTTCAGCAATCCCAGTATCACTATCACCTGTAATAATCAAGTCATCCACATAGATGACTATGATGACCAAACCTGCATCTCCCTTTCTCACATAAAGTGAGTGATCACCATCAGAAACATAAAAACCAATATTGACAAGATACTCTCTAATCTTGTCAGACCATGCTCTAGGTGCTTGCTTGAGCCCATAGAGTGCCTTCTTCAACCTGCACACATACGTGGGATGCTCTAAATTTTCATAACCTGCTGGCTGATCCATATACACTTCTTCCTGCAAATCACCATGCAAGAAGGCATTCTTTACATCCATTTGCTGCAACCTCCAACCTTTGGCTGCTGCCAAAGCAATCACACATCTGACAGTTGCCATCCTAGCAACTGGACTAAAGGTTTCATCATAATCTATGCCATATGTTTGAGCATAGCCTTTTGCAACCAGCCTAGCTTTGTACCTGCTAATAGAACCATCTGCGTTGTGCTTAATCTTATAAACCCATTTACATCCAATAGCTTTCTTTCCCTTTGGTAATAATACTAGATCCCAAGTCTTATTGGCCTCTAATGCAGCCATCTCCTCATCCATTGCTGCATCCCAATGAGCATGACCAACAGCCTCCTCAAAACATGTAGGCTCAACATCCTCAACTAGTTTCACCATATAAGCATAATGGTGAGCTGCATAACCTTCAAAACCAAATCTTTTAACAGGGTATCTCACCCTGCTAGACCTGCGTACCACTGGATCACTCAATGGAGTCTTTGCATCAGCACGTGCTCTCTGCACACCTGGAGTCCTCACTGAAGGAATGCCAAGCTCATCATCTAAGCTCTCTGAGCCACTGGAGTCTCCATCAAGAACTGCATCAATGCCTTCTGACACTTTATTCTTTCCTTTGTCTTTACCTTAGTGCTACTAGATGCACCTGAAGATGTAGAGGTACTCCTTAGTCTCCCAAACCAAGGACTACCAGATGATGTATCTGGTCCACTAAGAGTCCGTGATTCTTGCCTTTCAGCTTGCACATGAGTGTCATGATCATCATCAACATCCAATGCATCACCACTAGATGCATACCAACTGCTCATTTCATCAAAGATGACATCCCTGCTCACTCTGAACTTACATGTGACAGGGTTGTAATAGCGATACCCTTTCTGCTCTAAAGAGTATCCAATAAAGATACACTTTTCAGCCTTTGGATCCAGTTTCTTCCGCAACTCATCTGGCACATGAACGTACGCAATGCAGCCAAATACTTTCAAGTGTGAAACATCAGGCTTCTTACCTGTAAAACATTCTTCGGGGGTCATACCATGAACTGCAGCTGTGGGAGTTCTGTTCATAATATAAACAGCAGTATGAACAGCCTCAGACCAAAAATGCTTAGGCATATTCTTTTCAGCCATCAAGGCGCGTGCAACTTCTGCAATATGCATGTTTTTCCTTTCTGCAACCCCATTTTGCTGTGGGGTATACCTACATGTGAATTGTCTCTTTATCCCATGAGACTTCAGAAAATCACTGAACTCATTTGAGAGGTACTCTCCCCCTCCATCTGACCTCAGGCACTTTACTTTCAGGCCTGTTTCTCTTTCAACTGCAGCCTTGAAAGTTCTAAAGTGCTCAAACGCTTCACTCTTTTCCTTCATAAAATATACCCACAGCTTTCTAGAACAATCATCAATGAATGTGACAAAGTATGAACTGCCTCCAAGAGATACATTTTGTGTAGGCCCCCAAATGTTTGTATGTACAACATCAAGAATATTTCTGCTTACATCTCTATCATGTGAAAAGGGTTGCCTTGACTGCTTACCAAACTGATATGCTTCACATACCTTCTGAAATTCTGCAACTTTAAATGTAGGTAAACCTGTAACCAACCCTTTGGACTGCATTAGTTTCAGCCTTTGTAGATTTGCATGTCCAATGCATTTGTGCCAAATTTCAATGTCTGCAACAACACCTTTTCCTTTGGCATACATAGCAGCATTCATAGTAGGAATTCCAGCATCTAGAGTGAACATACGTCCAACTCTACTTCCCTTTGCTACCAACCTGCACTTGTCATTGAAATCTTCTATAAAGCAGCCCTTTGCATTAAATCTGACTTGCAGCCCTTGCTCTACCATTTGACCGACTGACACCAAATTCTTTGTAATAGATGGCACATGTAATACATCTAAAAGACTCTTTGTCTTACCATCATGCAAGGACAAGGGAACTTTTCCAATGTGTGAAATTGGGTGGCATGAGTCATCACCCGTCTGCACATAACCTGCATTCTGCAAATTCTGCATCTCCCCAAACCATTCTGCATGGCTGGTCATATGATTGGATGCACCTGAATCAACATACCAAACATCTTCATGTGTCCCCTTTCCTGTAACAGCATTCAGCATATGCTGCATAACGAACAACCGTTCATTTTTATCTTCATTCTGTCGTGAAGACGATGCATAGTTTCCTTGCTGCAACTTACCACTGCGGATATCATCTCTCTTAGCATAACATTGGGCTGCAATATGACCTGTTTTGCCACAGTAGTGGCACACAATACCAGAGTTGTTAGAACCTCTGTTCTGCCATCCACCTCTTCCTCTAAAGCTCCCCCTGCCTCTAAAGTTACCACGACCTCCTGAAACCTGCATATCGCCAAATTGTTGATTCAATCTGTTTTGCTGGTTGTCACTACCACGTCCTGTACAACGGCCTCTTAAAGAGAACCTGCCACGTCCCCTTCCTGAACTGGAGTAGAAAGCTTGGACCTGTTCACCGCTTCTTTCAGATGTCTCACTCTGCATGTTGATCTCCTCAGTGATCATAAGGGAGACCAACTCATCGAAATCTGGAAATGGCTTTCTGACATATACGGAAGTTACAAAAGACTTCCAAGCCTTTTCATTGTTAAGTCCACCCAAGGTAGATGACACCAAATCATCATCATCGGGCATTGCATCAATCGTTGCCAATGCATCTGCAATGCTTCTTACCTTCAGTGCATACTCATTGATAGACATCTTCCCTTTCTTTAATGTATTCAACTCTTGCTTGAGTTGAATCTTCCGTGCCTTTGTATTTACAGAAAACATACTTTCAAGTATGGTCTAAGCTGCATATGCATTCTCTGCATTTCTAATGTGTCCCAACATATTATTGTCAATTACTGCAGACAACCAATACATGACCTTCTTGTCTTTTGCATTCCATTCCTTTCGTGCCTTTATCTCTTCTGCAGTTGGAGGATCACTCACCTCCGGCTCCTTTTCTTCACCTGAAACGAACTCGTAGAGGCCTTTTCCAATAAGAAAGTTCGTGACACGGAACTTCCATGAAGGGTAGTTGTTCTTGTCGAGCTTCTCAATGATGGGGCTTCCACTGTTCTCTGCCATTATCACAAGAATAATACCAAACAGCAAGCAAATCTTCTGCAATCGTCGACCTGTAGTGCACAGCAATACACTAGACAGCCTTTTTCACTGTCTGCTCAACAATACATGCAATCTGCAACCAGTTTGCAGATAAACCTTGTGTTTACTCACTGGTAAACACCTTTGAACTTACAGATCTGAAATTTGTAACCTGCGCACCCACGTTCGGTCAATATAGTCGAAGTCACAGCGTACCCTGAAACTGCTGTCTGCAACCTTGCGACTCTAAAACGGGCCCTGAAACGGTCTCAGATGCCCAAAATAACTGCGGGAAAGCCCTAAAGAGCTCATCTGTAGAATACACAGCGCTCTTCGCGCACACCAAATCTCACCGCAATCTAAGATTTTTGCTCTGCCCTGCTTCCGGTGCCTCCACAGGCACTATCCAAGAGAAAGAGTTGAAGGATGGGAGAGCTTCTTACCCGTGGATTGCTTGCTCGAACCTTGCTTCTTCTCCTTTGCTTCAACCTTCGAAATCAGCCTCTCTCAATGGCGCGGCTCTGATACCATGTCAAGAATCACGTGGTGGAGGGGGTTGCTCAAGATGCTGCACCGAACACACACAGAATGCACAAGGAGAAGCTCACTCAAGAGACAAGAAGAGAGATGGAGACCAAAACGTTTTCTTGCTAATTTCTTCTTCTTCTTACACACTCTTTTACAATTTACACAAAGTATAGATAAGATACAACATAAAAGGAAAGTGGCCTACTAAGTCAAACAATGCATAACCGACTACACTAGTCGACTGGCGCTATAACTATGCCAGCTGTAAATAGGTGTACCAACCTGAATATAATAAGTAATGAGTCAGTGGCCATGTGAGAGTCATAATGACCACCGACGTGCTAAGTGTAGACGTGTGGACCCATCTAACCAGGCGGTCCATCATCCATGTCCACATGTGTTGAGCTTATCATCTCAACAAGGGGAAAGAAAGTGAGAAAAATGGTACATTCCTGGATACGATCAATTGGTACCTTGAGTGAAAATATGTGTGATATTGTGTTTTATGTTGAGCGACGCATCGAGGGGCCAATCCCCAAGGTGTAGGAGAGTCGCAATGAGGTAGCAGCAGTCAGCCGTGGGAGGACCTTCTATGTTTGTACTTCGTGCTATTTGGCAATGTGTTGGGACTCCCTTTGAGGAGTGTTAATTGGGTTAGAGTTGGACTACAAGACATGATACAAACGCAAGATGTTTAGGAAGGCAGTGTATGATGTATGTGTCATCAACACTCCTGGCCGCGAGGCCATGGGGTTGCTGAGCGCATGATAGAGGTCCGGCTAGTGCATGAGCCAGTGCCGACCCGTTTTAGGTCCCATCACTGTTTTTGTGTGTCAAACTAAATGTGATAGGTAATTAGATAACTAAAGCAACCCCGAGGAAAGTGCAGTGGAAGTGGCCATGGGTCCGTCCTACGAAAGGGTGGTCCTGGTTGGTCGAGAACTTTTCTCAAAGAAGTTGATAGCAAGGTAACGATAACTTAGAATCTAGGAAGCTAGAGTCCCGATTTGTGCTGTTTAGGGGAACGGAATGGGACTATGCCTTATGGGCAGAGAGGTCGAGCTTTGCATCCCTCTCATTTTCCATTCTCCTTAAACGAAGTGCAGCATGAATCCACTTCAACCCTGACGTTTCTGCATAAAGTAGTTCACCTGGGGTTCGACGCTAGCTACCGTTCTAGGAATTTGACCACTAGGAAAACTATGATTCAGGTGGATCCTAAGTGGGAACGGCCGGAATGCTTCTATTACGTGGCAGACTCAGGAAGTCCTAGATCGCAAACCCCGTGACATTTCGTAGGAGTGCCCGGCGGTGCCTTCTGGTTTCTCTTCCCGATGGGCTGCTAAAACGTATCCTACAAGTGTGAATAGGTGGACACGTTACACTATAGTAAGTTGTATGCTCAAATAATAACATAAACTTGATCCCTGTTCCAAGTGTCAAAAATCTTGGTGAAAGGGCATCAAAATCTTTTGGTGGAATTGGTATATTATACATTAGAACCTTGACTTATAAAGCTTTTGATGGACTTAGTGAAGTTGATCTTTGATGTAAGCTTTTCTACAGCCAGAGTATCAACCATCCTTCAAATTTGGTACGTTCCATAAATGAATTCCTAGAGACAGCACCAATGGCAAGGTGCAGTCTTGATCTTGACAGCCCTGCTCAAGCAAATCAGAGTAGGAGCTCATGTAGCTCACATGTCCAATCTTATCTCCTCCACATTTTCCCTTGCAACTTCAGAAGGTACTTTTGGGGTAAGATATGTTCTTGGCTACATCCTGCAATAGCACCTAAAATTAAATACGAATGAAGAACCTAGAGAATTTGTGGATGAAGCTATTGAAGACACAATTACCCCAATTGTGGAGGATGATCCTGTAGTAATCCTTGATCCTCTAATTGATAGAGTTTAGGTCAAGGTCTTTAATGGAGATGATGTGATGGTTGGAATGAAAGTTGATGGTATAGAAGATTATGTTGTTGAAATCGTTGTTGAAGGTGTTTTGGACCCAGGTTCAGCTAAAGTTGGCTATTGAAAGTGAGGGCTGAAATGATGAATGGGTTGCCTCTCACCCATCCAACCTCCAATCCTCACTAAGAGAACTAAACAGGGGCACCACCTAGCCAAAGGGAGGATGGGCTAGGATATCCCTTTTCTCAAAGAGAATCAAAAGAACCAAGATACAAATTTACAAGAGAGAATATATGTACTAGACACCATATTAGAATATGAGAGAGAGAGAGATGAGAGGAGAGGGAGACAAGAGGAGAAGACGTAGATGAAGCTTGCCATTATGCTACATAGCAAAAGAAGTCACTCATGGCTTACCTCAAAGAGATAGACTAGCATGAGACTATTCTAGAGTGCTCTCATGTGCTTGTCATTCTCCCTCTCCCCCCTTTTTCATTCTACATGGGCTCTTTATATAGCCTCCATGAGAGATTAGATTAAGCTAATCTTTTTTATTAACATAATCCTAGATGATGTATGGCATCTTTGAAAATATGGAGAATAGTGGATGGGATAAGTCCCCACCTTGGTCATCATGCAAGAAGCCAAGGGTGGTGGTAGACAAAATAGAGAAAGGGAGCTAGATTAAAAGAGGTGGGTGCCCAAATTGTGACCATGAAATTTTTGGCCCTTGATCCCTCACATCAACAAGCAAATCATAAGCTCTAGTACCTTTACCCAAGGAAAAATCATCTGGCTCAATGTGTCGGCATGAGCGAGCCTTCCTCTTTTTACTGTTGCGTGTCTTTGCAGCCTTTGAAGACTCTACCTCCTCTGGTGGTGTAGGCTCCATTCTCTCAATTCTACGTGCTTTCTTGACCGGCATTGCTTCAATGTCTACTACTTTGGCCTTTCCTTTGACATCACTCTCATCTAAACTAATTATCCTGACATCATGATTCTCTGGTGGCTGGATAGGCAAGGGCGGCACCTCTACAGTGGTCGAGAATGTTGGAGAACTTGAACCGGCGGTGGAGGCCCTGGATTCGGTGGAACAAGTCTCTCCCTAGGTGGTGTCACTTGTTGTCTCCTCCTTCTTGGTTGGAACCCATTTCCTGGCAAGCATCTCGGATGAGGGAAAAAGTACATACCATAGCCAGTCTCCCCACAATTATAGCAAACATACTCTCTTTCTTATCTCCTTGGACCTCGATTGTCTTCGTGGAACCCATTTCCTGGCAAGCGTCTCGGTGGAACAAGACTCTCCCTAGGTGGTGTCACTTGTTGTCCCCTCCTACCCATTTCTTGGCAAACGTCTCGGATGAGGGAAAAAGTACATACCATGGCTAGTCTCCCCACAATTATAGCAAACATACTCTCTTTCTTATCTCCTTGGACCTCGATTGCCTTCATTTATGAGGGGAGGGGGCCGTACTCCTTGCACCAAATTCAACAAAAGGCTTTCAAGTTGATTAGTAATGCGTTGTAGGAGCTCTTGCTGTGGTATCTCTGGTTCAGGTGGGGCCTCTGCTATTTCTCTTGGCCTTGGCATGGTTGGTAAGACCTGTATGGGCTCAACTCCCCCCTTCAACTGGGCTTGATACTTCAATTTTCTATCTTTCTCCCTGGCATAAGTGAGTGATTCTTCATAGGATATGAAAAACTTTCCTTTGACCTTCTCCCTTAGTAGAGGATGGAGTCCCCGGCTAGAAAACAATCTTTCTTAAGGCAATCAAGTACTCTTTCTCCCTCGGCTAAGGAGGCTATCCATTTATCCCACAATTTTATAAACATGCCTTCATAGGCTTGGTACTCCCCTGGTAAGGTTTAGTGAAGATCTAAGAGCTATCTCCAAAAATATCTTCAGGTGGCTCTGTATCTTGGTACTTGTGCATGAATGTGGTCTTGAGACCTCCAAATTACCTCTTGTAGCCTCCGGGAGAGCTTGATACCACACTTGAACATCACCCTTTAGAACTAAAGAGAAGGCCCGTACTTTGGTTGCTTCATCATCCTGGCCTGTGACTAGGAATGCCATTTCTAAGTCATCCAAAAAGTCTAGAGCTTTCTCCCCTTTGTGCCCAAAAAAGCTTGGAAATGCCATGTTGCCTTAGTAGAGTACGAAGATGAACACGTCTAGACTTAAGTTGTATTTTATGAGGGGAAGGATGAATGGGTTCACAGATGCATTGATTTCAGCAAGACGTCTAGGCCCCAGTATGCTTCTAATAATGCCTTGGAATCTAAGCTTTGTGCTGGCTACAATATGCATAGTTTGCATAGCAAGTGGACGGATAGGTCCATACAACTCATGGTGATTCATGAGAAACTATTATAATAAAATAAAGACACGTACATTGAAGGATGTATTGTAGTCTAGTATTGGGAAGATTATAGGTTCTGGTGATACAAGAATATCCCTTAATCTTTCAGCCCCAAAGTACATGACAAGACGTTGCTGGAAGAAAATCTTCCTACTGATGCATACATTAACTTGGATGCTTTGTACAGAGTGGAAGGTGTAGAAATTCAGGCCATTATTATTATTAATAAGTAGATACTACTTAAGGGAGTAGAGGGAATGCACTTTCTTGAATTATGAAGGATTTTTCCCAGAGTGTTTCTTTCTGGAACCCACCAACTTTGCTATACATAGAATTTGCTCACCAATGATTGTTCTTGCCTTAGTATGTCCATCCTCGGTGACTTATATTTCATAAGGTATGATGGCCACCTTTTCAACCACACCCAACCTTCGAGCTAGCAACAGTTGAAGGTAGTCTCCATACTTTGCACCTCTACAAAACTCCACACTGTTCATGCATAGTTGTCCTCCTTTAATGTAGATTAGGCCAGAGAGAGAGAGAGATTTGATTATTTGGAGATGAGGACCTCTCAGAAGGGCCTTCACTTTGTTTGCAAAACACTCACCACAATTATGAGAACCTAGCAATTGATGGCAACATGACTTTTTCCGTTGCGAGAGAATGGAATTTCTAATGTGAACACATTTTACCCGCATACGTGCCGTCATCCGATATGCATACTTCCTTTCTTGGGCTTCCTTGGGAGACCATTGTGGGAGTCGTGGACTTCGACTAGCTTCAAAAAGAGTTGGTAAAGGCGTTGGACAAGAGCCACTTGGAGCACTTGTTGTAGAGGATGCACCATTATGTGCTGTATCCTCCTGCATAAGGAGGTAGAGAATTGTAGATGAGAATGTTCCTAGTGGGGGCACCAAAATTGAGGGCTGAAATGATGAATGGGTTGCCTCTCACCCATCCAACCTCCAATCCTCACTAAGAGAACTAAACAGGGGCACCACCTAGCCAAAGGGAGGATGGGCTAGGACATCCCTTTTCTCAAAGAGAATCAAAAGAACCAAGACACAAATTTACAAGAGAGAATATATGTACTAGACACCATATTAGAATATGAGAGAGAGAGATGAGAGGAGAGGGAGACAAGAGGAGAAGAGATAGATGAAGCTTTCCATTATGCTACATAATTAAAGAACTCGCTCATGGCTTACCTCAAAGAGATAGACCAGCATGAGAGTATTCTAGAGTGCTCTCATGTGCTTGTCATTCTCCCTCTCCCCCCTTTTCCATTCTCCATGGGCTCTTTATATAGACTCCATGAGGGATTATATTAAGCTAATATTCTTAATTAACATAATCCTAGATGATGTATGGCATCTTTGAAAATATGGAGAATAGTGGATGGGACAAGTCCCCACCTTGGTCATCATGCAAGAAGCCAAGGGTGGTGGTAGACAAAATAGAGAAAAAGAGCTAGATTACAAGAGGTGGGTGCCCAAAGCACATTATTATAATATATTTACAAGAAGGATAGAATGGAAAGTTGGTGTGGTGAAAGAGAGAAGAAAATTACATGAGCCAGTAGTCTGCACCTTTGTAGCTTCAAATCGGTGAAGAATCTGAAAAAAGTTTCTTTTGCAACTTTGTAGAGCAAGTCAAAACCAATCGGGCAGCACGGGAATTTTCTTGAAATTCACTTTTCCTTGGGAGTTATTGAGATTATAAAAAATGGCTTCCAAAAGTTGCTTTGATTTTAGTCCCCCATATATATATAAATAAATATAAGCATGTGACAGACGGGGTCCATGCTTGTAAGCTTTTGTATAAGATTCAAATGACACCATGATGTGGATATTGACTTGTGTACCGGGGTGAGGTGTCCTCTAATGATGGTGATAGATTCCAAATCTTAGTGATGCAGGCGGAACCCACGTGTAGTTGGAGACTAGTCCTTTGAAAAATCTATGCACTCACTCAACTCCTAGGTGTAATTCATTTCCATCTTTACTAAGATAACCATCCCTTTTACCCTTTACATTGACATCCCTCCTAAGAACTTGTTCCCCCCATTTGCTAGAGTTATCATAATTGAGAAGCAATGTAGCATACCTAGTGCTTGAAGAGTAAACCCAAAGTGATATAGTAAAGCTCTTGATAGGGGTTTTGGCCAAATTTTGTGTTAGAAATCTGGGTTGTAAAAAACCGAGATCAAAAAGCTCAAAGAAATAGTAGGTGATGATAAGGATCTTGACATTGTGCTAGTACTTTTAGGCTGAGAGCTGTCAAACAAGTTTGAGAGTGCAAGAGACGATGCTACTGATGGGACTCTCCAATCGGATTGATTACAAGCTTGAGCAAGAACACTCAACTATGTTGTGTGCTTCTCAATAACCTTTGTAGCACTACTAGAAGCTTTGAGAATCAATTGTTAACTCCCTTGTAAGGCACAAAAACATATGTACACTTTGACACTGCTGAAGAAGTAGTTCTTGCTTGCTTCTTGTCTACTCAAAAGAGTAGTTAGACTGCATCATGACAATAAGCCTATAGATTGCAATTACCTTCGTAATTGATCCACTTATTTGATTATTTGCCACATGTGGTGGATTGACAAAAGCAGATACAATTTCCTGAAGAGTAGCAAAGCCAAGCATGTACATATGGAGCTCAATCATCTCAGCTCACAAAAAGCTTAGAACAGGTGAAATAGCACTCCAACTTTTTCAAATAATGGAGCAGAGAGTTTGAAAGCATGACTTAGTCTTGGGTAAGTTACTCATGAATATATGTGTGCATCACATGGATTCAAAATAAGATTATTTCAAACTATCATTTTTATATATTTTTTACATATAGAAGGGTGTAATATACAGGGGTTATTTATAGATTGAATAGAAAAGGGTTATGTTTTATTAAGAAAAAATTCACAAATAAGGATATTTATAAATAGGCCTTAAATGCATGTAATGTAGAGGATATACATATAGTAACTTCCCGGAGGACTTAGAGATTGAGATGCCCTCACACCACGACCCTTTTGTTTACCTTTCTTCCCTACATCTTCCACTTCTATTTTTGGTGGAGGTGCTATCGGAGGAGGGGGACTATTTGGTATTTCCATGGCAACTCTGTCTACAACATCGTCAGTGCCCTCTTTTAGTAGTTTGTGCACTTCTAGTGCACTTGGCAGGTCGATTTCCAAAGGAATTACATGAAATGAAGTTACAGGATGTCAGGCCTGACAGTGGCCTACATGGTCCAGTAATGCAACCATCTCCACAACATTGTCGTGTTTCTCACTTTCCTCCCTTTTTCACAATGGGACTCTCACATAATAGCCATTATATCTACCTAGAGTAAGCATTAATGTGTTTGAAGATATCTCCCATGTGGTTGAACTGATCCACCTTTAGAGGGTGCTTGAATGATAGAGCAAAGCATAAGAAAGCTTTCCCTCAAGATATTGCCGATGGTTTGGAGAAAAGAATGAGAGATATAATCAAAGCGAGACTATGGCAGCCTAAAGCAAGCTTGAGCAAAGAAGAGGAAGAAGGTCTTTCTTGAAAAGTAGCAGTAGTTTTACTCTTCTCTAACTCCTCAGAGCCTCCTTCAACTAGGAACCCCTAAATTTTTACCTCAAAATTTGTGATGAGCTACTAAATTTGACCTCCAACTTGGCCATAGCTCTGTGAGATTTCCAAGAAAGGCTGCCAGCACCATGTGGTACTACATCACTACTTCTTACAGCTCATATCCCTACTATACCTATATTAGGGTTTTAATATATATATATAACTAGATATGAGGAAAGAAAAGAAGAAAGGACCAAATATCTAAGATCTAATACCAATTGTAATGAAGTGGACCTAATAGGACCTAAGAGAGAGAAGAGGGAGTGCAGAAGAGAGAGAAAGAGAGTGATGAGGAGAGAGAAATACTAGAAGAAGAGAGAGAAAGATAGAAAGAGAGAAATAAGAGGAACGAAGCCATGGAAGAAGCTGTGAAGGCGAAGAGAGAGTTTATTGATTAATTCATGATAACTAACCTAACCCTCTTACACCGTAAATACCATCAGTGTGACTAGTATTTTACCCATAATTCTTGTATATCCCACTCGTTACAATATCTAAGTATTGGAGATAAGACATAGCACTCTATGTAGATATAACAAAAGATGCTTTAAATTTCAAAGATATTGAAAAGAAATAATGGATCTAGAGCTAAAGACCAAAATTCAATATCCCTCTGTGTTGAAGTATAAAGGTGGTACCTTGATCCAAATTTCTTAAAGTATGAGCTCATCTAGGATGTAGACACTGTGTGCAATCCACTACAAACCTTGTTGTAGGAAAATTGCTACAACTTTTGATGGGCTAATCAAAATGAAGTGTCTTATATCTCCAAAGAAAGATCTTATTGAGTATCTTTAGTCTATATTTATTGTACTTGTAGTTAATTCAAAGTTTGAAATAGCTCAAAATAAAGAGCTATCATAGGAAAGTTTATAGTGAAACATATCTCTTAGCTTGTATAGACTTCATCCATAATACTATTCTAAAAATAGGAAAATCCTTGAATATTAGTTGCTTGCCTCAATAAAGCTTCATCCAAAGGTAATCCTTTATATGAATAATTCTTTGAAGCCTCAAAATTCTTAGGCTTACTGATTAGACTTCTTGAGCTCACCATGCTTCCATAGCATATTTGCCAATGCATTTTAGATTAACATAGAACTATATAATAATAATTCATCAACATATCCGTCTAGATCAAAGGGAAAGCTATCAAAGCCATTAAGTGGATCATAAAATGAACATGTGCCATCTACATCATCTGTATGATCATATGGGGTTAAACAACTACTACCTCATCCTCTAAATGTTCAATGACCAACATGCTATTGACTTTTGGCTCCCTATGGATACACTTAGAATCATGGTATTATGAATAATTTTCTCCCCACTTGTGATATAAACCTTTCTCCTTTCTCTCCTTGAAGGGAACCATTGGAATAATCTTAGTACCACCTACATTGGAAGATCATGTTGATTTACTCTTGCTTCGACTCCATTTGTGGGTCTGAAATAGAAGCTATTCTTATGGCATGGAAAGGAGAGTACGTAGGGATCCTTAGGATATTAACGTATCCTCAAAGAGTACTACCAATTTGGCCTTACTTTGTAATCATTTCTTGATATGCCTACTTATATTTTCTTGCATACCATTTTGTAAGGTCTATAACCACAAAAAGATTCGTGGAACATTGGGCCATAACTTCAGCTAATAGAATGGGATCTAAAACATACATATATTTGTGAAGCTTAGCATCATCATTAGTGCTCTCCACATACATGGTAAGGTTAAGGAATTGGTTTTTATACTTATATGCCATGAATCCCCTTTGTTGCAAACTATACCACCTTCATGCAAGCTTATTTTCCACTAAGGATACAAACACGTGTACCATAAGTACTTTAAAATCCTCCAAATTTTCAAAGGGCTAATTCTTCTTCTTTATGTATCTCAATCAACTATGCATAAATCATTCTAAGTGCGAAGTAGTAAGGTGAATCCTTCCCTCCCCTTCTTGGAAAGGTATCAAAGTAGGACTTTAACTTTAATGTCTACTCTTCTAAGTCAAAAGGAGACAAGGATTGGCACTATATTGGAAAAAAAATATAAGTGATTTCTCCTTAATAGTGGTTGAAATCTACCCATAAGTAATGAACCCCTTTGTAATGCAAGCCATGAATTCTATTCATATAGTCTTTATTATGTTAAGACCACTCTCCCATTTTATATTGATTGTTTGGGATTCCTTATCTTCCAATAATACCTTAGGATTTGGAATTGTGACATGCCTACCTGAGTCACTTCCTCGTTGGCACGTTCTTAGTAGCCCATCAAGAGATATCCTAGATAATGTTGTCTGGGATTCCATTGTGGGATACCTTAGAGTTTGCTATCTAGGCTTGCTTGAGTCTACCTCACATTGGAAGTTCTAACCATTCCCATGAGGATCAACCTAAGTTTTTGGTTCTTAATATTGGTCAAGTCACCTATCGATCAGTTCTAATGTCCGTATTTCGAGTTCCCGCTTCTAATAGGATTACTTGAGATAAAGCGGACTTGCATTGTACTTGGTTTAAAGAGAATGGGAGATGAAGGGGAGTGCAACACATCGACCCTTTTTGCCCATAAGGCAAAATCCCATTCCAGCCCCCTAAAACAATGCAAGTCTAGTTTTTTCTAATATCTGGTAGCCATTCGTTGCCTATTCACTAACGTAATTTTTCATTTTGAGAAAAGCTCTCGATTAACTAAGACCACCCAACCATAGGTCTGGACCCATTGTGAATCCATCTACTCACTTCCCTAGATAGAGTATTTTTAATTAGCTAATTACCTATCACTTTATGTTTGACATATAAAAATAGCTTCTTTGATTATATCATGTGTAATGTCCCCATTACTTAGTTTATTAAACAATGTGTGTATACATTCCAAAAATTGATTTATTTTGAAAACAAAATGATAAAGTTTTCACATTTTAAAACTACCTCTAACAATGAAGATAATTGAAGGAAGGCTTGGGAAACCCTCCCAAGACAAGCTTATTAAAACTATGTTTTTAGTATAGAACAACAAAAAAGAACTAGCCTAATGGATAGTCACTTGGCAGTTAAGTGCACTTGGGTGACAACACTACCGGAATGGGTAACCTCCCAGAAAGCTTTTCCTACAAGCTAGTGGGAGCTTCTCACTCACAGTCAACAGCGCCAACAAAGCCTTTGTAGCCCATTGCCAAGTATGCCAAGGCCAAGATGTCAAGGTCTATGCCTTGGTCGTTGCCTTGGTTGTGAGCCTTAGAGTGACGATTTCCCACCAACTATGTGACGCACAATGCTCGTCATATCTTTATCTCTAAGCTACGTTCCAAAAACAGAGCCCCTTTTTGACATCATTGATGATATCGTCGAAAATTCTAAAATCAATCATTCTCTCTTTACTTCCCCCCTCCCCCCCCCCTCGATTACTATATAAACAGGGATAGAGCATCATGTAAGAATAACAATCTATGCAGAAGTCTCTCTACTATTGATGCGATAAAGCTCTACTGCAATCAGTCGAGTCTCTCTCTCTCCACACCTATGCGGAAGTGATACTCAAATCCATCAAGCTTCTTCCATGGCTCCCAAGAGACGTTGAGATGCTGAGGGAGATCATGCGCTAGGAGAGCTCCCCAACACGAGGAAGTAGTCATTGTGTGTTGAGGGAACTCAACATGAAGCTAAAGGGCAAGTGGAAGTTACCGCCGAATCCATTCAACCCAAAGACCGGTTATTCCACAACAAACAGAGGTTATGGTCCTATCTTGTAATCACAATGGATGGCCAAATGGAGATAATCAGGTTTAGTACATAAGAAAAAGATTACTTTTAAGCTATTAACTCTACAACTTCTTATTTTTTCTATTTTATGCTAAAATGAGGGATAAGTTAGTAATGTTAGAAAAGCCCATAGGATAAGTCTGACACATAGATTATAATTAGTTAGAACATACTTAAACTTACAAGAACATGTTAGTATTAACAATTGCTTTTTTAAAAAAAAACACAGGAATTGATGAGGGAGGTAGATTTTATGCATTGCATGTTGAGATATCGAGCTCCACTTGTGATATGCCAGGGTGACCGTTGTGCATTTATGTCACTGACGTGTCAGTTGCAGATGCGGTTGGTACACCGCCCATGAATAATAGCTACATGATAGCTATCCTTATCTACTCTAGTTCGTGGCTCAGTTAGTATGCCACCTTAGTTAGTTGAGTTTGGTTTGAAACCCATATATAGGGTTCTTCTATTTCTTTGTACTAGAGTTCTTTTGGCTTACACAACTAAGAAGAGGAAAACTATTTTCAGCCTCCACCCTTGTGTGTATTCCCCCATTGTGCAAGCAAGAAAGCTACAAGTGAGACTCCTTCCTTCTCTCCCACAATCTTGACATGGTATCAGAGCCTTGTTCGTGGTAAGGAGCTCAAGAAAGCAAGCCAAGCTCGCGGTGTTCTGGTAAGAGGAGCAGTGTTGCTTTCATTTTCTATTTTGGGAGCAGATCTCTATAGGTAGCACAGCCGGAAAGTGCAGGAGTGCATTGTCTTAGGTTGAGACGCCCTTCGCAGTGAAGCAAGAGGGCAGTATATGCTGCGGGTAAGGGCTTTAGCCCTTAGCGACCTTGGTTTTTTTATTTAAGGCCATTTCGGGGCCTGTTTTGGAGGTGGAAGTTTTCTGCACGCACTCAGGAAAAGGCCCAGTTTTATGCTGTGCAGCCACTATTCTACAGGTCGGTGAAAAGTTACTGTAGAAATTGCATCGTATGCTTGTGCGCAGAGACATTGGGAGTTACAAAATCATCCCTGTTGCCTGTTGATGCAAAATCGTCACTAGGAAGTGACTGTGTGATCAAATACCACTTTCGTCAGTTTTGCAGATTTGCCTTTGTGAGGCTGAAGCTGTGTTCTTTGCAGTGACAGAATTTTTTGCAGTGTTCTGTAATGGCGTCTGATTCTCTCTCACAGATTGTCACTGAAAAGCTTGACAAGAACAACTTCCAAGCATAGAAGTTTAGAATGACGAACTTCCTTATGGGAAAAGGATATTGGAAATTTGTTGCAGGAAATGAAGAAGAACCAGTTCTTCCTGATATTCCCAATCAACAGCAAATGGAGGCATTTAAAGCATGGCATGAGAGAGCCAGGAAAGTTATGTACTGGCTGTCTATCAGCATTTCAGACTCTATGATTGTGCATATTCAAGATGCAAGTACGCCAAAGGAGGCATGGGATACTTTGTCAAAAATGTATAGCACAAATATGCAAGCCAGGAAAATGCAGCTCAAGCAAGAGTTACATAATGTGCAAAGAGAAAATATGAGCATCAATGACTACCACATGAAGGTGAAGAAGATTGCAGATGCACTTGCTTCCATTGGGTCACCAGTGGAAGATGATGATTTAGTTTCTGTGACCTTGAATGGTCTAGGAAAGGATTATGCACAGTTCCGAACATCCATTTCCATCCGTGAAAGATTTCCTGATTTTGAGGAGCTGATTGCTCTTCTAATTTCTGAGGAGCAGAGAAATGGCGATGCATCTTCTTCAGGAGGAACTTCAAAATAAGCTGTCTTCTACTCAAATGCTGGAAGAGGTAGAGGCAGAGGTAGAGGAGGCCGATATGGAGGCCGTGGTAGAAATCAGAATATGCAGCAAACTCAAGAAAACCAGTCCTATGGAGGAGGACGTGGTAACTCTAGAGGCAGGGGGAGCCAAAGAGGTCGTGGTGGATGGCAAAGAGGCCAAAATGCAAACAGTAATGTTGAATGCTACTACTGTGGTAAAATGGGTCATATGGCTAAAGACTGCTATAAAAAGCAGAATGACATCATGAATGGAAAACTGCAACAAGGAAATTATGCATCTTCTAGTAGACAGGGTGATGACAGAAATGAGCACTTGTTTATGGTGCAGTACATGAACAATTCTGTGACAAGTGCAGAAGAAAGCAATGATGTATGGTATGTTGACTCAGGTACATCAAACCACAGGACAGGTAATGCAGAATGGATGGAGGATGCAAGAAAAATGGAAAAACCAGGATTTGTGGAGACTGGTGATGATACTGCACATCCTATTGTGCAGATTGGAAAAATTCCTTTGTCTATGCAGGATGGGAAAAAGAAATACCTGTCCGATGTATTTCATGTCCCGAATATCACCAAGAATCTGGTTTCTGTTGGTCAACTGGTTGAGCAGGGCTTGCAGGTCAGATTTAATCCTCATGGATGCTTTGTTGAGGATATGAAAAATAAAGGTCGCTTGATAGCAAAAGGAAAGAAGAAGGGCAGAATGTTTACATTGGATGCAGACATGTCTGAATTGAGTGCAGCAATGTTTGCACATGGGACCGGTGTAGTTGCAGATATTGATATCTGGCATAAACGCATTGGTCATGCTAATGTACAGCGACTTAAATCAATGCAGGCCCAAAATATTGTTGCAGGTTTGCCTAAATTCAAGGTTGCAGAAATGCATAAGGTATGTGAAGCCTGTCAGTTTGGAAAACATGCAAGAAAACCATTTCCTAGACATGTTCAAGAGAGTGAGAAGCCATTGGAATTAATCCACTCTGATGTGTGGACTACTAAAGCTGCATCTCTTGGAGGCTGTCATTATTTTGTCACTTTTATTGATGACTATAGCAGGAAAGTTTGGGTGTATTTTATGAAAAAGAAAAGTGAAGTTTTTGGGCATTTCAAAATCCTTAAAGCTATGGTTGAAAAAGAAATAGGCCTGCAAATAAAATGCCTAAGGTCAGATGGAGGGGGAGAGTACCTCTCAAATGAGTTTGCAAGGTTCCTGCAGGAGCATGGCATAAAGCAGCAATATTCATGCAGTCATACCCCACAACAAAATGGAATTGCAGAAAGGAAAAACAGCCATATTGGAGAGGTATCTCGTGCCATGCTCAATGAAAAAGACTTGCCAGATTTTTATTGGGCTGAAGCAGTTGCTACAACAGTCTACATAATGAACAGGACTCCCACTGCAGCAATACATGGAATGACTCCAGAGGAGAGGTATACTGGTAGGAAACCAAATATTTCTCATTTGAAAATTTTTTGTTGCATTGCCTATGTACATATGCCAGATGAGTTGAGATCCAAGTTGGATCCAAAAGGTGAGAAGTGCATCTTTATTGGTTACTCTCTGCAGCAAAAAGGATATAGATGCTATAACCCTTCTACTCGTAAGTTTACAGTGAGCAGAGATGTTGTTTTTTATGAGATGAGTAGCTGGTATAAACCAGTAAATGTGATTGATGATATAGATGCACAAAATGGTAATGCTGCACAGAATTCACAGCAGTAGTCACAAAATATTAGTGGACCTGGAGCGTCCTCTAGCAGTGGTTCACATTCTTCGCCATGGACAGGCAGATTGAGATCAGGAGAATCTTCTCAAAGCAATGGAGATAGTGGTATGCAGGTATCACGAAAATGAAAAGAGAAGGTTGATCACCCCATGTTTGATATGAATGCATGTCACTCTTATGTGGATGGTGAATCCAGTGGCTCAGAACAGAGCATTGATGATGAGTTGGGTATTCCTTCTATTGTTACACCTGGAGTAAGGAAGACCAGGGATGTTTTGAGAGCACCTGGGAGTGAACCTACTTTGCGTAGGTCTCCGAGAGCTAGGTATCCTGTGGATAGGCTGAAATATGATGGATTTACAGCCATTCACTATGCATATATGGTCAAAGTGATACAAGAACCAGAACCCACTTCTTTTGAGCAAGCCATGGGAGAAGAAAAATGGGAGAAAGCCATGGATGAAGAAATGGATGCCTTGGAAGCAAATGCTACATGGGAATTGGTACCTTTGCCTAAAGGTAAAAATGCAATTGGCTGTAAGTGGGTTTATAAGGTGAAGCACAATGCAGATGGTTCTGTGAACAGATACAAGGCAAGATTAGTAGTCAAGGGGCATGCACAAACATATGGCATTGACTATGAAGAAACATCCAGTCCGGTTGCAAGGATGGCAACCGTAAGAGCAGTCATTGCTATGGCTGCATCAAAGGGATGGTCTTTACATCAGATGGATGTAAAGAATGCCTTCTTGCATGGTGATTTGCAAAAAGAGGTCTATATGGAGCAGCCACCAGGTTATGTGCATGATGTTCATCCTGAGTTTGTTTGCAGGTTGAAGAAAGCCTTGTATGGCTTGAAGCAAGCACCTAGAGCATGGTCTGACAAGATAGGACAGTATCTTGTTACTATTGGCTTTCAGATTTCCAAGGTAGATTTCTCACTTTATGTGAGAAAAACAGAGAAAGGTATTATGCTACTTGTCATTTATGTTGATGATTTGATTGTGACAGGTGGCAGTGATGAAGATATCCTTCATGTGAAAATGCTATTGAAGCAGAAGTTTGAAATGAAGGATTTGGAAGAGCTGCGTTATTTCTTGGGTATTGAGGTGATTAGATCACCAAGTGGGATACAGCTCTTGCAGAGGCAGTATGGATTGGACATGCTGTCCAAATATGGGATGACAGGCTGTAAGCCTATTTCAGTTCCTTTGGAGCAGAATGTGAAGCTGAGCAGAGATGCAGGTGAGCTTCTAGAAGACCCTACTCTGTACAGACGCATAGTAGGAAGTTTGATTTATATGACTATTACCAGGCCAGATTTGAGCTATGCTGTTGGATTGGTAAGTCAGTTTATGCAGGCTCCAAGGAAACCACATTTGGATATGCGGCTAGACGCATACTCAGGTATGTGAAGTCCACATTGCAGTATGGACTATTTTATGAGACTGCGGTTCAGATACAGTTGCATGGATACACTGATGCTGATTGGGCTGGTAGTATTTCTGATAGACGATCTACCAGTGGATATGTGTTCTCTTTTGGGAGTGATGCAGTCACTTGGAGCAGCAAGAAATAGCCTACAGTTGCCTTGTCGAGCACAGAGGCTGAGTACAGGGGTGCAGCAATGGCTGCATGTGAGGTAGCTTGGTTGCATAAGCTACTTTATGATATGCATCAGTCTACAGATGGGCCAGTTGTCATTTATTGTGACAACACGAGTAGTATACACTTGGCAAATAACCCAGTCTATCATGCTAGAACAAAGCACATTGAGGTGCATCATCACTATGTGCGAGAGAGGGTTTTACAAGGTCTTATTGATCTAGTTTATGTCAGCACAGAGGATCAGGTAGCTGACATATTCACGAAGGCATTGGGCGCAGAGAAGCTGCGCAAATTCAGAGACCTGCTTGGTGTGCAGGAATTGGGATTGAGCTCTAGGGGGAGTGTTGAGATATCGAGCTCCACTCGTGATATGCCAGGGTGACCGTTGTGCATTTATGTCACCGACGTGTCAGTTTTGCAGATGCGGTTGGTACACCGCCCATGAATAATAGCTACATGATAGCTATCCTTATCTACTCTAGTTCGTGGCTCAGTTAGTATGCCACCTTAGTTAGTTGAGTTTGGTTTGAGACCCATATATAGGGTTCTTCTATTTCTTTGTACTAGAGTTCTTTTGGCTTACACAACTAAGAAGAGGAAAATTGTTTTCAGCCTCCACCCTTGTGTGTATTCCCCCATTGTGCAAGCAAGAAAGCTACAAGTGAGACTCCTTCCTTCTCTCCCACAATCTTGACATTGCATACATTGACAAGTGTGTCAAAAATGTTTTATGGTTATGTTTGCTTTTGGATTTGTGAATGATGAATTATGTCTCTTATGATTCTATGCTTGTAATAGCTGAATGAGTTGTGGATTATGGTGGTTCAAGTTGTTGGGTTCCCAACCCAATTTCTTCCTAACACTCTACAAAGTGTGGAAAAACTCACTTGCGGGTGGGGGTCCTATGCTCTCAAGGGAGGTAGGTGTTTTTGGTTTTTGACCACTCGAGCACCTGAGAGGGAAAAGGGCCGAGTGATAAGTGCCCCTGCTATGTAGGACGGCTCTTGAGACTCAGGGAAGCTTAGAGGGGCTCTGAGCCAGTAAATTCCCTATTGACTATACGAACAAAGTGCGATCATACAACCCAATCCTATGAGATTGCAAGGTCCTATCATAGGCTAGACAATGTCTTTTTGCAGAAAGACTGTTTTGTACCACTCTGTGGAGTGATGGTTATGCTTGTCATTATGAAATAAAATATTTGATTTTTGAATTATTTGTTATGTGCTAAAGATTGAGTTTAACGATCCCTGTTTAACTAAGTAATAAAAGGAAGTTGATTTTTAATGTCCAAAAAGCATGGTAGTATGCTTTGATAATTAAAAAACTAAAGCAAACCCAATCGAGGAAAGTGGGAGACTTCGATCCTAACGATTGAACACCTGTGGCTAAGTGGACCCGATAAGTTAGGTAACTTTCCAACACTAGATAGAGCTGATTAAATCATGACCTTCCCAATATCGGTAGGATTAGTTACCAAGTTTAACACTCTCTTAGGGGGACGGAAGCTGAGACTTTATCATATGGGTAGGGGGATCGAGTTACACTCTCACTCTCTTTGAACCAAGTGCGGTGTTAACCTCACTCCTGCCTTTGATCGATCACAAAGTGGTCTTTCTTAGATGGGCGTTAGATTGTTATTAGGGGTGACTAGTCCACGCTTCCCTTGTGAAGTAGAACTGAGATTCCCTTGTTCAACTATAGGCTTTCCATGGGGAGACTGGATGGTGAAGTGCATGGATATGAATTTCGTTCGACTACTAAGAGGACTCCTCTGAGTCTGTTGGAGGGGGCACCTCACATCATGATATAGATTCATTACACAAGTTGTTGGCATTTTCACTAAGTCCTTGGGAGCTAAGAAGCTTCAACCATACTTGGAGTTCACAAGCTTGCACTAAGCTAAAGACAAAGTATTGAGATATCAAGCTCTACTTGAGATGTCATCCACTATGTGTCTTGGTGATGTGGTAGGAGATTATTCACTAGCATGTTAGGTGGTTGACATGAGGATACACCACTAATTCTATTGCTAGACTATACCCATGTATTCCATCCTCGGTTATGATACATTCATTGTGCCACCTCTTCTTTCCTTAGCATGTTCACACTTAATGATTGCATATACATACATTGTGGTACTTTCACATGAGTATTTTATCATATTATAGACTTAGTTCTTTTGTGTGGAAGAAAATGAAAGAAGAAGAATAAGATTTTAGCCATATCTCTTTGTGTGCTCAAGTGATTGGACATAATATTAACCCGAAGGTATTATTTCCACCAATTTTAGTCCCTAGACTAGTATCAGGACTTCAAGAATACTATGTAGGTTCCAAGGGTATTTGACAGTTCGTAAGAGTCTAAGAAATTTGTGACCACAGTCCCTTACTATCCTCATCTCCTCCTAATGCCAACTAGAATTCCCTATGATAGGACCTTTCACATCATGGTTGGTCCATCCTCATTGATGCAAAAACAAAAACCCCTTGGAGGAGGTTTTATTCATGTTGACCTGAGGAGGTCTAGCGCCATCATCACAAGGAACACTACCTCAGTTGACGTTTTATGCCCATCAGAATACTACCTCAATCCAACAATCTATACCCAATTTTCCATCTTTATCTTGATAATTTAAGAAAAATCAGAATCTAATTTACAACCACAAATAGCTTGCTTCAAATGTACTTATACATATCAATTTTAAACCCTTTTCCTAGAATAACAATATAAGGGCTAAACTTAGTGTAAGTGGCAATATCTTCCAATAATCCTCTTGGACTACTCTTTCCCTTGGGATCTAACCCAAAATAAATTTTAACAAGAGTTTATTTTTCCAAAACTTCCATCCTCGAGAGTTTGGATAGCCCAACAGTCCTTCCAAGACTTCTATAAGCAAAATCTCGTAATTATGTGTGTGTGTGTGTGTGTGTGTGTGTGTGTGTGTGTGTGTGTGTGTGTGTGTGCGTGCATGCGTGCGTGCGTGCGTGCGTGTATGTATGTATGTATGTATGTATGTATGTATACATACATACATACATACATACATACATACATACATACATACATACATACATACATACATACATACACGCACGCACGCACACACACACATATATATATGTGTATATATATATATATAATGGCTTGTCTAGATATAATTCACTAGATTCAAAACCCTTTGATATTTTATTACGAGAGTATTCTAATAATTCCATCTCAAGATTTCTCAAGGAATTAGTGTTCGTATTTATCGATTAGAGGTTTCATTAGTTTAATACAATTTAGATTCAAAATTTTAACTACTTAAATATTTCTTATTGTAAGAATCATAGTCCCTGAATCTAATTCTTAGTAAAATCCTATTTGATGCAATAAAATCATAAATTCTTTGGGGTAGTGCAGTAACTTCCCAGTGTCCTAATCCTACTACATCTTGTGTAATCCAAATTAATCCTTTGAATTTGTGATTTAGAATTTTCTATACGTGAGATTATATGGAAAAATCCTACTCTTATGAATGCAAATTTTATTTACCAGTCATGAGATTATGATCTATTTGTGATATTTAATATTTAAATAAATAATCAAATATGACACCTGGGGATTTATGATGAGCACTTGGTTGTTGTTGGTATTCACAACGTTGTTTGTAATTCATTCATTTTTAGTGGTTGTACTCGCAACGTTATTAACAGCTCTCACTTCCGTAGCCTTTGTAAATTTCTTCTTCAGGGCTATGGACTTTGATCCCTAAAATTGCAAAGAAGACTTTGATAATAGAGCTATGGGCCATCTCGATTGGATTGATAGAGAGAGCGACAATAGGAATCGAGGAAGAAATCGAGTAGAGTCTTGATTTTACAAAGGAATGAAGGTAGAAGAGATGGGATTCAATCTAGAAAGGCAACAAAGCATCCTCCTTGTCTTCGCAATAAGAATTCCCTCTCTCGCTCTCCTCTTGCCTCTCTCTCTCTTTCTTGGCTTGATAAGAGTCTCTTCTATTGATTCAGGCTAATCTCTATGGCTATTCATGCCCCATATTTATAATTAAATTGAAGGGAGGGGGGTCTCATGAGTTGTGGCCAAGAAGAGAAGTTCTCTATGGAGATTATCTTGCCAATCCAGCTATCTTGAAGCTTTTGAGATGCAATTTTATATTGTGAAATCTGATATTTGAGATCGAGAGAGGTTGCCAGAGATGCCATGACTAATTCGCATAGCTTTTGGGTGATCTGTCTTCAATTTGGGATCTCTTGTCGAATTGAGAAAAGGGGGAGATTGCTAGAGCTTCCTATTAAGATTGAGAAGGGAGATCTTAGGCTTTTTTCCCCTGTTTTGATTTGCCAATTTTGGGGAGGATGAGGGTGTCGTTTCTTTGATGAAAAGAGAGGGGGGAGGGCAACGACTTCAGTTGTCGACTTCCTCTTCATTAAGCTTTTTAAAAAGCTTAAGGCTTTTTTTTCTCCTAAGCTTTAATCATTTACAAGTCAAGTCTTGAATTGCTTGACTTGCTCAAGTCCTTAAAAGCATTTGGTCTACTCTGGACTTATAACCATAACTGTCGTCCACATGGCAATTCCCATGTAGAGATATTTGCAGCCATATCAATCTCAAAAGGTGTCAGGGTACAAGATATAGATTATTTTATTCAATATCCCACTTTTGATGGTCTAAATTCTTCAAATTTAATATATTGAAAGTCAAAGCATTATATCCTCTTCCCCTAGAATCGAGATGTCCTTATCTCGAATGAAACTGGGGGTGTTGGTCACATAGTGATTTCTCATCAACCCAAGTGGGATCCTCTTCAGGATAGTCTTTCCATTGGATGATATACTCCCTAAGGGTTTTACTTCTTAGAACCTTCTCTTCCATATCAAGTATCTTATCTAGTTAAAGTTTGAGGACTTCTTGACTTAGTATCACAAGTTGTTAGTCATTAAGTACATGATCAGGGTTAGGAACATAGGCTTTCAATATACTAATATGAATATACTATGCACTTTCAAGTTGTCAGGGAGTTATAGCTCATAAGCAATAGGTCCTAGACATTTTAGTACCTTATATGGCCCATAATATCTAGGACTTAGCTTCTTGAATTCTCCCAAATATAAGGAATTTTTCTTTCAAGGGTAAACTCGAATAAAAACCATGTCACCTTCTTTGAAAATGCATTCATCTCTTTATTGATCCGCATATGCTTTCTATTGATCCTTGGTAGCTTGAATGTCTTGCCTTAGAGCCTTTACTTTTGCTAATCCATTTCTTCCATCATTTGCTTAGATGCTTCTATCCATAGGATGGGATCATAAAAACTTAGTGTCATAAGAAAACCTTGCCCAAACAATGCTTCAAAAGGAGTAATTTGAATACTTTGATGATATGATGCATTGTAGGTAAATTAAACTAAGGATAGATATTGGATCCACCACTTAGGTTCCCTATTGTAATAAGCTCTAAGTATATCTTTAATAACTTGACTAACCCACTTTGTCTACCCACCAGTTTGGGGATGGCAAGTAGTACTGAGGGGTTCCTAGAGCTCCAAACAAACTTTTCCAAAAGTTTGATGTAAAGAGAGAATCACGGTCATTGATGATTCTCTGGGGTAATCCATGTAATCTAAAAATTTCCTTAATGAAAAGTCTAGTGATATTGAAAGCCTTGTAATTTATTTTTACAGGAATAAGGTGTGTAATTTTTGTTAACATATCAATGACTACCATCTTTGTTAACATATCAATGACTACCATAATTGAGTTATATCCTCCTTGTACTAGGGGTAATCCAACTATGAAGTCCATGCTGATATAGTTCCATTTTATTTGAGGGATGTCAAGTGGCTGGGGCTTGCCTAGAAATGTGACATGTTTAGTTTTAATTTGCTGGCAATTTAGGCATTCCGTAACATACTTAAGTACTTCACCCTTGAGTTTCTCCCAATAGAAACTTTTTCTGACTACATTAAGAGTCTTAGCATATCCACCCATTAAGAGTCTTAGCATATCCACCAAGATGTCTCAAAAATGGAGAATCGTGAGCTTCCTAGAGTATTTTCTTCTTGAGTTTCTGACTTGCAGGAATACATAGTCTTGTCTTGAAATATACAAGCTCCTCATTTATGGAAAAATCATGATACTTAGACTTGAGATTTGGATTTGTATCCTTAATGGGGATTTCTCTTAGCATTCTCTGATAACCTGGATCCTTCATTGCTTCTTCTTTGGCCATTTCTATGATTCCTCTAAGACTAGAGTAATGAGAAATGATTTATAGATTAAGGCATCTGCAACCATATTCTCTTTGTCTGGTCTATATTTGATTTCAAAATCAAATTCCTACACAATCTCGATCCATCAGCATTGTCTCATGTTGAGGTCTAGCTGAGTGAAAATCCATTTTAGGCTTTTGTTATTAGTAACTATTTTGTTATTAGTAACTAAGGAAAACTTGCTACCAAGTGGATAATGTCTCCATAATTTGAGGGTGTGAATTACAACAAGTAATTTTAGATCATGCATGGCATAGTTCCTTTCATGGATTTTTAATTTCCTTGAAACGTAGGCTACCGAACGTCCTTCTTTCATAAGCACACATCCCAATGCAAGAGAGCTTGTGTCAGTTTATGACTTCAAACTTCTTGCTTAGGTCGAGTAGCCTTAAAATAGGGGCAGTTACCAAAAGTTTGGTCCTTCTACCAAAAATCAAGAATATATATTAATAAGAGAAGAATTCACAACGTAAGGAAAAGATATCTTATGTTGTAGTTACAAATTTTTATTAGTTTCTTTTATATTTGCTTGTATCCTATATTAACATAGGCTTTGATACCAACTGTGACATGTCCACCCTAGGCACTTCCTCATTAGCACGTTCTTACTAACCCATCAAGAGATATCCTAGGCAACGTCGTTCACACTCCGTATAATAGCTCGAAGTTTGTTATCTAGGCTCGCTTGAGTCTACCTTGCAAAAAGAAAGTTTCGACCGTTCCCACAATGATAGACCTGAGTTTTTGGTTTCTAATATTGGTCAACTCACCAATTCTAGCATTATATTTTGAGTTCTCACTTCTCACAGGATTTCTCAAGCTGAAGCAAATCTACATTACACTTGGTTTAAAGAGAATGGGAGAGGAAGGGGAGCACATCACATCGACCCTTCTACCTATAAGGTAAAATCCCATTCCGGTCCCCTAAAACGATGCAAGTCGGGTTTTTCCTAATATCTAGTGGCCATTCATTGCCTATTCACAAATGTAATTTTTATTTTTGAGAAAATCTCTCGATTAACTTAGACCACCCAATCGTACGTATGGACCCATTAGGGATCCATCCACCCACTTCCCTCGATAGAGTATTTTTAATTACCTAATTACCTACCACTTTAGGTTTGACATATAAAAATAGCTTCTTTGATTATCTCTTGATACAAATTCATTACACCTCTTTATTTCACAACACAAAAATAATATAAAGCAATTATTTCTCAATGTTTCTTTAAGAAAAAAATATTTTTATAACGTTTCCTATCCTAACTTGACATAATATCAACCCGAAGGTATTGTTCCCACCAAGTTTACTCCCTCGACTAGTATCTAGACTTCTAGAATACTATCTAGGTTCAAAGGGTATTTGGCAATTCTTAAGAGTCTAAGGAATTTGTGACCAGAGCCCATGGTATCCTCATCTCCTCCTACCAACTAGAATTCCCTATGACCAGAGCCCATGGTATCCTCATCTCCTCCTACCAACTAGAATTCCGTATGACAAGACCTTTTGCAGGACAATCCATCAATCCTTCCAAGGCTTCTATAAGCATACTCCTATGATTATCTTTTTTTTTCTTAATGGAATTCTATAGGTCCTTGTCTAGAGATAATTCACTAGATTCAAAACCCTTTGATATTTTATTACGAGAGTACTCCAATAATTCCATCTCAAGATTTTTCAAGGAATTAGTGTTCGTATTTATCGATTCAGAGGTTCCATCAATTTAATACAATTTAGATTCAAAATCTTAACTACTTCAATATTTCTTATCGCAAAAATCATAGCCCCTAAATCTAGTTCTTGGTAAAATCCTATTTGATGCAATAAAATCATGAATTCTTTCAAGTAGTGTAGTAACTTCCTAATGTCCTATTTGTAGTACATCTTGTGCAATACAAATTAATCCTTTGAATTTGTGATTAAGAAATTTCTTTAGAATTTTCTATACATGAGATTGTATGAAAAATCCTACGCTTAAGAATGCAAATTTTCTTTACTAGCCCATGAGATGATGATCTATTTTTCATATTTAATATTTAAAATAATAATCAAATATGGCACCTGGAGATTTGTGATGAGCACTTGGTTGTTGTTGGTATTCATAGCTTTGTTTGTAATTCTTGTACTTACCATTCCGTTTGTAGTAGTCATACTCACAATGTTATTAGCAACTCCTGCTTCTACGGCCTTCATAATTTTCTTCTTCGAGGTTGTGGTCTTCGATCATGAAATTGTAGAGAAGACTTTGATAATAGAGCTATGGGCTATCTCGATTGGATCAATAGAGATGCCGATATTAGGAATTGAGAAGAAATCAAGTAGAGTCTTGATTTTACAATGGAATGAAGGTAGAAGAGACAAGATTTGATCTAGGAAGGTTGCAGAGTGTCTTGCTTGTCTTTGCAATAAGAATTTCCTCTCTCTCTCTCTCTCTCTCTCTCTCTCTCTCTCTCTCTCTCTCTCTCTCTCTCTCTCTCTCTCTCTCTCTCTCTCTCTCTCTCTCTCTCTCTCTCTCGTCAATAATAGTCTCTCCTCTTGATTCGTGCTAGTCTCTATGGCTATTCATGCTACATATTTATAATTAAATTGAAGGGAGGGGGGTCTCATGAGTTGTGGCCAAGAAGAGGAGTTCTTTATGGAGGGTATCTTGCCAATCCAACTATCTAGAAGCTTTCGAGATGCAATCTAATGCTGGCGATCTAATCTTTGAGGTCTAGAGAGGCTGCCAGAGATTCCATGACTGATTCATCTTGCTTTTGGGTGATCTTTCTTCAATCTAGGCCTCTTGTCATAGCTAAGAAAAGGGGGAGATTGTTGGGGCTTCCTGCTGAGATTGAGAAGTGATATCTCAAGATCTTTCCCCCTATTTTGATTTGCCAATTTTGGGGAGGATGAGGGTGTCTTCTTTTTTATGAAAAGAGAGGGGGGAGGGGCGGTGCCTTCAATCGTCGACTTCCTCTTCATTAAGATGTTTAAAAAGCTTAATGATTTTTTTCTTCCAAGCTTTAATCCTTTGCAAATCAAGTCTTGACTTGCTTGACTTGCTCAAGTCCTTAAATGTGTTTGGTCTCTGAAGCTTTCTTGCAAGAAAATGAAGCTTGAGAAGGAGGTTCAATGGTCACCTTGCTATCATTAGGGTTTCCAACAAGAGAAGATGGCAAGAATCATGAACAAATAGAACTTAATCTCTATCGAGAATGATACCAAATCGAATTATGATGTTGGATAAATGAGCTTGGAATCAATGGCCAAAATGGAGGAGAGGAGCAGTAGCCCATCCCCCTTAAAAATGCAATGAAATTGCATAGGTCTTCTAGGAGGAAAAACTAGATCACATGCACTTCAAAATGATACTAGACTACTTGTAAACAAAACAATGTATAGAGTCCTTTGCAATCCATGTGTGCCTTGGAAGGAAGAACGATGAGAGTGAAGGTTCAAAACTCCATGACAGCTTGAAAGGATTGTCGAGGAAGAGGAATGTTAGAAAAGTATATCCTAGTAAAGTCTCTGCCAAGCCTAGTGGACTTCATTCTTCAAAATTTCCTACTAAAATTTCTTCAAAATGAGTTACAAGTTGCTAAATTGATTCTTCCTTTGCAATGTTTGTCCACTCATAATTGCAATATCTCTAGACTTATCTCTTGCTAATTGTGAAAGGACTTCCAGTCATACAAATTTACCTTCAATGACCTATAATACCTGTACAATAACTCTCTTACATCTTTATATACTTAGGCTAGTACTGGTACCACAAATATTTTTGAAATATTCAAGAATACATAAGGGCTTTCCTAGATCTACAGACATCTATTGAAGTAGCTCTAAAACAAGTTGGGGTTTCCTAATAAGAATTAGAAGAAGAAGAAGGCATCTCCACCCACTATTTTCTTATAGAAGAAGAGGTCTCCATCCACTATTTTTTAATCATACAAACATATATTGACAAATATGCAACAACCACACTAATCCTTCATACTAGCATGCTACCAACTTATTGCATCAATTGGTTAGAGGACATTAACAAAAGTCAATTGACAGCTCTAGTTATCCCTTCTTACCCAATACCCACTCAAAACCTAGATGGCAATGAAGAGTTACCTCATGAGCAAGGCCTACATGGATGACAGGTGAGCGGAAGATGGAAGCACGAGTGGAAAGAAGAAGAGAGTAAGAGATGTAGGTTCAACAAGAAGAGAGAGACCAGTGTGTAGGAAATCCAACACTCACCATATATGACTTGCCTTCCCTTATTGTATTTTGCACTAAAAGAATAAATAATAAAATGACAATCGTGGGTAATCACCACTTGTGATGTACAAGTATGCGGGCCTATATACAAGTAAATTAGGCAACTAGGTACATGCGGCCTTTAACCCCCAACAATATCCCATGGCGAATGTGCCTCAATGAGGAGTAAAAGAAAAAGAAAAGTACAACATGTACATATAGTATAAAAATATGAGGAAAGACATCATCTCATCTTATGCCCATCAACCTCCTAAGGAAGGCATATTATTCTATTGGGAGACTTTACTGAGCAAATGAATCCATAAGGATCTTGGCCATCTCAATAGACTTGTCCTCTATCACCTCCCTAATGAAGTGATAGCACTTCTCAATGTGCTTTATCTTTGCATGGAAGAATAGATTATGGGGTAACTGAATGGTACTCATTGAATCCAAATGCACTGTAGGAGTCATGGTCATACAAAGACCTACAACCAGATGGCCTAACCATTGCAAGCCTAAGTGGTTGCAATGTACTCAACCTTGGTAGTAGATAAGGCTGTGCATGTCCACACCCTAGACATCCAAGAGATAGCAAAGACATAACCAGAGGTGGAATTCCTACTATGTACATGTCCTGCATAATTTGACTTAGTGTATTCCACAACTCTTGTACCCTAGTTACCATAGCAAAGGCACATATTTGCAGTGTCTTTAAGGTATCTTGATACCCTTCATGGTATCCCAATGTTTTTGTTTCCAAGTATAGCCATATAATATACCACAACTCCCACTATAAATGCTATATCAAGATGATTGGCTATCGTGGCATACATCAAAATACCCACTGTAAATACCTAGGGAATCTTGGCCATCTCATCCCTCTCATCATTTAACTATGGACAATCGGCCTAACTAACCTTCACATGAGAGGTAAAGAATAGCCACTAAGCTTACCATCATGTATATGGAATTGCTCAAGTACTTTGTGTATATACTCCTTCTAGGACAAGTAAAGAAACCCCTTAGAGCGATTATGTGTAATGCACATACCAGTATGTGTGAGGCTTGTCCCATGTCTTTCATCTCAAAGCTCTTCTTAAGTTGAGTCTCTACGGCATGTGGCTCAACATGATCACTCCCAGCTATAAGCATATCATCAATATAAAGCACCAATATAATAAGGCTACCATCATGGACCTTATTTGTGTATAAACACAAATCCATACCACTGTAGGAATACCCTTGTGCATGCATGAAAGCATCAAACTTATGGTACCACTCCCTAGATTATTGCTTAAGCCCATAAATACTCTTCTTCATTTTGTACAATAGGTATTCCCTAACTCTTTCCTCAAATCCCTTAGGATGCTGCATATAAATGTCCTCATGCAAATCCCCATGAAAGAAAGCTGACTTAACATCCATCTAATAGAGATCCAAATCCAACTGAGAAACCAATGCTAAGACCAAGTATAGGGTCATCATCTTGACCACCACATGAGAAAACATCTCATCAAAATCAACTTCCTTTTCCTTATTAAATCCCTTAGTAACCAATCTGGCTTTATATACTCACTTTGGGTGACTAGGGGTACTATTCAACTTGCATATCCACTTACATGGCAATGCACGTATTCCATCAAGGAAACTAATCCAATGTATAGTTATTAAATAGAGAATTAAACCTAAGTTTACATATTCCTCTCCCAAGAATGAGAATCACCTTTGCGCATAGCCTCCTCATAAGTAAGTGGTTCAACACAGTCTATCACCATGACATAATCCATAGAGGGCTCATAGCGATTTAGGAGGACGTAAATCTCTAGTAGAGCATTTCAAAACTGGCTATGGGGCCTATATGGCCTATCCTCTCTATCCAATATCATGATTTGACACAACATGTAGATCTTGGACCACTACATCATCAAGAACTATAGCAAGCTGTTTCATTGCAATTGGCTAGACTATAACATGAGGCTCCTCATGAAAGATCACTATGTGTAACTCAGAATCACTTGTTTTGGTCTCATATACATCTTATTCTCATGGAAGAAAAAATATCATGTCTATAGATAACCTTCTGAGCTTGTGGATCCCAAAGATGATAGCCCATCTCACTACATCCCTATTCCATAAAGATATATGTAGAAGATTGGTCATAGCCAGTACATTATCAATAGTCCTAGAAAAAAACAAAGGGTAGAGGCTAACAACCTTGGCACCTCTAGAAAAAACAAGATTTCCATGAGTGATCTTTCATGAAGAAGCACTAAAAGATGCATAGTACCTATCATCATCCAATTGTCTAGCTGAAATAAGGCTTTTCATCAAAGCGGAGACATGATGTACATCATGAAGCACAAATGGAGCATCATTATCAAACTACATTCTAACATTACCTATGCTAATGATATCTTATGCAATGTTTTCCTCCATTCGAACAGAGCTCATAACAATATGGTAGCTATGAAACCACTAGCAATGCAAAGGGTAACATGAAAGGAAACCCCCAAATCAAAAAGTCAACAATAGGAGTAAAAAAACAGTGTATCAATCAATTGAGTAGCATCAAGGGATGAAGTTGTAAGAATATAATAATAAAAAATGTACTCCAGTGCATCTATCTCCTCTATCTTCACACTAAACTTAGATACAATGTAACTTTTCCCTTGCCTTTCTCATTGGCATATTTTATGGCACTACATCTAGGTTCGATGTGATTATAGTAGAAAGCTACATCTCTACTATCTTCCTCCCACTGAATAGATTAAAAAACCAAAACTTTCATTTATTGATTATGAGTCTAAGTTTTCCATTATCATTGGTATATCTATCTTTAGACTAAGACCTATATAGAAATGCACACACACACACATGTATATATAGAGAGACAAAGAATATGTGTGTTTGTACAATTATCTATGAGTGCACCTACATCTCCATGTATACGTAGGTCTAGTAATGAAGAAACTAAATCTCAACTCTAAGTTGCTAAATTTTTATACACATAGCCTAAGCACATATGCAAAGCATGAGTGAGGTACACCCCCTTCACATTGTGCTTGCAAAAGGAAGAATTCATGGTATATTAAAAGAAGTTCAAGCTAGCACTATAAGATTCAGGTCATATATTGACTCTAAAATATTCATTAAAAATTTGACCCCTATCATCGCTAAAATTGTCGGTATATACATCACTATTTGCATCACTATTTAGTGACACAAATAGTGATGCCTTCCAACGCATTTACCACACAAATAGTGGAACCTTCCAAAGCATTTACCGATGCAAATAGTGATGTATAGTAAATTTGCGACACTAATAGCAACGGTTACAAAGAAAAAAATTAGGTGATAGGGCATGCTACCCTTCCAACCCCATGCGCTAAACAATGTTCCTTAAAGCAATTATAAATTGAGTAAATTGTCATCAAAGCACATACATCATGAGATGATAGGAAGAAAGAGTCGTTGATTTAATTTTCAAATAAGTACAATATCAATGATGATAAGTCATAGAACTACATGGAATGATAGAGAGGAGAGTCCAAAAAAAACATGAAAAAATGTCTATAAATATCGCAAAGTGTGAGTCCATACAAAGGATGAGAAATATATCCAATGAAATCTACATAGAAAGATCCTATATGGATCATAGGGCCGAAAAAGGAAAGGATGTGCACTTCACGAATCCAAGTAATTGATATAGCTCCTCACTCGCTCAAAGCTCGTCTCTCGACACAATGGAGCATCAAACAAACTCTGTAATATAAAAAACTTGATATTAGTCCAAGATAATACATCATAAAAATTCTAATGATTGAAAATAAGAAAGAAGCATGACTTACAGATAATCTATTGATGAGTGTAGTAAGACCGTATCTCTCTACATACCAAGTCTCCAGACTTGTAGGATCACAATTTGTGATCAAGTGCTACAAGAAAAAATAAAGTAGCATTGTTAGAAATAAGGTTATTAGTACAAGTAGTACTCCAAATAAGAAAGTGAACACAACCAAAAATAAAATTTACAAAATTCTCCAAACAAGCTCTATATTTGCCACATGCACAATCCCTGTCTCTAGCTATACCCTCACTACCTCTTGCTATTGCCACCATCATCTTGGAGAGTTTGTGGCCTCCTCCTTGAGTATCTACCAATCCTCAACATCCAAACACTCAAGATTTGGAGTGCCACTCTTAATTGCCTTGTGTGCATCTCATTGTCTATTTGACATGTATGCACACATACAATCCATCATACATCCTATGGAAAATTGGTGTCTCACCATAGGTATCAGGAACTCCTTATGCAAGGACGCTACCGTATAGTCCCTGTTTCCCTTCGATATATTTTCCTATGGTCTAGAACATTGTTTCTAAATACTTGTTAGCATAGCTCTCTAATGCTTGCTGTCACCCTCCTCCCCTTATCATTCATGAGCACGGCATCAGTTTTCTCATCCATAGATTATCCATAACCTAGTGGGGTACATTTAAGGTGCCCCCTCTCCTACCTATAACTACGCTTTTGGGAATAACTAGGAGACCCTTGTCCATTTGGCATACCTACAAGGGTGGTATCTCTCAGAGTAGCACTCATAGGGGTGCCACTTAACTACGAATGGTTGAGCAAAACCTAAAGTCACCAGAGTAGACATCTCTACAAGTGTGAAAAATCCTAGAGTTACTAATTGTCCACTCAACTGATGAGATGGGAATATTGCATCAATACCTCCACTCAGTACCCACCTAAGCCACCCTCTCTACAATCAGTACGAGAGCGAAGATTAGCAACCAATCCTAGGGTCACAATATCTACATCTCTGCAGCACCCCCCAAAACCACTACAACCACCCCCTCTGTCAGTTGATCAAGGTGTCCCTTAGCATCCCTTTGCATCTAGTCTAGAGTTTTGACTCCGCTTGTTGGAGATCAAAGCATTGGAGCATGGTGAGATAGAATGCATAGAACACCTAGATGATGGCCAAGACAAATCCTAGTCTGCCATATCTCTAAAGCATGCCACATCTGATCCAGAGACATACGCGTAAAGATCTCTTGCACCTCCTTATCTGTTATCCCTCAGCTCATCATGCTCTTTGCGTGTCATAATAATAACTTGCACATTCAGAAAACGGTGTTTGCGTAATCAATATACAGGTTAAAAAGCATATACACAAGTACTAATACAAGAGAATTATCAACAAATTTGACAAGGAGACGCAAATACGAGTGGTCATACAGCTCCATGCCAAGCTCTTGGCATAGATCAACATACACATGAATTTTTATGCATAGGTCTCCACAGAAATAGGAGTCCACTTCATTCTCAAAAAATTCTTGCACTTCTATCTCTTTATCTACATTACCTGTGTGTATCTCCTCCACACACTCCAAGGCATCCTGATCCTCCATCGCCCCATAATATGGACTCCTCTGCTTGCATACTCTCCTTGTCCACAATGGGAACATTGCTTTCATTATACACTCGATTGCTTTAAGGTACTGATGGCATAAGATACCACTAATGAGGTTGTCAGGGGTTTGGATAGAAGATTACTTATTCAATATCACATGTAAGTGTGTAGCAAAGAATGAATTGGCATTTGTGATTGTTTCGTGTTGTGAAAAAATTAACAACAAGGTCATACACCTATTCACAATGACCTGACAAGATAAATGTATCATGTAGCTCGTTCCATCTTTTCTTGGAATCTATCTCTAAGAATCCAGTCAAACCGCATAGAATGGTTGCTTCTGCTCCTTCCAATACTAGTTTAAACCACTGTACATCAAATACGATCATGGAGAAGCTACGGTAATCTACTGAAATAACACTTTGTAGGTTACCAAAATACTCCATCTCGTCTACTACAATATTCGGATCTGCGGCCTGTCATCGACTCTCTTGTTCTAATTTCGCCATGACACCACAATTCATTATGGAGTGCATTTTATGGATACACTCAACTCAAAAATGTCACCCACATGGCCACACTACATGTAATATCTCCCCCCTGTACCTTCCCCCATGAGAACCCCCCTTTTTTTTAAAGAAAATTAATTTTAATTCAAAATTTTTTACCTCTCCCTCTCTCTCCCCACCGACAGCATGTCGGGGAGAGAGAGAAGGAGAGGGAGTTAAGAGAGTGAGAGGGGGCCATGCAGCCCCCCAGGTGGAGGGGTGGCGGCCGTTAATCATCTCCCCCCCTCACATACCACCCCTCCCCACTATAAAGGGAAGCCCCACCCCTCGTGGGGCTGAAACACACACCCCCTCCCCCCGTGATCAGCAATGCGGCCCCCCCTCTGCCTGACAACAACCCCCTCCCCCCCCCCCCCGGTTGTCAAGAAACACTGCCCCCCCATCAAAAAAAAGAAGAAGGTTAAAGAAGCTTCTTGAGAAGCTTCTTCAAAGTGCCTTCTTAAGGGGGCTTCACCCACGGATCGTGTAAAGGGGCACAGTTGTCTATGAAGGGAGTTCCTTGCGGGAAGGGAAAGCTGCCAAGTTGTAGAGAATTTCAGCACACCCTCCACCCGCCCTAGCCCCGATTGCGATGGCCCCAAAGCGCCACACGAGAGGAGCACACGCGGGAGTAAGAGGGGCACATGTAGGAGTCCCCACCCAAAGCATGAAAGCCGATAATACCCCTCTTGCGGAAGTTCAGGTTCCATCAAATTCACCTTCTTCATTTCCGCATGATATGGGTGCAATAAGTATAAACTCGCATAGGGTAGTCTTAATCGTATTGAAAATTTACTATGATTGAACACTTTGTTTTAAAAAGATCATAGGAATGTTTGGGAAAGTTTTAAATCACATCACATGGTACTTATAATTCCCGCACCCTCTATGTGAAAGGTTGTGTATTTAGAAATAGTTTGATGGCACGAGTATTGATGGTTATAGGAGAGGGTTTGAAAATGATAAACCGCCCCCTATTTGGCTAAATCACATAGAGTACATATACATTGGTTGCTCTCACTTTTAAAATATATATTTTTAAAATTGAAAGGGACTTTATACCTCCCCCTTCTATGTGGATAGATATGAAATCAATTCCCCCATATAAACTTGATTACTAGGCTTGAGATAAGCCTTTGATTTTATGAATGTGAAGGATGTTTGGTTGTCTTGGGAAGAGGGGTTCGATCCCGAGTTAAATATGAGAGAGAAGTTTGGAACCACAAAGTGAGGGATAAAGACTTGAATTGGTAGATAAAAGAAGGAATTTTTGATGATGATGATTCTTATGCATGTATGGAACCCATGGACTAATAATGATGACTCCACCAATTAAACCTCTACTCTAATATCAATGTTGTTGAATAGATCCTTAAACCACAAATTGATGACCCAATTGCACAAATTAAAATTGCACACAATAGGAGAATAGAGAGGAGAGAGAGGAGAGGAGAAGAGTGAAGTAGTAGGCTAGTTGTTGTTCACATTGAAGGAAGAAAAGAAGACCTGGGAGGAGTCAATAACTAATTGAAGGTAGTTCATCTCTTTTGGGTACACAACCAACATGTATGCTCTCATATGATCTCTATTCTTCCTTACCCATATTTGTTTGGGACTATCTTGAAGGCACATTTTTCTTTTTGTGGTTCTTCTCACCATGTAGGCCTCTCGACTTGAAAGAGACTCCTCAATCAAGTAGGACACTATGGATTGTTTGCCCTTAGTTTAGACTACTTGAGATCTTGAACTACCTACAAACCCTAACCCAAAGAAAAAGGGGAAACAAGCAACCTAGCTTGCCAAGCCCTTGGAATCTCACCAAGTCGCGAACGATCCAGGATCAAATGCTGGGAGCATTCGGGAAGAAAGAATAACACCTTAGCAGTTGGTCGTACGAACGACCTCTGAAATGATCATGATTGTACACTTATGTACATTGTTTGAACTTCTTTGCTCAAGGAACTAATTCAAGGCAAAACACTTAATGCTTCAGGTTAAAAGCCTGGAGGGAGAGGCAGGTTCAGTTACCTCCGACTGCCTACCTGGCCCTATCCAAGGGGGTTGATTAGCCGTGCCGGGTACATGGACTGAACCTGCCGCGAGAGGTCTCTCTGTGGGTGCTGCTTGGAGCGAGAGGACACTTGGGTGCCAGGGAGGCTTTGGCTGTAAATTCCTTGCCTCCGGATCCTGCACAAGAGGCCAACATGACTCGAGATGGGATCTCAAGGCCCATGTACTAGTCTACGGGCGAAAATTGGAGCAGCAATCCTGTTGATTGGCTGGGTTAGCCTTCGGGCATGATACTTGATGTATTATAGGACTATGATGAATAAAGATCAGATATTTGAAAAATGAACTTGCTTGACATTGTTTTTGTGTAAGTGCCTAAGTTATGTAAAGGAACTTGTGTTTAAATTGATTAATTAAGGAAGCTACATTTGCATGTCAAACATAATGTGGTAGGTAATTAGATAACTAAGCAACCCGAGGAAAGTGCGGTGGATGTGACTTGGGTCCGTCCTATGGAAGGGTGGTCCCGGTTAGCTGGGAAATTTTCTCAAGAGACGTGATAACAAGACTGCGAAGACCTAGAGTCAGTAGAGTTAGAATCCCGATTTATGTTGTTTTAGGGGAGCGAAATGGGACTATGCCTTATGGGCAGAGAGGTTGAGCTTCGCATCCCTCTCGTTTTCCATTCTCCATGAACCAAGTGTAGCATAAATTGTTGTTCCTATGCAAAGTGGTTCATCTAGAGCTCGACGCTAGCTACTGCCTAGAGACTTGGCTAATAGGAAAGAAACCCTGACTTCAGGTTGGTCCTAAGTGGGAATGGCTAGATACTTCCGCTTCGGGGCAGACTCGGGAAGACCTAGATTGCAAACCCTGTGACATTCCTTGTGAGTGCCAGCTGGTGCTTTCTAGACTCCCCTCCTGATGGTAGGGCTACTAAGACATGTCCCACAAGTGGTCAAACGGACACGTTACAATACACTATAGATTTTATATTGTACATCAAAACGGCTAGGTTAGTAGTTTCGTATAAAATCTAGATATAACAACAAAGAAAGCATGTGCTTACCTTCAAACTACATCTCTCAAGAATTCGCACTCCTCCCTAGAGACTTCTATCCCTTCGCGTGAAGCTGTGATCAAGGCATCATGCAATCATCTCATAGGCATGAACCACGCCATCTCCTCCATGCCCTCATGATATTGAACTGGTCAATGGCACATGCTATACCGAAATTCTAATTGTGCTCCCTCTTGTTTCCTTCTAACTTGTTTGTACTTATCGAGCCACTTCTCCATGAATGTGTGGTGCAACACATAAGAACAATTCACTTTCTCCTCCATGGCACCATCCATCCTCTTTTCTATTCCATTTTCGACCACCACATCTCTTGTAATTTTATCATCATTTTTTAGCATCCATAGCATACTATTATTTGAATCCACCATTGGCATCCACTTTGAAATATGCACCAGTGCCTTCGACACTAGTCAATCTTCAGCCATGGAGCTCATTACCACACAAAGACTTTTAGGATTTTCATGAAGGGCTCCAAGAAGGACATCCATATCGAGTATGGATGGGTCCTACAATCTCCCCTTCATCCACGAGATGTACTAGGAGGTGAATTTTTATCTTGAGCATACTTGTGGGCAGGTACTTCTCAAATAATAGAGTATCTCCACTACTCATTGCTTTACAGATTCAATAGAGGATGCCTTGATCTCCTTCTATGAGATACTTTGTACTAAATTTTTTAACTTATAAATCATTGAATGTATCTCTAGAGTGAGATACCCCACAATCATAAATGGTAGTATAAACTGCCAAAAATTTAAAGCATTACAAACATTGAATCGACATAAAATAGTGAAATAATGATTGTTATTACTATCAAGGCGGCAGGGACAAAACTAGTATATCTTGTACCAATCATGGGATTTTAGTCATGTTAGTCGATCATCTTTAGAAAAAGTAGACCTAAGAGAATACGACTATGGCCAAAGTGCCTCCATCTTGCCTACCTCAAAATCCATATGTGTCCCTATATGTCTCGCTTTCTTATGATAGGATGCCACAATAAGCTACCCACATTCTTGTAAATATGCATGGTTTCTATAAGTGGGGCCAATATGGCAACTCATAGAAAATTGAGAACTATCGCATTTCACTTGGAATCGACTCCTTGCAGACCATTTTCCACTTATACAAACTTTGGGCAATCATTTGTGCTGGAGATCGTCCAAAAAAACCTGCCCCTTAATTCATGGCCCTCCAATAAGAAATCAGTGTGCCCTTGATATACCATCTTTTTCATGGTCCATGACCTTCAAGAGTATAATTGTGGTCCACACAATGGACATGCATGATAACCTGAGGTAATCAAACCTCTCACAATATCCTTATCTAGTTAACACAAACATATACGAGCCATGTTAGATATTAGTAATGAGAATGGAAGCTCATTTACCTAAGCACTCCTCAAATCTTGCAAAGTCATGCATGGTCCACATATGAATGGCTCATATATTAATGGATCGCCTACCAACATGCTTAGTCATGCTCATATCTTTGGCAGCAAACCCTCCTCCCACAAAATCTTGAGCTCATCAACTAATGGACGAAGATAGATATCCATGTTCTTGATTTTATAGTGCTCAATAATGAGCAATCTAAGGATTAGATGTCTCTTTTTCGTAGAAAGCCATGGGAGAATATTGTAGTTTACAAGGACTACTAGCCACACATTGTAAGAAGTTGAGTGTAGACTAAATGGATTCACGCCATCCATAGCAAGACTAAGCCGAAGATTCCTTGGCTCTCGTGTAAAGCTTAGAAATGTGGAATCAATGTGACTCCATGCTCAGAAATTCGCTAGTATTTGCTGGACTCTATCTCTGGATCTATTTTGTGCATGCCATGTTGTCAAGCTTGCCATGCCTGGCGTGTAAAACATGTGGCATATATGCAGTATAAACAAAAATGTTTGAGAACCATTTGAGAGACGGTTTGTCCTTGTGAGTCATGTCAATATCTATCAGCACCACACTTCAGGCATATCTCTATAGTCCCATAGCCTCCTTGAAATAGTACACAATCGTTGACACATGCATAAATGTTGTTGTAGTCCATTCCAGGTTTTCATAACACCAGTCATGCATCATCATGAGACTTGGGCATCGTGTTTCCAGGTGGTAATATGTGATATTTAAGAAACTTGAAAAAAAAAATCCCAAGCACATTTGAATAGAGTAAAAACCATTCTTATAATGGAGTCAAAGACAAAGGAGTGTAGTATGTACATGAATAGCTCATTCACACTTGCATTGATCCATCTGTACTTTTCCTATACATGGAGTGCAAGTAGCATCTTAAGAGAGATACTCGACACCTATTATATAATGGCATAGACGTATCCTCTCTCAATGGATGAAACGATCCAACATCCATGGGTAGTAATGCATTGATCATTGCCTCCATCTTGAGCTCCAAGACTAGAGGAAGGTCTGAAAGGCCCACCATCTCTTTTGGTATCGAGGGCGTAGTTAGTGGCATGCCTTCCAATGGGTTTATTTGCTCAAACACTCCACCCATTGCACACCCACAAATTCTTCTTACGAGCCATAATAGGTGCATTCCTTGGGATGGAATGGCACCTCTCTATAAATATTACTAGGGCACATCTAATATTATTGAATATGATATTCAATTATAGTTTGAATGTAAAGTATGATTGGTACACCCTTTTCTTATCGTTAAATCAAAGTTTGAGATTTCTTGCTCAATGATTTCTGAATAAAACTCATTACAGCATCACACATCTTCTATAAACAAGTGACATTTTCATCGAATTGCCAGCTTGCACTGAGTGCAAGGGCATGAGACATGCTGATTGAGATACGCCTCATGACCTTGAATGTCACATCCATTATAATCGTCCATTTCATCTATGTTATGGTATACAATATGTTTTTGTTTCCCTCATTGTTTCTTTCCCTCACCTTCCTTCTCTGTCCCTTCCTCCTTCTCTCTTTGTTTCTCCCTCCCTTCCTCCCTACCTTCCTTCTCCGTCCCTTCCTCCTTCTCTCTTTGTTTCTCCCTCCCTTCCTCCCTCTCTCCCTCTTTGTTTCTTTCTCTCTATCTCTCTTTGTTTCTCCCTCTTTATTTCTCTCTCCCTCTTTGTTTCTTTTCCCTTTTCTCTATTTCTCTCTCTTCCTCCCTCTCTCCCTCTTCCTCAATGCATCTTTTTACAAACAAAAATAAAAAAAATAAAAAACAAAGAAATGAGAGGTAATGTCTCCCTTCCTCTCTTTATCTCTATCTACTTTTCTCTCTCTCCTCTCTCTCTCTCTCTCATTCTCTCTTTGTTTCTCTAATTCTCTCTCCCTCTCTCTTGCTCTCTATTTTTACTTTTCCCTCCATCTCTTTATTTGTGTCTCTCTCCCTCTCTACTTTTTCTTCTCTCTCTCTCTCTCTCTCTCTCTCTCTCTCTCTCTCTCTCTCTCTCTCTCTCTCTCTCTCTCTCTCTCTCCTCTTTCTTTCTATCTCTCTTTTTCTCTCTCCTTCAATCCCTTTATATATATATATCTCTCTATTTTTCTTTTTTCCTCAATATCTCTTCTTTTGAGTCTTCTCCATCTCTTTCCCTCACTCTTCTTTTCTCTCTCCTCCTCTCTCTAATTTTTTCTCTCTCCCCTCTATTTTTATCTCTCCTCCCTCTCTATTTCTCTTCCTACCCCCTCTTTATCTCTTTCCCTTGCTTTGTTTTCCTCCCTTCCTCTCTCTTGCTCTCTCTTTGTTTCTCTCCCCCCTCTCTCTCCCTGGAGCCCCAAGAGAGACACCAAGAAAATAGGGTTTCTATTGCAAGAAAATCTATCTTGTACAATCAACAATCATATTTTTCATATTTGATATGATCTCAATAAAGAAAACAACACCAAGAATAAGAAATCTTCATGCAACTTCATAAAAACAATTTTGCAACGGCTTTAACTTTAACAAAATCCATCATTCTCTTTATATTCTTCATAGAATTCTTTGATAGACAAAAAAAACACAAAATAATACTCCACTTTGAATGGAAAAATATCACATATGATTCATCTTCAAAGATTCCATAGCTTTCTCTCACAATCTATCATAGGTAGATACATTGTCTTGCATAGAATTAGCTCTCTCTCTCTCTCTCTCTCTCTCTCTCTCTCTCTCTCTCTCTCTCTCTCTCTCTCTCTCTCTCTCTCTCTCTCTCTCTCTCTCTCTCTCTCTCTCTCTCTCTCAATAGTACATCATATCCTCACTAAAATACTCAATAATCACTCACAATAACCCTTCTTTGTTCATGGATACCCCCTTCTTTGTTCCTGGTCACCAGAGCCACTACATTGACTCTTCATAACTCACTACTATCACTTCACTCCGGTCTTCTCTTGAGTCTTCAGCAGCTACTTCTTCCACTTCCTTGAGCTCTTTTGAACTTGTATTCACCTATTTCTAAGGATAGAAAACTTTCCCATAAAACACGCTCGTCCAACAGAACACTTAACAGAGGCATACAGAATATAGAATAATAGGAACAAAGAATCTACAAAAGCTCAACAGCGGATTACTGAAGGTCAACAAAAAGCATCTAGCTCAACTAAAACCAATCAAAACCATCAAAAACCATTCAATGAACTTTCAAACAACCTCAAACTTCATTAATCATGACTCCATCCTTCCATTCAAAAGAAAAAAAAAAAGCAAAACAAAAATTATCAGCACCAAACATAACCTCAACAGAACATCACAGAACCTCATAGATCCTCATATCTCTACTGAAAAACATCATGAGCTTATCAAAACCATTCCATATTATCTAAAACACTCTCAAAACACTTCTAAACCAATCAATCATCATGTAAAATCATCCATTCAGCCCTAAAAAATAACAAAAATCAACCAAAAAACACAGGTCATTTCAACATTCAACATATCCCCACACTTAATAAGGGAGCATCCTCGCAACCTAGGAAAAAGAAAATACAAATTTATCAAATAGCTCAACTTGATCTTCTTTAGCATCTTCAATAAACCATCCAACCACGACCCCAACATATAAGGTGCATCTAATAAAGAATACAACAAAAGGAAAACCCTTTATCCATTAACACATCTTATGAACAATAGAGAATCATGACAAATTTGTAAACGATATAAGAGGTTGCTTCTGTCCATCAATTAGATAGAAGCAAGAACCACCATCCATCAGCTTCTCAATCAATTCCATCTTCATGTTCAACTCCATGGAAAAAGGATAATACACCACACATACATAACAGAACATACACAAAACTCACACATACACAATACCAGGTAGTTTGAATGGCACATGCCCCCAAAAAATGGAGAGTAAAGAAAAAGTTTTTCCATTAAGAAAAGATGATACAACCAAGAAAAGGCTTCACTTCAAAGTAGGACAAAGATATTTCTTTTTAAACTGCATGCTAAGCTTGAGACGCTCCTCCAAAGCTTTACTATACACACTGAGGTACATTCTGGAGAAACTGTAAACAACACATCCTTTCCAGCAAGATAATGAACTTGGTAGGGAAAGCCTCTACAAAGTAATACATGACAACCATTTGAGCAACTGTCATGTCCACATTTGGATTTATGATCAACTGTGGGATACTATTCAGATGAGACTGCTGATGCATGAAAGCAAGATACCAACAAAAGTGAGCAACAAGGTGTACAAAAGTATCCTCAAAATGAACATACACCTGAGCAAAATGAAGATAAAAAGTCAAACATGTAGTAGACGTCTCGCAGGACCCTAGAATAAAAGGCCATAGTTAAACATCGGTCCTGTCAAAGAATCATGCAATGTCCATTGCCTTTAAGGAGGAAGGTCATTGTCATATCCAGGTGTATCCAATAGTGATAGAGGAGGAAGATTAATATAATCAGATGGAATTGGTAATGGAATAAGAGGGGAACATTGCAAAGGTGGATAAGACAAATCATAAAATGAAGGTAAGTGAAGGGATAAGGAAGATGGAAAAGATGGAGAATTCATCAAAAACATTTGAAGGGATTCCACCAAGAAAATAGAAGGAATAGGAGGAACTATAGGAGAAGGTTCAGAAGGGGGAGGATATGATATAGGATCAGCAATAAAAGGACAGATAGTAAAAACATGAATATGAGGTGAGGGGATCCAGAAAGAGTAAAGGATAAAAGAGGAATAGTATCAGAGCTAGAATAAAGAAGGGAAACATACAAAGGACAGTGATAGGACATGAGAGAATAGAAAAGAAGATCAGCAAGATCCAACAGGTAAATAAAACAACGAAATCTAAGGACTTGGAAAAAGGAATCAATAAACAATGGATGATCAGCAATATAGCTCAACAATTGAGTTTGCAATGGCTAGATATTAGACTTACGAAAGACACTCTATAAATGACAAGGTTCTAAAAAGCATCATCCTCCAAAGGCGGATGCCAAGCATGCCCTCTACACCAGGATGTCTATTGATTATAAGTCTTCAAGCTTTTTGCTAACAAGAGCTTCACCGAATGAACATACATGAATGCTTGCAAAATCACATACCCCACATAAACATTCAGATCCTCCTCATCAGGAATTTGCAGATGTCCTGTGAGATACACAAAAGACAATAATTGGGTTTCATGTTAAACTAGCTCATCCACAAATCTATCAAAGGCAACTCGCAACAAATCTGTAGACCATAGATTTGACCACCTATCCTCTGGAGGTTCCAAATCCACATTGCTTAAGAAAATGTACAAGGCAAACCTCTGTTGAATATACTTAATCCAGAAGGAGGGGGAAGGTGACATCAATTCAGCATAGCGAGTAAAGTCATCCTGCACACAATTCATTCGCTGCTGAAGGCAGTCGACCTTAGCAAAAAACCCATCACACATCTTAGCCTTCTACTGCCCTCTTTAGAAGATAAGATAAAAGAAACTACAAGAGGTGGAGGAATAGAGAGAGTAGCAATTTTTTGGTTAAGCTCTTCAAGAAGCTTCTTCTGGGATTCAACGATGTCTTGGGAATGTTGTAATTGACCCTCACAAGTACCCAACTTACTAGCTAACTCTATCATGTCCTCAAGAGCTGCATTCTTTTCTTTAGTTAAAGATACATTCTCAGCTTCCAAGGTAGCTAGTTTAGTTTCTAACTCCTTGATTTGGGCTTGCTGGGAATCCATCAAAGCAATAGCTTCAGTCATCTATTTATGAATGTCACTAAGGGTAGCTTTTTTAGAGGCCAAGTTCTCCCAAGCTTTGCTCAATTGACTAGTCAGGGAATCAACTTTGTCTTAGAATGAATTATAAATCCTCGTGTAAATAGAATGAAGACAAGAAGTAAGGGAAGTCTCCAATGTAGACTAGACACCAAAAATCAACTAGAAAAGTAGAGGTCCAGATAGCATCGTCTGTAAAGAAGAGAGAATCTAGTTGTCCATCCCTTTCGGCATCAAATAAGTTAGGACAAGACAAGAATGAAGGGAGGGAGCTGCTAGAAACATCAGGGGTAGTGTTGTGTAGCACAAGAAAATCTACAACTGAGACTGAAGAGGGACTCAGCATGCCCATGGTACATCGGCATTTAGTTCGAAAAAACCTGGGAGGGGGCTCATCCTCTGAATCTAAATTCAGTTGTAATGGAGGAGACGACTTCGGAAGAGGAGCAGGATCAGCCACACTGGCACACCACTAGGAGGAGGGGCAAGAGTAATAAATTTTTGAAGAAATACACCATAACAAACATTACTGCCTTGACCTTTTCTAACTCTCTGAAAATGTTGATCCATCTTGGCCAGCATGAATGCAACCCAATTAAACTTGGCTCCCTCAAGGATTTGAACAGATGCAATGAAAAGCTCCTTGGATAAACATCTGGAAGCAAGCTTTTCGGACATGAATCTATCTTGGAGAAACTGGCATAGTTGCTTTCACACCATAGAGGAGATAGGAGCAATAGAAACCCCAGAGCTAGTAATAACTTTGTTGGACACCAAAGGGGTAGATATCTCCTTCTGAAGAAGTGAAAGGATCTCCTCAGCGGTCAATAACTGGTTGCCACTAGGTACAAAGGAAGCTGAAAGAGGCAGACATAATGCTTCACTGATATTGACAGTGGATAGGTAGAAGCATCAATCATAAACTAAACTGGACTGTTTTTTGTATGACGCCAGGAAAGAGTAACAGAGCTTTTTGTACACACTAGCAGAAACGTAAGTGCTACAAATGAATGGAGACCAACACGATGGATACAATCCACCTCCAAGAGAAGGGAATAGTCATACACCGGTAATGGCACATGTTGGATCACAATCAGGGGAGTAGAGGAAGATGCCATTCACACTACACAAGATATCCACACACAACCAAGAAAAATAAGAAAATTCATGCAAAACCCAAACAAGCCACCACTAAGAAAATATTTAAAAAAAGAAACAAAAGAACAGATAGGACCGTACCAGACTTCCCCAAGCAATCCACATCTTACGTAAAAAATTCGACATGGCCTTTGCACTCATGCGACCAAAAGCTTCATGCGATGCATATAGTCAGGCAACCTGAAACCCCATAGCATGCACTCAAAAAGAACAGAAACTCAATCACACCATATCCGAGACACTGACCAGACTCAAAATAGAATCATAGATTCGGACCATTAGAATAAGCACAGACAAATATGACCGACATCTCGGATTAAGAAATCCCAATCCTTGGGTGTATACCTAAGGTGCGGTGAAGTGAGCGGGTGATCGCTACCGAATGCATTTTAACCAATGAGAAATTAAGTTACAATTCATTAGTAATTAAACCCTTAATGCATGGTGAATCGAATTCGCATCCCAACCCCACTCAGATTGATTTGACTAATTGGAGTAGGGGTATCTACAAATGCAATTCATTTTTAGAAATTACATGATCTTTGGCACAAAAGCGCATGCATGCGTGACTTTGGGTGTTCATTTTTAATTACCAAAATTAATGTCTGTAGCGCGTGTGTGCGTGCACTATGGATTAATTTTAGAAAATTAGGTGGGTTATTGGGCCAAAGTGCTCATGCAACGGCATGGGTTTCCTTTTTACAATTAATGGTCGAGTTCATTTTAGTTACAGATTTAGGAAAGTGCATTGCGTTAATTATATGGGTGCAACAGTCGGGTTATTTTTATTTACAATTACATGTACATTGTAATGCATATGGGAGGGGGGGGGGGGAGAAAGATAGAACCTACCAGTGTGTCGACACCCGCAAGGTCTGAAGCGCACAATCCCTCTTCCAAACAATCCGTAGGAGAGAAAAATTTACGAGTGAAAACAGTAGGGCAACTAGGTAACAGTCAGCCTCTTGTCAAGTACGAAAAAACCAAATACTAACACCATGGTACAAAAGAAAAAGATAGGGGACACGACAAAATTGTGAAAGGGATATATCATGTGTTGTATTTTTTTTTTCTTTGGCTTGTAAGGGCTTAATGATGTTTATGGTTGGATTGAGTGTTTGGATTTGTTGGTTTTGTGGAGTTGTAAATTGAGTTTGGTTATTTTGTTTTTGTTTTTTTTTTTATTTCTAAATGTGTGTGATATTTTTTTTGGTAAATGTATTTTTTGTTGTTTTTTCCATTTTCTTTGTTTGTTGGGTAATTTTGAAAAATCAAATGGCGATTCAAATATCAATAATAGGAAAAAGAAGTGACTTGAATTTTCAAAAATTTTAACATTATTTTTTTTACAATTGTTCACAAATTTCTAAAGTAGTTTGTTACGTGATAAATGATTTTTTTGACACTAAGAATTATGTGCATATTGGTGGTGTAAATTGTTAGAGAATTGGGGTGGGCCAAAATCATGAAAAATTTTGTATGTGATGTTTTAGGAAATTTTGGGATTTTTTCGTTTTTTGTATTTGGGTTTTTTATGCTTTTTGTTTTTTATTTATGGTTTTGGTTTTTTTTAATTTTAGTTTTTTAAAAATTTTAAAAAGATATGAAGAGTAAGCATCTTAAAATTCAAGAAATTTTGCATGCTTGTACTCTATAGTTGTTTGAAGTGGGATGCCCAAGGCCATGCACTCCTCTTTTAGCATTGAAATACAAGGCATAATGGCCATTCATGTCTAGCTCTTGAAGATGCAAGAATTATGGTAGTAGCTACACTTGCTTTTTGGACAAGTTGAAATATTTTGTGAATTCAAAGCAAAGATGGGGATGTGAGAATCTTGAAATTACTTCACCCTGAAATCAACTTTTGGATTAGCCCATTTGGGAAGTGTTGTCTTGCCCTAGTTCATCATGACATTGGCTTGGAGTTGATATGTCCCCATGTGTTTTCAAAGGGCAAGAAAGGTGAGTATGATTTTCTGAAATTTTCTTGGAAATTTTTTGCTTTTTTAAAACCATTTTTCAACCTTTTTTTGTAAATTTTTATGAAATTGAAGGTTTTTAATTATTTTCCAATTTTTTGTTTATATGTTCAACTAAGAAAATTTTTGAAAATGTTCAAAAAGTTTCAAATTGTTTCAGATTTTTTTTTAAAAAAACATATTTTTTGGCATTTTTTGGGGATTTTGATAAAATTTTAGGGTTTTTATAAGGTTTCATGTGTGTTTTAAGTGTTTTTCAACTTTTAAAATTTAAAATTTCAAAAAAATATTCTCGAGTTACGTGTCAGCTGCATGTGAATAGCAGCTAGCGCGTCACCCCATGAAAAAATCGCACGTGCGTTCGCGCATGTGAACAACCATAAGCACAAACACGCGGCACGAGATGGAAAGCCCACACGCGAACAAGGCCTAAGGAGGCACACACACACACGGCACGGAGGAAAAGAGGGGTCACGCCCATCCAAAAAGCAAGGGGTCGGGATAGGGGGAAAGGTGGGTTAGTGTAGGGATGGGAGTGGGGTTGTGTTAGTTATGAGTATTGTGATGTGTGTGGTTGGGTCATGTGTGTTTGTTGTTGTTGTTTTTTTAAAGTGGGTGTGTTAAAGGGAATGTGTGTTGGTTTTTTGCTAGAGTTGGAAAAAAATGGATATGTTTTTTTTTCTTGAAAATTGTTATTGAGTGTTTTTGTAAAAAAAAAGGTAAAGGGTGGGGGAAGGGGTACAGTAGGGGTGGGTGAGGAGGGATCTAGGCAAGCGGGGGTCCGGTGGGTGCTGAGGGGTGAGGTGAGTGGGGGCTAGGAGAAGGAAGGGGAGGACACATAGAGAGGATGGGAGGGGGGATGAAGGCGGCCACTATTAGAGGGGAGGAGGAGTGGAGGAGAGGGCAGCCAGGGGCGGCCACACGGCAGGAGTGCAGGAGGAGGGCTGGCGGTGAACGAGCAGGGCATGGCGACAGCCGCGGCGGATGACGAAGTGGCAGGGTGGTGACGAAGAGGACAGGGCCGCAGCGTGTGCCAATGGGGCAACATCGAAGCAACAAGGAGACAGCGTGTGCTTCCAGCGGCGGCGGGTGGCTGGGCGATGGTGGGAGTGGGGCATCAGCGGGCCGGGGAGAAGGGAGGGAGAGGCAAGGGAGCACGAGGGAGGAGGAGGAGGAGGAGGAGGAGGAGGAGGAGGAGGAGAAGAAGAGGGTGGGGAGGAGGAGGTGGCGAAGGCAGGTAGGGGGGGAGTAGTTAAGGGAAGGGGGGGTGGGAAGGGGCATGAAGGTGGGAGGGTGGAAAGTAGGGGGGGTGGAAAATTAGGGGTAGGGAAATTAAGGGGAAGAGGGGTCGTTAGTATGTAGGGGTTATGTGTTGTGATGACCGGCGTCCCCCCTTGTCTCGCGCATGTGCACAGGGCGAGGGTAAAAAAAATGTGTTTCGAGGATTGTGAGGGCACACGGGAACATGTGCGGGTGGAGGACTCCATGACTGACACATTGACACACATTGGAAAACGAAAACACGGGCGTTTGTGTGCAAAAAAAAGAAAAACAAGGCACACAAAACACACAAAAATTAATTTTGAAACAATCATCTAGCAGAATGAAGTGGAAAAAGAAGGAAGAGTGGGCAAGACAACATGTCGGACAAGTCCATCACATCAAAACACTGTTTTGATAGGGATAGGATGCATTCGTATGGAGAAAATCGTAAAAACTCACCCGAAATTGGAAAGAAAAATTAATACGAAAAGATCCAGCGAGGTGAATACAAAAAATATCCACAGGAAGGGTCGGACAGGATGAGTAAGGTCAAATGCAGGTCCAGGGACAATAGGGCACGTTCGTATGGGAAAATGGCAAAAATATCAACGAAAACAAAGTCAAATATTAATACAGAAAAATTCATGCATCGGAATGCAAGGCAACAAAAAGGAAAATGTCAAGGAAAGCTTGTGGGATAGGATTGTCATGTCAAAATGCAGTTTTGATGGCATTAGGGGGCGTTCACATGGAAAAAATAGAAAAAATAAGTTTAAAAACTCACTAAAAAGTAATAAAATAACATCATGTAGGTTGGATCAAGGTGGGGAAAAAAGGAAATCATGCAAGGGACCACGCTGAATAGGGCTATTCAATCAAAATTAAATTTCGAGGTGATTAAGGTAGGTTCATATGAAAAAAGGTAAAAAATGCACACAAAATTCTCGAAAAGATGAAAAATTTAATAACGGATAAAGCATACATTGGAATGATGGGTAGTAAAAAGCAAAAGTGTCTCAAGGAAGGTGTAGGTTAGGGCTGTCATATCAGATTGCTATTTCAAAGAAAAAAAGGCACGTTTGCATGGAAAAACATTAAATGGACAAAAAATTCTTCAAAAATTAATAACACATAATTTGTGGCTCAAAACTGGGGGTTGTAAAAAGGAAAAGTAGCCAATTCAAAGGGACGAAGATGGCTATAAGGTCAGATTGTGATTTTGGTGAATGTAGGGTGCGTTCATATATTTAAAAAAATAATGGAAAAAGGCAAATGGGCAAGAAACAACCCCAAGACGGGTTGGAAAGAGGAGGGGTGGGTGGGGAAGGGATCCCATTAGGGCAAGACCGGAACTTGGTAGGCTCAAATCATCCAATAGGGATGTTTCCAAAAGGGTATATACAATGGATGCACATGGATGTGCCCCCACACACACTTAAGACCTTAATAGATCAAATTATCGATGCAATAGGGTCCTAACACAGGATCATAACCCATACACATATGTCCCCACATTGAAAACATGACCAACTCTTGAAATCAACAAGGGGTAGGGTTAGAAAAACTTGGCCTAATTTGTAGTTGATCGAGGGATACTGTCGTTATCTCATGAAGGATTGTAGTCATCGGTAGGAGGTACCAGGGCTCTTCCCCATGTCGCACTCGTCCAGCATGGTAGGGACCATGCAGCAACACCTAGGAAAGTAGCATTGTCGTTGAGCCATTGGTTAGGTTGGCGATGGCGAGGCATACAATACTCAATCTCGACAGCCACTCATGTTGAAATGATAGATCAGTCACTCACCCCATGGCTCACATCACTCAAAGAAGAATGATTGAAACCCGTAGCTTACATCTAGTTTAGAAATGGACAAATGGAATGGTTCAAAGGGAGTATGCCAATGTGCACAGTTGATGGTGCATCAGTGCGTGCCAACCCATTTGGCATAGGTGCAAGAAGGAAGGCCAAGGAGCCTTATTGTGCAGTGCGCTAAAGAGAATGAGGTGTAGAGTGATAGCAGAGGAGGCCCATTTTGTGTGTGCATAGAGAAATGAGAACGTACCTGTATCCAAGTGATGGAAAGTCCCTCAATTCTCACCTTTCAATAATTGATGAAGGGAACACCAGTCACACTCAACCCCCCCTCTATCTCATGCCCTGTTGATAGTTATAGGAGGGAAACCCGTTCCTGAAACCCATTGATGTAATCCTCACTATCACTTGTGTGGAGGTTATATGCCTTGTATGCAATTAATGGTGCAATAGTGCATCCCGCCTTGTGCTAGCATACGGTGAGAGAAGGAAGGCCAGGGAGCCTTATAGTGCAATGCACATGGAAAAATTGTGCTTTGTGCATCGAGAGGCCCAATCCGTGCGTGCAACACTCCATTCACACATATCACCTCTCAATTGAAATATAAAGGGCAAGGACTAGTTACTCACCCCACCCTTTGTCTCACTCTCATTTAATAGATATAGAGGGCAGCCCATACTCGCTTCCCCATCCGGTTAGGATGAAAGCTCACATCACTCCAAGGGCTATCGATGAAGATCGCTTTGCCAGCTGTCATCAGGGTGTTGAAGACGAGGTGTGCTGAAGGAGGTAGCCAACAAGTCTAGTACTTTGATTGTTTATAGAAGATGTCATCTATTGGAGGGGGTAAGATGAACTGATAAATTTGCAGAGACATCGCACAAAGGGAGGTGCCTTTGAATTTCTTTTATTGGTGATTCAGCTATCCTGAACTGCAGGGTGTTACCACCTTTTCCATAACTAGCTTCATGCCCAAGGGTGTGTGCTATCTTTTCTTAGTACAAGGCCTGTTATGAAAGGGAATTTCTTCCTTTTCTCCCATAACAATTTTGTTTTTATGTTTTATTATTTTCTTTTCTATTGTCCTACACTCGAGGGTGTTTCCACCTTTTCTCAAAAAATAGGTTGGCATGACAAGGACCTAAGTCCTTTTCTCCCATGACCAATAAATGTTTTTTTTTCTTTTTTTTATAAAATTTCTATTGGAAGAGGAGAATGGCAAGAATGCCATGTATGAGAACCATCCTCACCACCTCATATGCATCAAACGGAAAGGAAGCCATGTTGGATTGGAAGGTGGCTGTAAGGGGCTAACAGAACAAAACCACATCATCATGATCAACAAGAGGGATATTATGAGTATTAGGTAAAGCCATATCAATCATCGTGCAAGGAATGAGGAAGCTATCGGTGGTGATTGTCAGGATCCCCAAGGAGGGTAATACATCTTGAGGTGATAGCCATTAATCAAGAAAGGATCATCCAAAGTATCAATTGTTAAAGCCATTAGGGTTGATGGTAAGTACCTTATAAGGGCCCATCCAGCGCTATTGAAGCTTGCTTGAGAACTTGCCAAATCATAAATCATAGGCTAGGACTAAGTCACCTTCTTTGAACTCCAACCATAAGCTTGAGCAGCCATGCAATCTCACATGCTGCCAATGCAGCATCCCTGTACTCTACCTCCGTACTCGATAAAGAAACCGTAGGCTACTTCTTGCGGCTCCAACTGATCATTCCACTTCCAAACTCGAAAGCATAGCCACTCGTAGATCTACGATCATATGAGCATCCTGCCCAATCTGCATCTGTGTATCCAACCAATTTCAAGGGCTTATCTCTCACATAAAACAACCCATAATCTAGAGTGGACTTATCATTTCTCATAATGCATCTAACTGAATCCAAGTGCGGCTTTCTGGGCTTCTGCATAAATTGTCTTATGAGCCTTACAAAGCTCAAGTCAAGCCTAGTGATGGTCAAGTAGATCAGACTTCCAACCATCTGCCTGTACATAGTCACATCCGCAATTTTAGCTCTAGTGCTCATGTCTAGCTTGACATTCTGCTCAAGAGGTGTATCCAATGGTTTGCATTCAGCCATGCCATACTTCATTAGCATTTCCATAGCATAGTGCTTTTGCATTAGCCATAAACCATTTTCAACTTTGACCACCTCAATGCCCAAGAAATACTTTAAATCACCTAAGTTTGTCATGTCAAATTTTGATTTCAACATTTCCATAACACGTTGTATGCCTAAGTCATCATCCCTAGTAATTATCAAATCATCAACATATATGACCAGCACTACCAATCCACTGTCGGTCTTTTTCGTAAATAGGCTATGATCAGCCCTGCCAATAGCAAATCCCAAGCTCTGCAAGTAGTTACTAATCCTTACATGCCAAGCTCTCAAAGCCTGCTTCATCCCGTACAATGCCTTTTTCAGCCTGCATACATAGTGCTGAAAATCAAGGTGTACATACCCTTCCGACTGATCCATATAGACATCCTCTGCCAAGTCACCATTGAGGAATGCATTCTTCACATCCATTTGCTACAATTTCCAGCCTCTAGCAGCAGCCAAACCAATCAGAGTGTGTATGGTTGCCATCTTGGTAACAACAAGGAATGAATGTTTTGTCATAATCAAGTCCATACTTGATCCCTCTACAAGATGCAAAAGCATTTGAAGAAAACACACTTATGGGCTTTTGAAGAAAACACACTTATGACAGCCATGTATATACAAATCAAGATGCGAAAGCATTTGAAGAAAACACACTTATGGGCTTTTGGATCCAGCTTCTTCCTTTTCTCATCTGGGATGTGCACATAAGCAAGAACCAAAGTCTTTCATGTGACTTACATCTGGCTTATAGCCATACAACTTCTCTAATAGTGTCATCTCATGAATACCTGCAGTGGGAGTCCGATTCAAGATATACATGGCTGTCATAACATCCTCAGCCCAATAATAGAGCGGCATCTTCTTCTCATTCATCATTGCATGAGTAGCTTCCATCAATACCTTGTTCTTATGTTCAACCACTCCATTCTGCTATGGAGTATAGCTGCAGGTAAGCTGCCTACATATGCCATTTTCAGCTCTAGAAATTTGTCAAACTCATTTGATACATACTCCCCACCATTGTCTGATCTCAAGCAAGAGATATAGCAGTCAAATTCCTTTTCAACCTGCTTTTTAAACTGTTGAAAAACACCAAACACCTCATCCTTTGTCTGCAGAATATACACCCAAGTATAGCGAGACTGTAATCATCAATGAATGTCACATAGTACTTCAAGCCTCCCATAGATGCATTATGGGATGGCCCCCAAATATCAGAGTGCACTAACTGCAACAGATGTGTACTCTGCCTTACATGCCTGACAAATGGCAACCTCGACTGCTTACCAAACTGGCAAGCATCGCATACATGACCAATTCTATGTATTGGAACTTGGGTAAACCTATAACAAGCTATTTTTTCTACATAATTTGCAGCCTCTGCAAACTCACATGTCCAACTCTCTTATGCCAAATTTCCAAATCTTTGACAATGCCAGAACTATGGGCAAACATAACTGAATTCAGCTCTGGCAAAGTGGTATCAAGAGTAAACATTCTTCCATTCCTATGACCGCGAGCAATCAACTTGCATCCATTTCCAAACTCTTCAATAAAGCATCCATGCTTATTGAACCTAACCTACAAGTTCTGCTCTATCATCTAACCAACAGATAGTAGGTTCTTCGTTATCGATGGGACATGCAGTACATCATGTAAATTTTTCTTTCTACCATCATGAACCACAAGAGGCACTTTGCCTTTATGCTCAATGCTATGCTACGTGTCATCACCTGTGCATACATAGCCATGTCTTTCAGCTACCATGTCAGTGAACCAATCACCATGAGGGGTCATGCGGTTCAATGCCCCTAAATCAATGAACCATACTACATCATTAGTGGATTTTTCAACAGCCCTATCTTTCACATATTGCATGGCAAACAATCTATCTCCTAAAGCATCATCTGCCTGACTGGATGTAGAAAAATGTCCATGTTGTTTTTCCTTCCGATTGCCATGCTTCTTCCAGCAGTCCTTGGCAATATGACCATACTTCCCGCAGTAATGAAAATCCTTATCCTTATTCAGATTGTCAGAAGGACACTACTGCTACCAGGAGCCTCTGCCTATAGGGCTTAGATCTCCCCCTGCCTCTAAAGTTTCCACCACCTCTTGCATTCGATACCTACTAGTTGTTATTACCGTAGGATGCATTTTGTTGGCCTCCTCTACCAGAACCATAGGCTCTACCATGGCTGCCACAGCTGCATTGATTGGAATAAAAGGCTCCATCCTTGCTTTTGGAACTGTTTGACCCTATAGCCAAGCCAAGTTTAACCTCCTCATGGATAAGCAATGCAAGCAGCTCATTGAAATCAGGCATTTCAGCCCACACAGACACAGAAGTATCAAAAGACTTATACTTAGGCCCCAAGCCATTCAAAGTCACAGCAACCATGTCTTTATCTTCAACCTGTGATCCAACAAATGCCAGCTGATCTGCAATGCACTTGATCTCCGTGATAATCCTGTATAGATTTGCTCTTTCTCTCCATGTTGTTAAATTTCTGCTTTAACTAGATCTTTATGGCACTTGCGGTCATGCCATAGCACTTGACCACAAGGATGTCCCAAGCATCCTTAGGAGAGCTACAGTTCATTATCTGCATTACCATGGCATCTGATATACATAGAGATAGCCAATGCAACACCCCGTGAGCTCTTTCTGTCCAAGCTCAGTGTAGTCGTCTTTGATCAGCTGTAGGTCTCTCTGGGAGCTCAGATTTGGCTTCTACTCCAGTCACCAACTCTCAAAATCCTTTCCCGATTAAGAAGTTCTCCATGCGAAACTTCCATATGGCATAATTATGGATGTCCAATTTGTCCCCCACAATCTGGGTAAGATTGTCTATCCTGTCAGCATTTGCGATGTCATATGCTTTGCTTGACTACCTGCAAGCCAAAATCTTCCTGGTAATTCAGTTTTAGCCTGCAATTGTTTATGACAATTTTTAGCACTCTATGTGCTCAGATAGTCAGTATTTCAGCATGAAAAACAATGGTACATACACATCCTGACACTTGGCAATCACCTAGGTGTTGCAGCCTACATATATGGACTGCATTCAATGCAAAACTAGCATGTATTTGGGTAGCCTATTCATGTAGAAACAAGCAGTCTATAGGCTGAAAAATAATAGTAAACAGTAGCTCCTCTTTGAGCTCAACATAGAGGGTACGTGCCCCAAGAACACTTACAGCAGTTCAGAGATCTATCTCTGCATATAGGGTTCCAGACATCTCAGTTTGACACTGAGTACATCATGTACTCAAAGTACAAGTGCAAAATATTCTACCTGCAAATTTCAATCAGCCAAGACCAGCCAATCACAATGTATTTCAATCCACAAAACTCCTCACAGTGTCACATGCATATGCCACCATACATGGGAGTCAATACATGAACGTGACAGCATCCAAGAGTGTCATATGTTTCGAGATGTAGTGGCATACAAAGCATTTACTATTCATTCACTGTTCATTGACATTCAAGACCATGTCAAAACATTTGCTTTAGCTTCAAACATTTGCATCAACTCCCTTCTCATTTCTCAATGCATTTGACAGACAAAACTCAAGTCATCAAGTACCTAGAGTTAACCAAAGTCATCTAATTCTCTTCAACAGTCAAGAGATACATGCAGTCCACAAATTTGATAGTTTTCAGCCAAGTAAAATGCTTCAAATCTGAGTGCATTTGATCAATAATCTTCAGCTCCAAGACATTCAAACCAATACGTATGACTTCTAGTGTATGGCCAAGCTTCAGTTGTAGCCAAAGTACATGTCATATAGCTTTGGTGCATCAACAAGAGTCATGTATGTGCTACCTTGTCACTATTCATAGTAGGCCTAGACTATTTTCAGATCTACATTCAATTTTCACAGCTCATAGATAAGCTTACCACAAGTTGTAGCATTCAAAGACCATTAACTACCTTCCAAGGAGTAGATGCATGCTCAATATAACTCATATGATGCTTTGTGCCTCAGTATGCAGCCAATGCCTTCAGCTTGATCAGTAGGCGCAAACATGCTATTTGCTGAATCTATTTACAATAGCTGGTTGTGGTCTTGATGATGGAAAATGTACACTTTATGATGCTCAATAAGTCCTCCCAAAGGCTCCAACAAAGTCACAAATGCTTCTTGACCAATGGCAAGTAGGATACCGCAATGCACACCTTGTATCATAGACAATGACAGTCAATGGCAGTCAGCCCTTTCACTCTGCAAACACTGGCACTTCATTCTTCAGGTCTTCTTCCTGCATTTACTCCATAGATCCCAATCATGAGTGCTCTGATACCATGTTTTAAAGTTAGAGAAGAGTTGGAGCTAACACAGTGAGGAGCTGAGAGCTCTCACTCATGTATTCCATTATCATTAACACATAACTAAAATGATTGTTTACAACCTAAGGTCTCAAGGGCCATTCATACCAAAACAACTAAGTCCTAAGCACCGACTTATTTAATGTCCACATCACGTAGTACAACTGGACAACTCAAGTGTCGGGTACAGTAATACCAAAGACAGAAAGATGAGCTTGAAGTCTAACAAGGGGGAGGCGCACCCGTGTGCCAACTCCAATCCCCCCACTACCCCTACTTTTTAGGCCGCATGGCGACATGTGCATAGGCGATTGGAGTGGAGCTAAGGGGCTCTTGTCGCAGTGCCTTTCCCTCCCCCTCCCCTCCCCCCTAAAGCAATGATGAGAATCCTCTTCTTTCTCCCCCAACTATTACCATCTTTCCCTTATAAAATCCCCCCCTTCAGCACACACGCTATTCTTCTTTCCTCCCCCCCCTCCCCCCCTTGCTGCCAACTTGTAGAGAGAGAGAGAGAGAGAGAGAGAGAGAGAGAGAGAGAGGAGGCCCAAGGACAATTCCTTACTTGGACAAAGCCTCGAGCACCCTCTCTCCCCATTGCCACTTCCTGAGATCTCTCCATCGATTAACTTTAGTTGACAAAAAGATTGTGAAAGTCAAGGCAAGGCATAGGGAACTCCAGCACAAAGGAGTGCTCCAAGAGGAGTGGAGGCCATATTCCAAGCTCTAAAATGGCCCCAAAGCGCAAACTCTTGCAAGTAACTGAAAAGGGTGTGACTATGGAAGGAGGATCGGGCAAAGCTGCCACCACCAACACGAACGGGTTATCAAGCATAAACACTAATTCGACACTCCAAAACCAGGTACCACTACAATCTCTAGTACTTTGAACCAAAAATTTAAGCATGGATATCATTAGGAAGAAGTCATACTTCACATCACGTAACTTGCATAACTCAAAAGGTAGGGGAAAAAGCTTAATAACCATGATTTGCCACGAATAGATTAAGCATCTATGGGTTGTTGCAATATTAAGCCAAGTATTAGGTTCGAACTTTTGCAAATGCATCATAGATTACCAATGTACATAAATATTCTGTTTAGGTCAATTGCATCCTGTAGACCATTAGAGTGAATTAACTCGCATTTACAAAAAACTCATGTACACTCGCACTTAAATACTTAGGTCATACTTTATGATTTGCATAAATGCACTAGAAGGAATTTTCATGAATAGGAATCCCACATCGTATCATCAACTCAGAAAAGATTTGCATCTAGATTTGCATGGCATCATGGACACTTTCAGTTGCACTACATAATAGGGTTTTATCTTGAAAGATAGATTTAAGACGCACATGTGAATTGCTAAACTAACTTGCAAGAAGCAATTTGAAAAAAATGAAATCCTATATGATAAATAAGGCTAGGGTTTAATTCGACTCAGCTAGGATTTAATCATAAGTAGGTCAAATTGTTATTACGACCATATTTTGACCGAGTCAAGTAAACATGCTCTTTGGTCTCTATCCCAATAACCAGTCGTGATGAGTCCAAAACACTCTTGGAGATATCATTTTCAAAATATGATACATCTCGAAGCTAACACAAGAAAACTTGAATGTCGTATCCACAAGAAGAACAACCATTCGCCACGTGACATTCAATGTTCGCAAAGGATTGCAAAAAGGGCTTAGTTTACTCTTGACTTACAAGAGGAATGAACAAAAGGTCTTGTTAGATTGAGGGAATGAAACCCTAGGGTAAACTTAGAAGCCTCGATAAAGTTCTAAGATGGGAAAAGGGTTACCAATTGACCAATTGAAATCCTTGTTTGAGTCATCTAAGACCTGTGACTTTAAGATAAGAACCCCGACTAAGGATAGCAAATTAGGAGAGCTAACATCCGAAAACTTTCGAATATAGATCCAATTGCATAATTGCTTGCTCCTATCACATTGGAGTGAGGTCGGAAAGAGGGTATTCTCTATCTTTCAGAAGATCATGGGAATTGACACCAAGGCAAGAAAGGCCCAAGAATGGCAAATGCTAAACGTTCAAAGATAGGAACTCCACCTTAGCAGATGTCCTGAGCAATCGCCTTCATTGTTGTTTATGCTTGTAAATCTAGAATCACTACCTATGAAATGAATGTATGACTCAAGCTCACAAAAGAAACTTGAATAATGAAACAGGTTGAATTCATGGAGGGTGCACCAAGCTACCCCCGTAGTTGGCCACCAACCCTATCCAAGGGGGTTCTAAACGACTGTGATGGGAATGCAAACCAAACCCGCCATGAGAGGTCTCCCCATGGGTTAGTTTGAACGTAGGAGGATGCTTGGATATTAGGAGGGCTTTGGTTGCAAAATCCTTACCTACGGGTCCTACTCAAACAATCTACGTGACTCGAGATGGATTCTCAAGGCCTTGTTACTAGTGCATGGGCGAAAACTTGGAAGAAATAAGGCGCATCCTCGAAAATTGTGAAAAACGTTATTTTGAAAAGATTTGTATCTCAATTAAAATGCTAATATAAAGTTGCTTCCAAGGAACTTATTTGAACTGTTTTCATATCAATGCCATAAGTTATGTGAACAAACCTTGTTCCCTAAAAGGCTTAATTAAGGAAGATGATTTTAAATGTCACACATAAATGTGGTAGGACCTAATTAGATAACTAAAGAACACTAGTTAAGGAAAGTGGGTGGGTAGTACCCACGATGGTGAAGGGTGGTCCCAAAAGACTGGGAGGCTTCTCACAAGGTTCTACATGTGAAGAATCGTATAGTGGGGAGACTTGCTTGAGCTGCTATGCCAAACATACATTGTATGCACAAGAGGAAGCTCACTCAAGAACACAAGAAGAGAGATGGAGGCCAAAATGCTTTTTGGTGATTTCTTCTTCTTCTTCCACACACTATACAATGTACACAAAGTATAGATAAGATACGACATAAAGGAAAGTGGCCTACTAAGTCAAACAGTGCATAACAGACTACACTAATCGACTGGTGCTATATCTTTGCCAACAGATGTAGGTAGGTGTAACAAACTAAATATAATAAGTGATAAGTCAATGCCCATGTGAGTATCACAATGACCACCAATGTGCTAAGTGTAGACGTGGAGACCCATCTAGCCAGGCGGCCCATCATCAATGTCCACATGTATTAAGCTTGAAATCTCAACACTCCCCCTCAAGCTCAACTCTATCTTTGCAACTCCAAGTAATCTTCGAAACTTTCGAAGCTTCTTTACACCCAATGCCTTTGTGAAAATGTCAGCTATCTGATTCTTTGTGCTGACATATACCAAGTTAATCTCTCCTGCCAGTACCTTCTCTCCCACACAAAGAACCTTGCTTCTTCTCCTTCACTTCAACCTTCAAAATTAGCCTCTCTTAGTGGTGTGGCTCTGATACCATATCAAGAATCGCATGGTGGAGAGACTTGCTTGAGTTGCTACACCAAACATACACTATATGCACAAGAGGAAGCTCATTCAAGAACACAAGAAGAGAGATGGAGGTCAAACCGTTTTCTTGCTGATTTCTTCTTCTTCTTTCACACACTATACAATGTACACAAAGTATATATAAATACAACATAAAGGAAAGTGGCCTACTAAGTCAAATAGTGCATAACAGACTACACTAATCGACTGGCGCTATATCTTTGCCAGCTGTAGGTAGGTATAACAAAATAAATATAATAAGTGATAAGTTAGAGGCCATGTGAGTATCATAATGACCATCAATGTGCTAAGTGTAGATGTGCGGCCCATCCAGCCAAGTGGTCCATCATCAATGTCCACACGTGTTGAGCTTGCCATCTCAACACTACAGTCATATGAGATTTAGGTAATATTAGGTTAGAGCATGATTCGTGTTGTTTTAGGGGACAGGAATGGGACTATGCCCTACGGAAAGAGAGGTTGAGTGACACATCCCTCTCATTTTTCATTCTCTTTGAACCAAGTGCAGCATGGGTCTGCTTCGGCTTGGGTATCTCTCCATAAAGTGGGATGTCGAGGATCCGATACTAGATTGCTGTTAGGAGACCTTGGACACTAGGAACCCAGATCTCAGGTCGAATCCTAGTGGGTTTGGCCACAAACATTTCATTGTGAGACTCAAGAAAACCCTAGGCGACAAACCTCGAAACATTCCATGGGAGTATTGGGTAGCGACGCTTAGATTCATTTCTCAATGGACCGATAAAGACGTGCTTGGACAGCCGTTAGGCAGGCACGTTACAGTTGGTATCAGAGCCAACGAATAAAACAATTAGGATAGGAATAATTTGAGAAGAGTAAAGTGATGTTTTTCTTTTTACTCACTTGTGGATTGTTACCGCTTCCAGACTTACGAGGCATGGAGTAGGTTCCTCATATTTTGTATCATGTTCAAGACGACTATGAACTCTTCAAGTTATCACAGATGATCTGACATGATGGGATCTTGGATTGACTCTACAACCCTTCACTACTGTATGTGAAAAGGCATTGGACTTGGAGCACGGGTTACTTTTACATAGATGCCAATCGACTTTCCTATCTTCAAAACAATCTGAAGAGGCTAAAATGTTTGGAAGACTTGAAGATCATCAAGTTATTCATCTTCCATGAGGCATGTGTGAACTCGATCCTACACATTGGATGCCGGCAAGTAGAAAAAAATTGTTATATCTATGAGGAGGTGGTCAAAGTCTTGCCGGCAGCACACAGAATTAAAGTAATGGGGTGAAATGAATGTCATGGCTATCAAAAACAGGGATTTTCTGAACTTCCCATGACTTACCGCTTCCTAAGAATCCATTCCCCAAATCCGTATTACTATTTTGTCCCTATAGCTGAATCCAATAGGGAGTTATTAACTTGGCATTGATGTATCTCTTGAAAAGAAAATCATCCCAGCCAATCTCTATCTATTTCCGAATAATTATACTTGCGACTTACGCTTCTTTATGGATGAATACAAATTTTATGTTCATTTCATTTGTTGCATAGTACTGATGAAAAATAAAGTACACATTGAGATAAGTTGTGAAGAGATGTGTAAATGCAATCTTAACCCAAAGGTTTTAATTGAGAATCAGATACAACCCCAAGTGCAGAACCAGAATCTTGTTTTTGCATGAAGCCCAGCAGAGGCACAAGAGAAGAAGTTTCTTCTCAAACAGATTAAACCACCAGAATTTGATAGAAAAGGAAATTCTGTTGAAGGTGATGCCGATGGATTGAATCCATTGAAGATTACTTCAGTGTAGCTAGAACAGCACCTGTAAACCTGGCTATGATTGCCAAGCTCAAACTTACCATCAAAGCTAGGCTTTGGTGAAAGCAATGGTGTAAAGACTAAGCAGTCATGGAAAGCACAATAACTTGGGATAAAATAAAGAAAGCAGTGCAAGGAAGGTACATGCCATCTGTATATATAACTCAAAAAATGAATGAGTTCTTCAAGTTGAAACAGTTGGGCCTGTCTCTAGAGGCGTACTACTCGAGATTTGTCTCCTTGTTAAAATATGGCCCAACAATGAGTATTTTCCAACAGGTCTCAAAGTTTTGAGGCCACCAATGAATACCCGGTTGGAATCAATGCGTCCTTTGGATTTACAAGATGCATTGATAAGAGCAAGACCTATTGCCCAAGAAGTCCAGCCAAAGTCGAGGAATATCAGACCCTGGTCTCATAAAGATCAAAATCCAGGAATGTTGAAAGCTCAATTTAAAAGGGCATAAGGACAGAGTCAAGGCCAACGGAAGAAGCCAACTCAAAGAAGTGATCAAAGCCTGCAATGTTTTCATTGTAATGAACCCGGACACTTCAAAAGAGAATGTCCCAAACTTAGCAAAAGTGTCGTTAAGGAAAATTCGGTGGCCAAGCCAGAGCTACCCGTGGTCGCAGTCGTGCAGCAATGGAAAGGGCAAAAACTTCCAATATCTCCACTAAGGGATGTCAAGAATCGCGTGGTGGGGGGACTTGCTCAAGATGCTACGCCGAACACACGCAGAATGCACAAGGAGAAGCTCACTCAAGAGACAAGAAGAGAGATGGAGGCCAAAAACGTTTTCTTGCTGATTTCTTCTTCTTCTTCCACACACTTTACAATGTACACAAAGTATAGATAAGATACAACATAAAGGAAAGTGGCCTACTAAGTCAAACAATGCATAACCGACTACACTAGTTGATTGGCGCTATAACTATGCTAGCTGTAAATAGGTGTAACAACCTGAATATAATAACTAATGAGTCAGTGGCCATGTGAGAGTCATAATGACCACCAACGTGCTAAGTGTAGATGTGTAGACCCATCTAACCAGGCGGTCCATCATCAATGTCTGCATGTGTTGAGCTTGTCATCTCAACACTCCCCCTCAAAGCTCAACTGCATATCTGCAACTCCAAGTAAGCTTCCAAAATTTTGAAGCTTCTCTGTACTCAATGCCTTTGTGAAGATGTCAGCTATCTGATCCTGTGTGCTGACATACACCAAGTCAATCTCACCTGTTAGTACCTTCTCTCTCACAAAGTGGTAGTGTACCTCAATATGTTTTGTCCTAGCATGAAACACAGGGTTCCTAGCCAACTGTATACTGCCCATGTTGTCACAATAAATGACAACTGGACCTTCCACCTGCATATCTAAATCAACCAATAACTTTTGCAGCCATACTACCTCACATGCTGCAATAGCAGTACCTCTATACTCAGCCTCTGTACTCGACAAGGCAATTGTAGATTGCTTTTTGCTGCTCCAAGTAATTGTTGCACTACCAAGAGAGAACATGTATTCGCTGGTAGATCTTCTATCAGACATACTACCAGCCCAATCTGCATCTGTGTATCCAAACACCTGTACATCTGTACCTACCTCATAGAAATGTCCATAATGTAATGTGGACTTTGCATATCTCAATATGCATCTGACTACATCCAAATGTGGCTTTCTAGGTACTTGCATAAACTAACTCACAAGACCAACAGCGTAGCTCAATTCTGGCCTTGTAATGGTCATGTAGATCAAACTCCCCACTATCCTCCTAAACATAGTAGGGTCTTTTATCTCATCCCCAACATCAGCACTTAACTTTACATTCTACTCCAACGGGACTGAAAGTGGTTTGCATGCTGTCATACCATACTTGGACAACATATCCAAGCCACACTGTCTTTGGGACAGCCATATACCATCATCACATCTGATCACCTCAATGCCAAGGAAGTATCTTAGCTCACCTAAATCCTTCATCTCAAACTTCTTCTTCAAAAAATCCTTGACTTCAGCAATCCCACTATCACTATCACCTGTAATAATCATGTCATCCACATAGATGACTATGATGACCAAACTTGCATCTCCCTTTCTCACATAAAGTGAGTGATCAGCATTAGAAACATAAAAGCCAATATTGACAAGATACTCTCTGATCTTCTCAAACCATGCTCTAGGTGCTTGCTTGAGCCCATAGAGCGCCTTCTTCAACCTGCACACATACGTGGGATGCTCTAAATCTTCATAACCTGTTGGTTGATCCATATACACTTCTTCCTGCAAATCACCATGCAAGAAGGCCTTCTTCACATCCATTTGCTGCAACCTCCAACCTTTGGCTGCTGCCAAAGCAATCACACATCTGACAGTTGCCATCCTAGCAACTGGACTGAAGGTTTCTTCATAATCTATGACATATATCTGGGCATAGCCTTTTGCAACCAGCCTAGCTTTGTACCTGCTAATAGAACCATCTGCATTGTGCTTAATCTTATAAACCCACCTACATCCAATAGCTTTCTTGCCCTTCGGCAATGATACTAGATCCCAAGTCTTATTGGCCTCTAACGCAGCCATCTCCTCATCCATTGCTACATCCCAATGAGTATGACCAACAACATCCTCAAAGCAAGTGGGATCAACATCCTCAACTAGTTTCACCATATATGCATAATGGTGAGCTGCATAACCTTCAAAACCAAATCTTTTAATAGGATATCTGACCCTGCTAGATCTGCATACCACCGGATCACTCAATGGGGTTGTCCTGACAGAAGGAATACCAAGCTCATCATCCAAGCTCTCTGAGCCACTAGAGTCTCCATCAAGAACTGCATCAATGCCATCTGACACTTTATTCTTTCCTTTGTTTTTACTTGTAGTGCTACTAGATGCACCTGAAGATGTAGGGCTACTCCTTAGTCTCCTAGACCAAGGACTACTAGATAATGTCTCTGGTCCACTAAGAGTCCATGATTCTTGCTTTTCAGCCTGCACATGAGTGTCATGATCATCATCATCATCCAATGCATCACCACTAGATACATACCAACTGCTCATTTCATCGAAGATGACATCCCTGCTCACTCTGAACTTACATGTGACAGGGTTATAACAGGGGTACTCTTTTTGCTCTAAAGAGTATCCAATAAATACACATTTTTCTACCTTTGGATCAAGCTTCTTCCATAGCTCATATGGCACATGAACATATGCAACACAACCAAATACCTTCAAGTGCGATACATCAGGCTTCTTGCCAGTAAAGCATTATTCAGGAGTCATCCCATGAACTGTAGTTGTGGGAGTTCTGTTCATAATATAAACAGCAGTATGAACAGCCTTAAACCAAAAATGCTTAGGCATATTCTTTTCAGCCATCAAGGCACGTGCAACTTCTGCAATATGCCTGTTTTTTCTTTTTGCAACTCCATTTTGTTGTGATGTATACATGCATGTGAACTGTCTCTTTATCCCATGAGACCTCAGAAAATCACTGAACTCATTCGAAAGGTACTCTCCCCCTCCATCTGACCTCAAGCACTTTACTTTTAAGCATGTTTCTCTTTCAACTGCAGCCTTGAAAGTTCTATAGTGCTCAAACGCTTCACTCTTTTCCTTCATAAAATATACCCACAGCTTTCTAGAACAATAATCAATGAATGTGACAAAGTATGAACTACCTCCAAGAGATACATTTTGTGTAGGCCCTCAAATATCTGTATGCACAACATCAAGGATATTTTTGCTTACATCTCTGTCATGTGAAAAAGGTTGTCTTTCCTGCTTACCAAACTGACATGCTTCGCATACCTTATGAAATTCTGCAACTCTAAATGTAGGCAACCCTTTGGACTGCATTAATTTCGGCCTTTGTACATTTGCATGTCCAATGCGTTTGTGCCAAATTTCAATATCTGCAACAACAGCTTTTCCTTTAGCATACATAACAGCATTCATAGTAGGAATTCCAGCATCCAGAGTAAACATACGTCCAACTCTACTTCCCTTTGCAACCAACATGCACTTGTCATTGAAGTCTTCTACAAAGCAGCCCTTTGCATTAAATCTGACTTGCAGCCCTTGCTCTACCAAGTTATTTGTAATTGCTTGTTTCCAATACTCAGCAGACTGATCGAACCAAGCCTCTGAAGCTCCTGCATCTCTTTGTTGAATGGCCTGTTCCCCTCGATCGGGATGGATAACCTCCTACTGCGGGGGACCCTCCCTAAGAACCGGACTCGAGAGTTTCCTATCTCGTACGGCTCAAGGTATTTTTACGAATTCTTTCCGCCATGGCACATGTAATACATCTGAAAGACTCTTTGTCTTACCATCATGCAAGGACAAGGGAACTTTTTCAATGTGTGAAATTGGGTGGCATGAATCATCACTCGTCTGCACATAATCTACATTTTGCAAATCCTGCATCTCTCCAAACCATTCTGCATGGCTGGTCATATGATTGGATGCACCTGAATCAACATACCAAACATCATCATGTGTTCCCTTTCCTATAACAGCATTCAGTATATGCTGCATAACAAATAGTTGTTCATTTTTGTCTTCATTCTGTCATGAAGACGATGCATAGTTTCCGCTGCAACTTACCACTGCGAATATCATCTTTCTTAGCATAACATTGGGCTGCAATATGACCTATTTTGCCATAGTAGTGACACACAATACCAGAGTTGTTAGAACCTCTGTTCTGCCATCCACCTCTTCCTCTAAAGCTCCCCCTTCCTCTAAAGTTACCACGACCTCCTGAAACCTGCATATCACCAAATTGCTGATTCAATCTGTTTTGCTGGTTGTCACTACCACGTCCTATACCATGGGCTCTTGAAGAGAACCTGCCATGTCCTCTTCCTGAACTGGAGTAGAAAGCTTGGACCTGTTCACCACTTTTTTCAGATGTCTCACTCTGCATGTTGATCTCTTCAGTGATCATAAGGGAGACCAACTCATTGAAATCTGAAAATGGCTTTTTGACATATACGGAAGTTACAAAAGACTTTCAAGCCTTTTTATTGTTAAGTCCACCCAAGGTAGATGACACCAAATCATCATCATCCGGCATTGCATCAATCGCTGCCAAGGCATCTGCAATGCTCCTTACCTTTAGTGCATACTCATTGATAGACGTCTTCCCTTTCTTCAATGTATTCAACTCTTGATTGAGTTGAATCTTTTATGCCTTTGTATTTACGGAAAACATACTTTCAAGTATGGTCCAAGCTGCATATGAATTCTCTGCATTTCTAATATGTCCCAGCATATTATTGTCAATTATTGTAAACAGCCAATACATGACCTTTTTGTCTTTTGCATTCCATTCCTTCTGTACCTTTGTCTCTTCTGCAATTGGAGGATCACTCACCTCCGGCTCCTTTTCTTCACCTGAAACAAATTCGTAGAGGCCTTTTCCAATAAGGAAGTTCGTGACACGGAACTTCCATGAGGGGTAGTTGTTCTTATCGAGCTTCTCAATGATGGGGTTTCCACTGTTCTCTGCCATTATCACAAAACTGATACCAAATAGTAAGCAAATCTTTTACAATCTTTCACAACACGTGCACAACACTACACCAAGCAACTTTTTTCACTCATTTCTCAATAGCACATGTAATCTGCAACCTGTTTGCAAATAAACCTTATGTTTGCTTCCTGCAAACACCTCAAAAATTACATATTCGCAATCTGTAACCTGCGCACCCACTTTTGGTCAATACAACCGAAATTGCAGTGTACCCTGAAATTGCTATCCGTAACCTTGCGGCTCTAAAATGGGGCCTGAAATGACCTCGATCGCCAAAATAGCAGCGGGAAATCCCTAAAGGG